>NC_046657.1:147277268-147342548 GCF_010883055.1 Belonocnema kinseyi
GAACAATCCAAACAGTGGATTTCCACAGGCGAACCAGCTCCTAAGAAGGCAAAGACCGTAAAGTCAGCTGGTAAGGTTATGGCTACAGTTTTTTGGGATGCAGGTGAAATTATACTTATTGACTACTTGGAAAAGGGTAAAACAATCACTGGTGAATATTATGCATCATTATTAGAGTAGCTGAAAGAAGAAATTTAAAAAAAAGGACCACATTTGCCGAGAAAAAAAATTCTCTTTCATCACGACAACGCCCGAGTTCACACATGATTCGTTTCAATGGCTAAAATTGAAGAACTAAAATTCGAATTGGTCGAACACCCACCGTATTTACCAGATTTAGCCCCCAGTGACTTTTCCTTATTTCCAAACTTGAAAAAATGGCTCGGTGGACAGAGATTTCCAGGCAACGAAGACGTCATTGCCTCTGTAAGTGCTTATTTTGATGAACTTCCGAAAACGCACTTTTCTGAAGGATTAAAAAAACTTGAAAAGCGATTGACCAAGTGTATAGAGCTCCAAGGAGATTATGTTGAAAAATAAAAAATAATTTACCCAAAAAAAATTGTTTTTATACTTCATTCTAAGGACTTATTGAACTACCCTCGTACCATGATTTTTTCAGATTTTTTGGTCCAAAAATAAATTAGGCCGAATACCGGCCTTACCGACCCTCCCCCTTTATTTCGTCAGCAAAAAGTAATTTTTTTGTTTGAGAATTTAGCTATTTAAGTTAAAGATTTATTGTTTTATGTATGTTTTATTTTTAAAAATTTTCTCTCAATTAAAAATGTCACCATAACATTTTTCTTTAAAAATTATTATTTTTTTAGTTCAAAATTGAATTATCTGGTTGAAAACTCATCCTATTGTATTAAAGATTTAACTATTTCGCTTAAAAATTAGGTTTATTTTGAAAAATTGAATTTTTTGGTAAAAAATTAATTGTTCTATTTCAGGATTAATCTTCTTGTTTAAAATTCATCTTTTTAGTAAAAAGATGCAAGTGTTCCAGTTAAATATACATCTTTTTAATTTAAAATTAATTTTTTCTGTGTAAAATTGAACTATTCCAGTTTAAGATTTATAATTTGATTTGAAAAGTCATCACTTAGTTTAAAAATGGAACTATTTTGATAAAAATCCGTTTTTTTTTAATTTATTTCTTTAAGTTTTCTTTGAAAATTTATCTTTTTCGTAAAAAGCAATATTTTTGTTGAGAAATCAACTATTCCAGCATTGGATTCATTTTTGTAGTTGAAAACTCTTATGTTTTATTAAAAATTATTTTATTTCAACTGAAAATGTCACTATAACATTTCTGTTTAAAAATTAATTTTTCTGTTTTAAAACCAATCTACTTGTTTGAAATTCATATTTTTTTTAAAAAATGCAAGTGTTCCAGTTATATATACATAATTTTACTTGAAAACATATTTTTTCTCTGTAAAATTTAACTATTCCAGTTGAAGAGGCCTGAAAAGTCATCACTTTGGTTGATGTTTAAGAACATTTTAACGACAATTAACCATTTATTATGGTCAACAATAATTGTTTAAACAATTTTTTATCATTTCATGTATTTATAAATAAAATAGCGCTTTTTCACGGAATTGACAGTCAGTTATTTAGAAATGATATTTTGCTATGAATCAATAACATTTGATAATTGTTTAACCAAACTTAATTATCAAATTCATTACTTGAATATTTATCGGTATTTAAACTTGTTTTTTGGTGTGTGCAATCAACTGTTAAGAAAAAAATTTCTAATTTTCTTAAATAGTTCGATAAGCATCGACTATTTTCATTTTTATTAACAATTTGATTAAAGTAGCCGTACACGGTATATAATATAAGAATTTTACAAGTTTTTCACATTTGGGAATATTATGATGAAATGAAACAAGTTCCTTTAATAAATCGTCGATTTTTATCCACTTATGACAAGGAACTATTGCTAAGTAATTTTCATTTTATCCAACAAGAAAAAAATTTTAGTTTACAAATTCTTTAGCCGAGAAAATTTTTTTACTAAATTGTTGATATAAATAAAAATATTGGATCGTTATCGAACTATCAAACGAAGTTAAAAACTGTGTTATTATCAATTGACTACACAAAAAAGACAAGTTTAAATGCTAAAAACTAGGCGAATTATGCATTTATTAATTAAGTTTGGTGAAACCATTATCAAATGTTATCGACTCATAGCGAAAATCCATTAGTAAATAACTGGCTGTTAATTCTATGAAAAAACCGCTATTTTATTTATAAACAAATGCAATGATGAACATTTTTTTAGACAATTCTTGTTTACAATAGTAAATTGTTTACTGTCTTCAAAATTTCCTTAAAAACTTAGAAGGTAATTATTTACAGTTAATTGCACCCAAAGAATCAGGTTTGTTCTTAGTAGTTCAAGTTTGTTATTCAGAAATATTTTTTTACTATGAGTCGATAAAATTTTTTAATTAATTAAACAAACTTGATTGACAAATCCATTATTTGTCTATTCTTCAGTATTTAAAGTTATTCTTTTTGTGTAATCAACTGTTCATAACAAATTCTTTAACTTTGTCAACTTATGGCAAGGAATTATTGATAATTAATTCTAAGTATATTCCACAAAAAAAAGTTAGTTTGCAAATGCATTATCTAAGAAAAATTTATTTACTACATTATTGATAAAAATATAAGTAGTGGATCGTTATCGAACTATTACAAAAAATTGAAAATGGTGTTATTAACAGTTGATTACACAAAAAAACCTATTCTAAATGCTGATAAATAGCCAAATAATGCATTTGTTAATTAAGATTGGTTCAACAACTATCCAATGTAACAACTATCCAATTCGCAAAAGAGCCTTATTTTATTCATAAATGAATGAAATGATAAAAATTTGTCTAAACAATTCTTGTTTAGAATAATAAATTGTTTACTGTCATCAAGATGTTCATAAAAATTTAGAAGTTAGTAATTTACAGTTTACCGCATCGAAAAAAATCTAACCCGTACGTCCAAAAATAGCTGCATAGTGCATTTGTTAATTAAGGTAGATTAGAAAATTATTAACTTTGATTTGATCACAAAATATAATGCTAAGGTTTTATCTTTAAATAATATATGATCAATTCTAAAGCAAAAATTTTTTTTCTTTATCCTATCAAAAACACCTGATATGGATATTTGTTCACAAAAATTGTTTTGAAAATAAGAATTTGTTTAATAACAATTATTAATTTTACCAGAAAACTATTTTTGCTCATAATTTTTTTTTTAATTCAGTGCGTATCAAGGGAAGAATCGTCCTTAATCCCCATGAAACTATTTTATTCCACTTATTTCTCAATAACAAATTCAATAAATTTTCTAACATTTAAATTGCTATTGAACATATTTTTAGCATAGTTGCTTTCAGTTTTTTGGGGCTTTTTAGTTAAATCAAAGCATTTTT
Organism: Belonocnema kinseyi; assembly: GCF_010883055.1. NCBI lineage: Eukaryota > Metazoa > Arthropoda > Insecta > Hymenoptera > Cynipidae > Belonocnema > Belonocnema kinseyi. The sequence continues at coordinate 147,280,726 of NC_046657.1, forward strand.
TAACCGGTATACTTCAAAAAATATTTGTCATTAAATAAAGAAAAAAATAAACAAAAATTAAAAAATCAGCCATGACAGTTCGATGCGTAATTTTATTAGCTTACATGAAAAATAAGTTAGAATCGGATAATAATTGTCTTCTGAAAATCAATTTGCCCACGGACGTTCCTTTGTCCTAATGTGTGTCGGCGAATACACCGCCGATGCTTTCATTAAGCAATTTAGATTTGGAATTCGTCGCCGAAAAGCGCTGTAGAGAAGGAAGAGGTCGCAGGTAATCATCGGTGAATTGACGACTGCGCAGTAAGCTGGACAGGAAGTGGTAGTGGAAGAAGGAGAACAGAAAGGGTGTGGAAAGATGGGCGTTGGAAGGGAGAGGCATACGAGAAAGAAAGAAAGGTATATGATATAGTTAATAATAATGGCATGAAGAGAGAGAAAGAAGTAAGCAGTGGAAGAGAATAAGGGAGTCAAGGTTTAAGAGAAACTAAGAGTGGATAATTTCAAGAGAGAGAGTGTAATATGTGTGTGGGAAAGGAGAGAAAGGAAGTCAGGAGGCTGTGACGATGATGATATGTGCATCCATGGAAGATTTAAATAGGCTCTGGCATTCTAAGGAGAAGAGAGTGTTTAAATGGTGGGGAAAGGAGGATGCAAGAGTGAAGCACTGGCAGGAGCAGTGTGAGGAGGCGGACACAGGTGGAATCAGCATGAAGATATTGATGCATGAAAGTCGGGTCAAAAGGGCAGCTGCATGGGTGAAGGGGTAGTTAGGTAAGATGTAGAGGAAGAGAAGAAAGGAGGAAGAGAAATAGAGAACAAAGACTGTAAATAGTAAAGAAAATAAGTAAAAGAGATATATAAGTAAAATGTACATATTGTAAATAGTAGTCAACTATCAGCTATTGACCGAGGAGACAGAGTTTGGCTATGCGAGGCAAAGCGTGAAAGTGGGGTCAGCCGAGCGAGGTGAGGCGAAGCGAGGGAGGCAAGGTAATCAGAGCGAATGTTCTTTAAGATAACGTGTGAATTGATGTTGGTTTTTAAAAAATTCTGTAAAACAATAGAAGTGTAAGCAAGTCCATTTTTTAAGGTCAGCAGGCCAAAAAGTAAACGTTTATCTATCATATTATATAAGTAGAAAAAAGATTAATAATATTTATTTTCATGTAAGTAATTTCAATACGCACAATAATTTTTCGAGCGCATCCAGTTTTAAATATTTAATGCCGGGCGTTAAAAGAAATCAATATGCACCAGCACCTTTAAAAGTGACTAATATTCCTTTAGAAATTTGCTCCGAGTAATGGCCTGTAAAGCTGTTGAGTAGTCTTGCGTTATGAGAAGCTGTAAACATCCTTTAATCTCAGTTGAAAGTATGTTCTAATTTACATATTGCCGGAATGTGATTGGATATCTGATCAAATGTCGGGTTGGTAGCAAATAAGCAATGAGTATTTCTCATAAAACTAAAAATGAATCTCCATATGGTGGTCTGTTTATCTAAAATCAATCTTTTACATACAAGGCGAGACCAAGTCTTAAAGAAGAGCAAAAAGAAAGTTATTTTTTGTTTTTATTTAAATAATTATAATAAACAAAATTTTTCAGTCAGAAATATCTTTATGACCCATACATTATTTCAGCCCTTTTTTAGGCCTATGAAGCGAGGCTAAAGTTCTACTCTTTACACCCTAGGGAGTAAAATGTAAATTCAGAGGTGAATCATGAAAATTGAACATACATGAGCCCGCATTTTACGATGATCAGCCCATTCACCGTAAGAACTGTAAGAAAACTTTAATTGCAGACAATAGAATTTTCTGGTAATTTCTGAAAAATTACTACCAATTATCTGTAATTTAAATTTCTGGAAATTTATGAAAATTGTTTGAAATTGAATTTTGGGTTATTTCTGGTAAGTTTCCATATTTACCAGTAAAATCACTATAAATGACCGGCAATTTCCAAAAATTCCCAAAAATCTATAGATATTTTTATATTGAATTTTGGGAAATTTATGATAAGTTACCAGAAATTACCTTTAAGTTTACAATAAATTACCTAAAATTTCATCAATTTTTGGAAAGTGATAAAAAAGGCTAAAAATTGAATTTTGGGTAACTTATAGTAATTTGCCATATTTATTGGTAATATTAACATGAATGACCAAAAATATCCATACACTTCCATCAATTTATAAACATTTTATACTTGAATTTAAGGAAATTTATGGTAAGTTCCCATAAGTTGCCAAACATTTCATAAATTTTGGGAAATTTATAAAAATGTTAAAAATTTAATTTTAGATAACTTACGGTAATTGGCCATATGTACCTGTAAAATTACTATAAATGAACAACGTTTTCCATACATTTCCGGAAAGGTATAAAAATTTTGTATCGAATTTTCGGCAATTTACAGTAAGTTACCATAAATCATTATTAAAATTACCGTGAATCTTGAATTATAAAGGACTTCAAATATTTGTAATTAATTTTTTTAATTTTGGAAATTAGTGTAACAGATTTAAAAGTAAAATTTTGCCATAATACGTTATTTTAGAACAAATTTGAGTAAGTTTAACAGATGTTAAGAAGGTTTAAAACAATTAAAAAATAGTAAAAACTTCTAAAATATTTGAGGTATTTGGAAAGATTTCAAGAAAATGAAAAAAATATCTTTTGATTAAGATTAAAAAAAAATTTTTTAATTACCAAAAACTTTGAATAATTTTAAGATATTAAAAGTTTTGAAAATTTCAAAAGCATTATGAAAAGAATTTTCTTAGGATCCTGGAAAAAAATTTATCATGATTTTTTTATTTTAAAATACGAGCTTTAAGAGAAAATTGAAAAAGATTTAATTAAATTTGGACAAAGTAGAAGATTTTAAAGCAAAATGTTTTAATTTGGTAAGACCAAAAACTGAAAAAAATCGATTGAACTCAAGAAATACTTAGAAGATTTAAAAAGATCGAAGCAGATTTTAAAACTGTAAAAGATTTTTTCAAATACAGATTTTTTTAGATGTTTACGAACCAGAAGCATTAGAAGCTTTAAAAGAGGTTTGAAAGGTTTAACAAACTGGAGAAATATTGCTAAAATTCTTAGAAAAATTTGGAAGATTTTAAGATATTTTGTCTACTTGATGTATTATTTTTCAAAATTTAAAGAGAAATTCGAGTCACCTCAAAATATTTTCAAGAATTCAAGAAGTTGTAAATAGATATAAGATATTTAAAAACTTGAGAGCATTTTCGAGAATTCATCAAATTTTTTTTTATTTCTTCCTAACTACTAAATTTCCGAAATATCTGTTTAGAAGATTCAAATTTTTCCTCATATTATTTAAAATTTGGTGAAGTTGAAAGGAATTTAGTACCCTCTGTCTGGAGAATAACATATAAATTTTTTTAAATTACCCTTCCATTTTTTTGAATTTAGGTGAAATTCCACAAGCAATTTAAACAGAGTGTCAGGTGATTTTCAAAGAAGAAATTTAAGGTATTTTCCAGATTGTTCAGCGAAAATAAGTCGTGTTTGAAATCTCTGAAATGTTTTTTAATTCTTTAAAATCTCTTGAAGTACTTAAAGTCTTAGTAAAGTCATGAAATTTTTCTGAAATTATTTGGAATCATCAAACGTTTTTTAAAATATTTTAAATCTTTGATATCGTTAAAAGCCTTCAAATATGAAATCTTCGTGAACGTTTTTAAAATTTTTACAAACTATTTGTGAAAGCTTTCTATAATATTTGTTAATATAATCTTTTGTGTTCATATTATACCTTTTAAATCTTATCAGAATTGTTTAAACCTTTTCAAATAGTTTAACATTTTTAAAATACTTTTGAGATCTGTGATATTCCTTTGAAATCATTGAAATATTTAAAATCCTTTAAAATCTTTAAAATGTTTGAAAATCTTTGAAATCTGGTATCATGTGCCTTTCATGAAATCTTTGGAATTCTGCTTACATCCTAATGAAATTGTTATGAATTAATATATTAGAAATCAACTCCAGGCATTTCTTCAATTCCATGAATTCCATTATTTCCACGAATTTCAAAAATTCCTTTAATTCAATATATTGCTGGAATTCTATTAATTCTGTCAATTTTATTAATGCTATACATTTTGCAAATTCATGTAATTCAATGAATTCCGCGAATTTGTGAATTCCGTGAATTTCATAAATTTCGTGAGTTCTTTGAATTCCATAAATTCTGTGCAATCCGTGACTTCTGTGAATTTCATCAAATCCGTGAGTTTCATAGATTTCACGAATTCCATTATTTCAATGAACGTCATGAATTCCGTGAACTTAATGAATTTCGTGATTCCGAGAATTCCTTGAACTCAGTGGGTTCCATTTATTCCAATAATTCCGTGATTTAATTTTTAAATAATTTCCGCGACGTTCAAAGCGGATAGAGCAGACTTTGGAAGGTATTGAGTAGCGAAGAATGTAGCAGGCAATTAGAAAGATAAATAAGGAATTTGAGAAGGCTGGGCGGGCATTTAAAGAGGTAGGCCGGACAGTTACAAATATAGAACGCACTTAGTAAGGGACTAACTAGACTGGACAGTTAAAAATGTATCAAATACTTAAGGAGGTTTTTTAGGCAGATAATAAGATATCAAACATTTAATGTGGTTGAAGAAGTATTTAGAAAGCTGCTAGGAATGTTGGATAGACTTCTTGGAGGTCGGTCAGGCAGTTACGTCAGTATAGCACATTTAAAGAGGTATTGAATTGCTGAGGATGTTACAGGCATTTATAAAGGGGAATCAAGCATTTGCAAAATTTCTATGGGCATATGGGGAGGTCAAGCAGGTTCCAAAGGTAATATCAGGAATTTAAAGGGGTAGTAAGTGGTTAAATATGTGTCAGGTAATTCAGAAAGTTGGATAGGAATTTAGGAATACTGGAAGTAGTTTAGGAGGTGTCTGGCATTTAAAAGGTTAATTAGGCATTTGAGAAGGTTAAACTGGAATTAAGGTAGGCTTAGTGAGCAGTGAGGAAGGTAGCAGGAATTTAGGAAGGTTCGTACGACAGCCAGTAAGATACGGGATATTTAGAAAGGCATTTAGAGAGGTCGGACAGACAGTTATGGTGGTAGAAGCCATTTACTAAAGAAGTAAGCTGGTAAGTAGGTATCAGGCATTTGAGAATTTCAGAATGTTGGCCGGGCGTTTAAAAAGTTTGGAAGTAGTTAAGGTGGTGGGAGGCATGGCAAAAGATTCGATGGACACTTAAGAGGTCAGGTAGAAAATTTTGTAGGTAGTGCTCATTCAAGGAGATATTTAGTAAGTAGGAGTGATTTTAGGAGGTCAGTCACGCATTTTAAAAGGCCAAATAGGCATTTTTTGGTAGCGTGCATTAATTTTGAGGGATTTTTCTGTACAATTTATGTTTCATTTACAAAAATTGGTTACTATTTGATCATTCAAAGTGTTGTCAATCGCTAGTTACTGTTTTCTCCCACATTTATGACAGCATAGGTTAACAAGTCGGAAAAATGACTCGTCTTTTGAAGCTATCCACGAATGGATCCATTTTTTGGCATCACCATAAGAAGTAAATCGTCGCTCACACAAAGCATGAGTCATCGATCGAAAGAGGTAGTAATCAGAAAGCGCAATGCAAACTAAGGCCACATATTGGGGCTTCGAAATGCAAATAGTGACGATATACCTCGATGAGATATAGTACAAGTAACGCCATCTCTTAGAAAACCCTCAAAATTAATGCACGCTCCCAATAGATATGATGGGTAGGCAGTTGGGAAGATACGGAGCTTTTATGAAGGTTGTTCAGGCATTTGAGAGGTTTGATCGGGTGGATCGGATGGATCGTGATTTAATAATATTCAAAAGTAGGAGATTGAAGTACATTACATTTCAAATTTAAAGGTATTTTTACACTTACACCTTGAATCAAACTTTCGGTGAGATTAAAAAAATAGCGTATTTTAAATTGTATTATTCCTGAATTTATTTTTAAATTATTTGTGTCCGTGAATGTACTCATGAAATTTTTAAAAATATATTTTTTTATATATTACCGTTTATGAAACTCTGTAACGAGGTTCGAAATGTGTACATATATTCATATTTCATAATCAGGGTGACTGCTGAGTCTAGAAACTAGGAAAAACAGGGAAATTGCCGGAAATTTTTTGAGACCGGGAAAAACTCGAAAATTACAGTAAATTTATTGTTTGTTGGTAAATTCATAAACTTTTAAAATAAAAATCTGTTCCAGATCGCTTCTAGACACGACTTTTCAATATTTAGTTGCATTGTTATCTCTGTCAATTCTGATATCCTGCAGTTTATAATGTGTAATTTGAAAACCCTTCCTTTCAAAAATATTCCAATTTATATTTTTATTTTAAAACGTACATTTTTAATTTTAAGAATTTCAAAATGCTGTCTTGAGTACTTAAACAACTGAAAATTCAAAGCATTTGAAGTTGAAAATTTTGGATAAAACATGTTCAATTTATCAAATGTAAATATAAATAAATAAGTTATGATTAAAATATATATGTAGTCATTATAAAAATTTAAACGCACAATAGGATTTTTATAAGCTATTTTAAACATAAAAATAGCTTCATAATAGTACATTCTTAATTAAAGGCTTTTATTATGTTAAGAATATTGTTTTTGTTTTAAATATTTAATTTTTAACCAATTAATTTTCAAAATTTGTTAGAAAAAAAAGATTAGCTATTTAATACTAAGCAATATTTCACTAATCATTAAAAACGAGTGAATGAAAACCAAATGTTGAAAAATAAACATTTTTTAACTTCATTTTTTGACTCAGAAAGCCTTGAATTGTTAAAATTTTGAAGAGCTTTCAAACTTTGCACGTTGCAATGCTAAATATTCTGTTTGAAAAATTATTGTTTGGCAAGTCCAATTTTTAAATTTTGAGGTATAAATAATAATTTGAACACTTGTTATTCGTATAAAAAGTTTGAGATGATTTAATAATTTCAACAAAACTTATCGACAAAATTCGTTTTTTCGAACAAAATTTTCGGTGCAAATATGTACGCCCTTAGTGAAAACAAAATAGAGGCTTTTACAGATTTTAAATACAAAATTTATAAGCTTTTTAAGATTTTCAAAAGGCTTCAAAATAATAAAAAATATTTTCTTTAGATTCTTAAAAAAATTAAAATGTGATGTTACATTTTGAATAATTATTTTATGAGGATATTTAAAAATATTTCCTATATTGACAAAAAAGAATCTGTAATATTTTAAACTTTTTTTTTTAATTTCAAGAATTTTATAATAATCGTAGGAAAAATTTAATAAATATCTTTTAAAATGAATCGAATTAAAAATAATTTTTTAATTTGAAATTTTTTTTTCAATTTTCCAGGAATCTCAAGAAAATGTTATTATACTTTTGAAGCCTTTCACAATTTCTGATTGAAAATCTAAAAAATTGAATGATTTTAGCTTAAAATTACTTCAAATAATTATGAAATGTTAGTAGCTTCCATTTTAAATGTGAAGATTAGTGAGTATTTAAATATAACATATTTAAATTTAAAGTTTTTTAAACTTCAATTTAAAATAATTAAAAAATCATGAGTTCCACTTTTGAATGCTTTAATTTGTTGTTTATTTTTTATTATTTTGAATAGAAAAATTTGTAGCTTGGAGTTCAAATTTTTTGATTTGATTGACTGTCAAAAATGTTTGTCGAAAGGGAAATTGCCGGAAATTCTATTCTTCGATTAAAACGGTGACATTGACGATGAAAAATATAAATAAAATAAAACATTCATAACACTTTTTAAAAATGAATTGAAAATAAGCAAATTATTTTCTTGAAATACTTGAAAGCTATCCTACAGTACGTTTTTGAAGGAAAGAAAAGTTTTGCTCTTAAATTTTCTGATCATTTCTTAATAATCCTAAATCTTTGAGCTTCCAAGTTTTATTATTTTACTGGAAAAAACGACGTAATAAAAGTACACTTGAGCTCCAAAGATAAGACCGTGGAAGAGGAACCCACTGCTGCGCAGACAGGCCTACTACGTGCATGCACACTTTGAATTCAAGGCAGCGCGCACTCGCTTGCGCCTGGCTTACAAATAGGGCAGGGCAGAGGGCAAATAATTCCGCTCGCTCCTTTCGAGTCGGGAAGCTCGTATATGTGGAACACTCGTATCTCTAGAGCTTGTATCTTTGGAGGTCGCGTGTAATAGACCATAACAACTTTAAGTCAGGCAGGTAGATACCTAGAGGGGTAGTCAGCAGATAAGCGGGTGGCAGGAACAGAGAGACTTATTAGTTATTTTAGAAGGTTGGGTCAGCACTTAGAAGGTCGGATGGACATATACGTAGGAAGCGCGCATTAAGGAAATGAAAAGGAAAAGGAAAGGAAAAGAAAGTAAGGGATGTAGCAGGCATTCAAAAATTTCAATTAGGCATAATAGTTGAATTTTTAACCTCAGAATATAAACTCTCAACAAAAAAGTGCAACCGTTTCAATTGAAGTAAAAAAATTAGGTTTACACACACACACACAAAATTGTCAACTAAAAAAGATCTATCTCAAAGAAATGGAAAAGTCACATTTTCTGGTAAGGATATCGAAGTTAAATTATCAGTATAAAAAAATTATTTTTAAACAAAATAGTTCAACTTTCAACCAAAGAGATCCTTTAAATAAAATACTTGAATTGGCAAGCAAATAAAAATAATTCTAACCAAAAAGTTGGATTTTCCTTAAAAGAAAAAATGATATCTCTACTAAAACTGATGAATTTTCAAATCAAAAGATAAATTTTCAAAAAATGTAACAAATATTTTGTAAGAAAAAATTATATCTTTTTAACAAAACAGTTTAGTTTTTAATCAAACAGTTTAATTTTTTTAAGAAGGTTGTAATTTATAATGAAGCAGGTGAATTTTAAAATAGAAAAATAAAAAAAATAAACCTTAAAACAAGAGCTGAATTTTCAAGCGAGCAGTTGCATTTTTATTAAAGAAAAATGAAAATTCTACTACACCAGGTGAGTTTTTAAATGAAAAAGACCAAATAATAAAATTTTAAACTAAACAGATAATCTCCAGGAGAAATTATTTGCGATTTCTAAAAATTACGTTCATGAGTGAAGGGCTCCTTCCCCCGTTGGTAACAAGTCGTAACAAATTGTCTCGACCACCCCCCTTGATTTGTTACGTAATTTAAGTACGGTCACTTAGCTCAAAATTTTGCGGTTTATGAAAATACACCAAAGAAGCTTGAACGACTACTGTGTAGATCGATCAGTCCATATAGGAAAGCCGAACACCATTTTCCATGAAGTTGAAATCCGATTAAAGGAGAGTATTTCTAAGGGTTTCCGCGTGGCACCCAAGCAGCTGGCTTGCATCTTGAAGTCCACCCAACGCAGACCAGCGCAATAACAGTACCTTAGTGGTGGTAGTACGACAGAGATAGGAGAAACGAACCAATAATTAAATTGCTAAGCGTCCTTTGTTTCTACTGGTTTGCCAAGTATCTCACCCGTAACTAAATCGTCTGTCACTGAGAATTAAAGATACCGAGGCACGCGTTGGTGGCAAGACATAAGATCGAACGGAAAATAATTGGGAGCGTGCATTCATCTTTAAGGATTTTTTTGTAAATTTGGGGGTTTATAAAAAAAAAAGTGGTTACCAGTTGAGTTTTCCAAGTAGTTATCATTGCTAGCCCCAACTTGCTCATTTATTTTTGGCAGCATACGGATACCACATCGGAAAAATGACTTATGTTTTTAGGCTATCCACGAATCGACGCATTTTTTGGCATTCTCATAAGAAGTAAATCGTTGATTGTACAGACCATCAATCATGGATCGCAAGAGATAGTAATCAGACGCACATTGAAAAAAATGACTTTTTTGGTTCAAAATAACGTACAGCCCCCAAATATTGAACGATTCGAACAAAAAACATTTGAAAAAAACTGATGAGGTTTCTGAGATACTTGTCGAGCCTGAGTTTTGATTAAGGTTTTTAATTTTTTATAAATAAACAAATATGACGAAAAACTTGCCATGTTTCTATTTGACCTTGATGGTGCTCGTCAATAACAGGAAAATTGTTGAAATCATCTAAGCTGCATAAAATACTATCAGTCTAAAATGTTCCAATATTATACGATAAATAAAAAAACTGCAAATTATTTGTTGGAAAAATGTTTTTTTACCATTTTCCACAATTACACGTTTTTTCAAGTTATATTGCAAAAATTTTAATGGAAACAATATTATATTAAAAAGATTTTCTCGTAAGATTATAATTTTTCATATTATAAATAAATTTAATGAACAAATTCAGTAATCAGGCATTTACCGACCGAAAAATTAATTTTTTTTTACTTAAATTTGAATTTGATAAAACCTGAAGTTTATTTATGTTGCCACAAGAATTATTAATAACAGTGGTTATTGTTAACTTTTCTAATTTTTTTGTGACTAGCGGTAGCTCCTCCAATAGCTTGAAACATTCCATTGAAAAGGAAAATTTCTTTGCGATAGATCCAAAATTCTGAATTTGTTCATCTAATTTTGTTTATAAAAAATTAAATCCTTAAATTTCATCAAATATCAATAAATATTTATTATATTAAGGAATGCCTGAAGTCGTTATAGCGATTGTAGGAAATTATAATTTTTAGAAACTCAAATTGTAATGGTTTGCCATGATAATTGTATATAACAATGCTTATTATAAACTTTCCAATTAGTTTTTAAATTAAATGTCATTCCTACATTAATATGAAGCGCTTTTAGCACAACATTTTTTTACCGATAATAAGAATATTTGTCAATTTGTTCTTAACATTTATTTATAACAAATACATTTTATAGAGTAACATCAGTTAATGATATTCTAGTATTATATAATAAACAAAACAAACATTTATAAAAAAAATTATTTTTAGAAAGAATATTTTTTGACGATTTTCTATAATTCTATTTTTTTAAAAGTTATATTGCAAATAAATTTGAAGAAAAAAAACAATAGGGTTATAAAGAAATATCTTTTTGAGATTATTATCATTGATAATATAAAAAAGTTTAGTAAACAAATCTATCAACCAGTCTTTTTTAAACAATTTTAATTAACAAATGCCTTATTGCGGCATTTGCTTGCAGAAAAAATTCGTTTTTTCATGCCAGTTCCTTTAGATGGATATTTTGTGACAATTTTAGCATCATGTATAACTAGTTCATCATTTAATGATTTTTTAAAACAAATTTAATAAGAAAATGCATAAATAAGGCATTTTTCAAAAGAAAAATTTGTTTTTTTTTTCGGTCACAACTTTTTTAATTACGAACTTCATGATAATTTCAGAAAAAATTTTAATTTATTAATCAATTTCATGATTTTTTAAAGCAATTTTAATCAAAATTTGCATTGTTGGAGCATCTGTCGACGAAAATTTTTTTTTTCGATGTTAGACTTTTCATTGGGAACTTCACAGTAAATTCAGCAATATTCACGATTAGTTGATCAATTTTATGATTTAAAAAAAAATTAACAAACAAATGCATATTTGGGCGTCTGTCAAGAATAATCTTTTTAATTCAGTCTTTTCACTTAGGAACGTAATTATAATTTCCACAACACTCATAATTAGTTAATAAATTCTATGATGTTCTAAACGTATTTAATTATCATATGCGTTGTTTCGGCATTTGTCGACGGAAAAGTTTGTTTTTTCAATCTCAATGCTTTCAGTTTAAGTTTCTTATTACCTCTTTTAATAAATTTGAGAGTCTTAGAAGAAATTGTACCACGCAAATATTTTGCTACAAAAAGTTGTAACTTTGTTGTCAAATAAGAAATTTCTGTTGAGACGAAATAAAATATCCGCAAATCCCTGTTTTACCTCGATCCCTTGCTGTAATTTCTAAAAAAAGCATCAAAATCCGTTAAGAATTGTACTGTCAGTCGATTTTTATCCAAAAAGGTGCTTTTACCCCCACTTTGTGGCGGTTCGTTATTACTCTACATACAAACTACGCTTCCCAAACTTTTTTATTAATATCCGCGACGACGCAAGGCCCAGTGCCGCTGGCACTCCCACAATAGGCAAACGTTAGAGCGCAAGGTTGGATACTTTCCTGAGCGAGCCCGTATCCTGGAGTCCTTGCTACGTAGCACAGCGTAGTAGCAGCTAACAGTGGCGATACAACAGAGACATGAGAAGCGAGCCAATAATTAAATCGTAAAGCGCAGTTTGTTTCAGCTGGTTTGCCAACTAACTAAACGGTAACTACCTTTATTGTCGCTGAGAATGGAGGCTATCGAGGCTATCGAGGCAGGCGTCGGCGGCAATCTATCCGATCGAATATCCAACGAGCGCGGCTCAATGGGACCACGATCAAAAGCCGCGCATGCAGGATCTCCCTGGATAACGGCATTAATTGAATCGCTATCGGACGTGCCGTGGTCCCGCGTTATTCTATTACCGAAGCAGCCATTGTCTTCCATGGTTTATAGTTTCCCCAAAATTCATGAGTGAGATAGTTGAATTTTCCCTGCGACAATTTTGCGGTCAATCGATCGTTCGTTCACTCGACACTCCCATCCTTTACGAAGACATTACACCTCGGCAACCACCCACGACCAGCGGACTAGCCACAACTACTAATTCCGCTACATACAAGAATACACGAATACACGAATACACGAATGGATTTGGCCTTTGCTAATCGATCCCAATTCTGTTTCTGTCACCATTCAGACTTTGATCCTTTGTAGTCGGCTTAATGACAAAGCGCGGTGGTGCTTCTGAACTAATTGTATACTCGTATTATGCATCTAGGGGGCGAAGAGGGACTTTTTCGACGAGCGTATGTTTTCAGAATTCAAATGTTCGGTACTTTCTAACTGCCTGACTAACCCCGAAATGATCACTACCCTTGCTTCAACTTTGACATTCATGAATGTCTGTCCATCCTCCTTAATTATTTGCTACTATTTTTACCTCAATTATACCAACCTCAATAAGTGCCTGCTTTTATCTCTCGCAATATGTGATTAATCTCCACGAATGCCTACTACATCAATAACTACTTTCTACTTCCGTATGAGCCCGCTCAACTTTTAGAACCGCTCGCCCGAACTCAGCAAATGCCCGTTAGGCGTTCCTATATGCCGGATTCCATCCTTAAATTACTGCTACCCTTTAAACTGTCCTCAGAACTCCCTAAATGCTTGGAACACTTATTTAACTGCCTGAGCAAACTCTTTGAATGAACACTACCTCCTTAACTGTGCCATGGACATCGACGAATAATGACCTATCGCTTCTAGGGTCTGCTTCTTTCTTAAGCGCAGACAATTAATTTTATAAATGGAATAGGTCCGTTTCATTCTAGAAGATCAATTTTCAAACAAAAGAAATAATGTTTAAAAAATTAGTTCAACTTTCAACTTAGTAGTTAATTTTTCAAATAAATGCTATGACTAGTTGACAAATTAGTAGAATTTCTTAGTTAAAAACTTAATTTTCAAACATATGGTTTATTTTTCTACCAAATTGTTCAGTTTTTCATCCAAAAAGTCCAATTTCTTACAAAATAGTTAAATCCGTATTCCGAAAATATGAATTTTTATGTGAAATGATATTAATCTTGAAAAAAGATTAGTTTTTTGTAAATTAGTTTATATCTTAATATCAAATTAACCTGTAATAGTTAATATTTCAAACATAATAGATACAGAAACGCTAAATTTTGAACCGAAAATTGAAATAAATCTATTTTTATTTTTAAAAATAATGCCGAAACAAGCGATTTTTTAACAAAGTCGTTCAATCTTCAACCAAAGAGATCAATTTTCAACTAAAATGAATGATCAACAGCAAAAAAATCAATTTTGAGCAAGAGATCAAAATTTAAACCAAATGTTTCTTTTTTTAACAAGGTCAATTTTCTAAAAACTAATTATTTAATTAATACAAATTATCAACAAACTAATTCAATTTTCAAACATTTTTTATAAGAGTTTTGTTAATTTCTTCTGTTTAACTATCTGGTTTTTTATTTTAATTTTTAAGAAGTGATTTTAATTTTCTTCACAAATGAAATTTGTTTTCAAATTACAAAATATGAGAAAAAATAGTCATAGAAGAGAAGTTTTCAAGTTATTCTGCTAAAATTTAGCCTATTTATTTTTTTATTGTCAAACGGTACTTTTATTTACCAAGATTATTCATATAATTGCAAAAAAAGTAGCTTCTTCAAATAATCTAATCGCGCACTTAATCTTCTCAAATTGTTTCCCAAAAAAATATGAATTTTAAAAACTGATTATTGCGAATCACGAAAAAATGACTCTTGAAAATTAATTTTCTCATAACTTCAAACAAAAGTTTGTATTTTTAGATTAGGAAAACAGGTAGGAAGGTAACAGGCAGCTAGAGAGGTTGGTCAGCAGTAACGAAGATAGCGGGAAATTAAATATATTATGAAGTTAATGGGATCTTAGAGAGGTTGAGCAGGCACTTAAGGGAGTCCGGGTTCTTTTAAACGGTTGTTTTTTAAAGCCTTTGAGTCCCTTAAGTGGTGAAGGAAGAAGCAGCTATTAGGGATGATTGGCAGGTATTCATCGATGTCGCTGGCGTAGTTGCGGAGGTAGTGGTAATTCAGGGAGGATGCTGTGGAAATTAGAAAAGTGCTAGACTTTTAGGTAGTTTGTGCAGACAGTTTTCAAGATAGCAGTTATTTAGGGAGAGAATCCGAAATTCAAGAAGGCCAAAGGAGCATTTACGGAGTAGGGGCAGGCAGTAAGGGAACCCGGGCGGGCTCTTATGCAAGGAATGGATGCTAATGGAATTAGCAGTAATTCAAGGAGCGAATTCGGGATTTGAGAAGGCTAACATCATTTAAGAAGTTCGGAAAAGTAGTTAGAAAAGTCGGGCAAGCGGTTAGAAAATTCGGGCGCGCTCTTACCGAGGTAGAAAGTAGTTACGGGAGTAGTGGGCTTTCGTGGATGTTCATCAGATATTTCGAGAGATTGAACGTGAAGTTTTGTGGTAGACAGGAAGGTGGCGTTCATATCGAGAAACTGGTCAGGCACTTGAAAAGCTAGCAGGCACTTAAGGAGGTTGGTTGTGATCATTTAGGTTTTAGTCAGGCAGTTAGAAAAGTAACAAATATTTAGGAAAACAGCAAGAAAATAGCAGGCATTAATGGAGATATGGCGGACACTTAGAGAGGTTTTTGATTCCAGAAACTGCTGCAGCGGTAACAAGATCTTTTTATGATTAAAAGAGATACTAATATTCTTCGCATTGAACGACGACTTTTTTTTATCCAACTATTCTTTTTACAGACGTTATGGTCGTGAGCGAGCATCGTTTAAATTACGAGTACATTGGATCTCGGGTCAGAGTTCATTTGGCGAGTTTCCAATTACAATTAAACCGATTACTACCGTTCGACGAACACGGCTGACAAAAAGAACGGCGATATCGCTTCGGATCGCACGATCCGCGAAATGTGGCTCCGCGAATTAGCAATGGACTTTATTATCTCTGTATGTATCGGAGAGGGCACCAAGCGAAGCCACGCGACAGCACACATTACGAAAATTTTCAAAATAAACACATCAATTCAAACTAATTTCGCAGAACGTGGCTGATTATTTTTCAGTCATTAATTTTTTGATTAACTTTTTCATCCTTACAATTTTTTTCTTTTGAAGATGTTAGCGTAATAGGCAATTTGATAACCGTCAGAATTAGATAATTTCGGATTAGAATTTTTTTAAAAATGGATTTCTTTAAATTCAAAGAAATTTAAACATTATTGTTCTGGATTAAAAAGTAAAAAATTAGGTAATTTATACATTTGATACCTTTCAATTGAAATAATATCCAACTTGAAGCGATGCTTCAACTTTCAAGATGCCTTTCTTTTATCAGTAAAAACATTAAAGAAATATTTTTTTAAAGAAAAAAGGTGGTGCGTTTTCGAAATTATACTTTTTTATGTTTTTAAAATTTGAAGAAAATAATAAAAAAGATTTTCTTAGATACCCTAGGTTCTTATTTTTCTAAATATTTTTATTTAATATATAATAAATATTTATTTTTCTAAATTTTCTAAACCAGACGGCGAAAAAAGAAACTTTCAAGGTCGATAAAGAAGAGATCACAAGACTAAGTTCGATTATACAATTTTTTTGGTGTTAACCATGGTCAAAGCAATAAATGTGTAAATTTGGTTGTTTAATATCAGACCCGGCCACGCTTCGCTGTAGCTCAGTTATAATACGTCGAATTTATATTATGCTAAACTTGGCGCCATCTGTTGGCTGCTTACTGAACCTAGATAACGTGAAATATTTAAGTGTCGGTCAGCAAACTAATTTACAACGCCACCTGTTAAAAACGTTTGAAATATACAAATAAAAATATTTAATTTACAATAAAAATATATTGAAGTCATTAAATAAAATGAAAAGGATCTTATCCTTTAAGTTGGACCAAATTACACCCAGTATACCAAATTTCATCAAGATCGGTCGAATAGTTTCGAAGTTTAGTGGTGACAAACATCGTGACAGGGAATTTTTCTATATATGAGATATTGATTTTTTAATAATTTTTAGACAATTTAGTTCAAAATTTGTGTCAGTGACCAACATACGTGAATAAGAAACTCTGAAAAGCTTCAAACCAAACATTACCTGCAATTTGCTACAACTCGTGTGGTATCATCCAATTTGATCAATTTACAAAGAAACTTTCTTTGAAATTATAAACAAAATTATGTATATAAACGTTCTTTACTGCTTTTTATTAAATATCTTAAACCCTAAAAACGATATCTTAATCCTTTTCGACGTAGTGAGCACAAAAGAAATGAAAATAATTTTAACAATTTATTTTTCACTCTAATTATTTTTTTTCAAAATTATTACTCCAACTAAATATATAAACGCAATTTATTGTCTTATTTCCTATATTTTAAACTTTGAACCATTTAGAGTATACTTTAATTTTGCAAACGGCCATAAATCAAAGGGAGCCAGTCCAGGACTGCATAGAAGTGGACGAAGTTATGTAAACCCTTATTTCACCCGAAATTTCTGAATAAACTGTGATGAATGAGCAGCTGCATTGTAGCACAGTGGAAAAAAATTTTTTGGTTCGAAATAAGGTACAGCCCACAAATATTAACCTATTTGTACCAACATTTTTTCTTAAGAAGCTGATAAGATTACTAAGAAATTTTTTAACTTGAATTTTAAATTAGGCTTTCAGTTTTTTTATAAATAAATAAATATGAAGAAAAAAGGTCCATTTTCGTCCAAATCGTCTAAATTTCATAGAGTAATATTATTTAAAGATGTTCCAATATTATATAATAAACAAAATAAATTTTTATAAACACATTATTAGTTGCAACAATATTTTCAACGCTTTTCTATTATTTTTAATTTTTTAACGTTAAATTGCAAAAAGTTTGAATAAAAAATATATAATGATGAAGTTATTTCTTCGTGAGATTACTATTGTTAATATTATAAATAAATATAATAAATCAATTTATTCATGAGGCATTTTTCGGCACAAAATTAGTTGTTTTTTTCGTTTAAGCTGGAAACTTCTTGAAAATTTCAGCAACATTCACAATTAGTGGATAAATTTTATGATTTTTATTAACAAATTAAATAAACACATTTACTAGGCGTTTTTCGATAGGAAAATTCGTGATTTTCAATGTCATTTTTTTTACTAACTTTATAATAATTTCATCAAAATTCAAAATTTTTAAAATAATTGTATGATGTTTTTAATTCAGTTTATTACACAAATGCATTATTGGACATCTGTGGACGAAAAAATTCTTTCTTTTATGTCATACTTTTTAATTGGGATCTTCATATTAAATTCAGCAACATTCATGAATCGTTAAAAAAATGTATCCTTTTTTTAAACAAATGGAACAAACAATTGCATTAATTGGGTATTTCACGGCGAAAAGTTTTTATTTTCAATTTTAGTCCTTTCAGTTTAAGTTTGTCAATATGTTCATTGTTTTAATTAGGCAATCCAAAAATAGTGTATCATAGACAACAATGAAAAAGAAGGTCATTCTAATCGATCCTGAAGCAGTAGTCTAATTAAAAGACTTAAAGTAATGAAAAACTTAAACTAAGATAAAAAAAATGTTTCTCGACAAATACCCAGATAATTCATTTGTTTAATAAATTTATTTTAAAAAATAACAAAATTTATTTTAAAATGATGAATTTTGCTAAAATTATTATGAAGTTCCTAATTAAAAAAGTTGAAACAAAAAAACCTAATTATCCTACCGACAAATGTCTGACGAATGTATTTGTTTATTAACTTTGTTTCAAAAAATCATAAAATTATGAACTAATTATGAATTTTGCTTAAATTGTTATGAAGTTCCTACCTGAAATGACTGACATTAAAAAACACAAATTTGTCTGCCGACAAATGTGCAAATAATGCATTTGTTTATTAAAACTGTTTAAAAAAATCAATTGCGTAATCAATAAATTATTAATTTTTCTAAAATGATCATAAAGCTCCCAACTAAAAAAAAAATCGATTTTCCATTATTATACGTTTTATCAAGTAATATTGAAAGAAATTTGAATTGAAAGAATATAATATCAAACAGAATTTCTCTTAATATAATAATTGCTTATATTATAAAAAAATTAATGAATAAATGCAGTAATCAGGCATTATTCGACAGAAAAATTCTTTTTTTCAAAGTTAATTTTTTTTAATTAGGAACTTTATGATAATTTCAGCAAAATTTATAAGTTGTTGATTAATCATATGATTTTTTAAAGCAAATTTGATAAAAAAATGCATAGAAAAGGCACTTTTTGAATGGAAAATTCCTTTTTTGCGACAGAAAATTCGCTTTCTTGAATGCCAGTTTTTTCATTTGGGAACTTCATGAAAATTTCAGAAGCATTGATAAAAAGTTAATAAATTTACTGATTTCCTTAAACAAGTTCAATAAACAAATGCATTAATGAGGCATTTCTCTGCAGAAAAAATAGTTTTTTTCTATGTCAACTTTTTTAATTAGGAACTTCATAATAACTTCAGCAAAATTCATAATTTTTAAAGCAATTTCCTGATTTAAAAAAAAAATTTAATTAGCAAATCTATTACTGGGGTATCTGATGACGGAAAAATTATTTTTTTTTCGATATCAGACTATTACTGGGATCTTTATAATAAATTCAGCAACATTCATGCTGCGTCTTGAATTTTGCAATTATTATCAATAGTTTTTCAATTAAAAAGACTGATATCAAACAAAAATCATTTTTGCATTAGCAGATGCCCGAATAGTCCATTTGTGTGTTAAATCTGTTTTAAAAATATCATAAAATTTATTAACTCATCGTGAATGTTGCTGAATTTATTATAAAGATCCCAATTAAAAGTCGGACGTCAAAAAAAGAATCCGTCGACAGATGCCCCAATAATGCATTTTTAAAATTAATTTTTGTTTTAAATCATAAAATTGATAAAAAAATTATGAATATCGCTCAAGTTATCATGAAGTTCCTACTTAAAAAGGTTAGGATTAAAAAAAAAATTCTGTCGACAAATACGATGAACAGAGTTTATAATTAAAAAGAAGGAATAAATAATTGTTAAATGGCATAACTTTATTAAATTTAAATTTAAAATGTATTAAACGAGCATTTTGTTAAATTGAAAGATCGAAAGAAGTACGATAAGCGAGAAAATATGAAATTTGAACTAATTTGAGATAAATTTCTTTTTTAAGATTATTCCAACAACAGCAAAAGAATTTAACAGAAACAAAAATTCTGTATTGTTTCAATAAAATTTTGGGACGACTAAAAAAGCTCGAAAAATAAAATTTTCGACATTGTAAAATTCCCGAGTAATAAAATTTCAGAAAAATAAAAATACCGAATTGGAGAATTCCCGAACATTAAAATACCCGACAGAAAATTCCCGAATTATAAAATATCCGAATGAGAAAATTCCCAAATTCGAAAATTCATGAAACTAAAGAATTACAATTTTTTGTTATGAATATATTTTTTTGATTACAAATGCAACAGTCGAATATTATTTTTTCAATTATTTTTAATTTTTAATATTTTGAAATTTTTTTTTATTTAAAATAACAATAAATTGAAATAAAAGATTTCTGGGTCAAGCATTTTTTTAATGTGCATAGAATCGGAAAAAAAGACAAAAAGGGTTGGCAAAAATCGAATTTCAAATGTCTATATATTGTGTTTAAACAACGTTATAAGGTACGATAAAAATAGAGTGATTTTTTGGGTTCCATGGGCAAATTTAGAAGTTGTCAAAAAATACAATTTTCACGTTCAAAAGATGAGAATTTAGTTTGCAGTTACTAGATTGCTGAATTTATACACTGCGATCAATACAATAGGTATATTTGTAAAAAATTGTAATTGTCTAATTTCTTGAATTTTCCAATTCCGGAATTTTCCAATTCAGATATTTTATAATTTGGCAATTTTTCAACGGGTATTTTATTCCTGGAATTTGATTTTTCGAGATTTTTCAGTCGTCTCAAAATTTTAAATTAGGAAAAAGAATTCTCATACTTTAACTTGAAAACAAAACATTTTTGCTACCTAATTTATTTTTGCTTTAAACCGAAGTCAGGAAAATCTTTTAAATAAGGAAGAAGCCAGGGACTGTTATTGGTCAGGGAAAGACCCGAAAATGTCAGGGATTTCGAAAAAAAAATGGAAAAAGTTGAGGAATTCCTGTGCAGGAAGCTTTGAATGACTGGAAAAAATTGTTCCTTTCCTATTTTTAGTTTTAAATATTTTTTCTTATCTGCAAAAAATCTTGTTCAAAAATGTTACAAGTTTGAAACTCTCGTCCTTGAATAGGTCAGGCAAAAGAAATTATAAAAAATTTTTATATTTTAACATATTAAATTTAACATTTTTAATATTTATATTTATTGTTTATTTTTTTAAATTTAATATTCTTTAATATTTAAATGGTAACATATTGAAGATTTTTAATGTTTTTTAATTTCATTTCTTGAGGATTCTTCTTTATGCGTCGAAAACTAGTCTCTATTTTTCAACTTATATTTTTTATTTAAGAACTCATCGGTTTTGGTAAAAATTTCATCTTTTAAGTTTAAAAATGTAACTGTTTGATTCAAACTTAACATTTTTTGGTTTAGGATTCACTATTCTGTTACAAAAATCGTCTTTTTGCTTAAACTAAAACATTTTGTTGTAAATTTAAAATATTTTAAAAAGTTATTTTCAAGGGAAAATGTAACTATTCCATTTTTTGTAAAAAATTAATGTATTATCATTGAAAATTTGTATTTTTTCGTAGAAACTTGAACTTCTTTGTTAAAAATATTTCCTTTTGACCGCGAATTTATCTGTTTAGCTTGAGAATTTATCTATTTAACTAAAAATTTAAAATTTATGGTTAGAATTTGAGTATTTTGTTGAAAGGTAATATGTTTTCGTATAAAATTTAGTTAATTTATTGAATTGTGGACCTTTTTGATTGATAGTTTTTCTTTGTTTGTTAAAAATTTAACTGTATTCAGAAAATGTAATTCTTCCGTTAAAACTACAACCTTTGTTTGTTAAGGTTTAATTTTCCTCTTTAAAATATTTAATATTTTTCTTGAAAATCGATCTTTGTAGGCTACAAATATAATTATTTTGTTTGAAATTTGACGGTTTTCTTAAAAATCATTTTTTTCATATTAAAATATCAAGTGTTCTATTTTTTGATGACATTTCTACTTTTTATTGGAAACTAAACTTTTTGGGTCAAAGATTCCTCTGTTTTTGATTAAAGTTGAATCTTTTTTGTTTAAAAATACGAATATTTGTGTAAAATAAAATATTTATTTAAAAATTTTATTATTTTTTAGGAAATTTGGCCTTTTCTTTAAATTTAATTATCTTGTTGAAAATGAAAATATATTGTTAGAAAGATACCTTTTTTTGGTTGGAAATTCAACTGATTTGTTAAACATTTGTCTATTTGGGTAGAATTTTCTAGAATTTCTTGGTAGAATTTTCTTGTTTTCTATTTATCAAAATATTTATAAATATGATTATGTTGAATAATGTTTGAAAATTAAGATAATACTTTTTATAGTGCGTTTTGGACGATAAAAAACTTACTTTCAACTTTATCATGTTTTTCACAAACACATTTTTAAAATAAAAATGATAACAAAAAATTGTATATTAATTCATCATTTTCAAACAGAAAAGTGAATCATCAAAAAAATATTTGTTTTTCGAAAGGTAAGAAATACGATCAGAAATATAATTTTTCATTGAAAAATCCAGGCTTATTTTTGCTTATAACTTTAACTACAATTATTAAACATTATGAAAAAGCGCTCAAAATTTATGATTTGAAAAATATTTGAAAATTATGGACAGAGATTATATTCATCAAGATTTTGACAAATAAAAATTGAAAATTAATAAATAAAAAAAGTGTATCCAGCAAGAATCGAACACCCATCTTCCTGGTAATGAATCAGAAGCGTTACAGCCTGAATTATAGAATGTGTACAAAAAATGGCGGAAATCTTCATACCAATGATTAAGCAAATTAATACTCAGGTAATGAGCTTTCACTAAAAAAAATTATGAACCGAAACTGAAATTTACAATTCGCGGTTTCCCGTGTAAATATCTCAAAGATATTTATAATGATTATCAGAAATTACTCAGAAAAACCAAGAGCTGTAGGAAACACGATCAGGTATGCACAATTTATTTGTTCGTACGGCATTTAATTTGATTAAAGCACTCCTAGTGAGTGCTCCTTTTGACTAATATTTGCACAAGAGAATCATAACAGCTCTTGGAAAATTGCCTTGAAAAGAAAAGGAGAGAAAGCAGGAATGGTATTGTTCTCGTATCGTATTGTCGTTTAGTGTGCCTCGTCAAGTTAATATCGTGCAAGGCAGAGTGTTATACCTCTTTCTTTCTTTTATTTTTTAAATCGCTCGCTCTAATAAATTTTAAACTCTCATACTCTCTTTGGGCGGCTAATTCCGGGTTCGTAAATCTTTTCCTAGGCAGGTATATCGTAAGTGCGGCAGTTTTCACCGGAACCCATAAAGGTAACTTTATTCTTCTCGATAGTCGCCGGAATAAAGGTGGTTAAGGTTGCTTCTTTCGTTTTTTGACGCTTTAACTCGAGAAAAGATTAGCTGCAGCACACAAGTGTGGCTGGCTTCATTTAGCGGTATTTCCGGTAAAATTGAACCGCTCCGCTAAGATGCAAAGGCTCTGACGAAATTACTAAGAAAAAATAAACATATAATTTTGAGGGTACGTGCACTTATTATTAATAATATTATTACAGCAAATACAAAATCTCATTTTTCTCTTGGACTGGAAATCCTCACACCCCAATATTTCCTCGTGAAAAAGATGTTCTTACACAATTTTTTTCTGCACAAAATATATTGTATACTGATCATTTTTTTCCTACACAAAACTTTTTCTACACAAAATATCTCCTACACATATTTTAATACTGTTAGATTTTTCCTTCACAAACTTTTTCCCACACAAAATTTAATGTTATTAAATACTTATATTTTTTTTCCTACCCAAAATATTTTCTACACAAAATATTTCCGATACAGAATTTAATACTTTTATATTTTTCCTACACAAAATTTTTCTCATACAAAATTTATCAGAATACAGGATAAGTATATTCTACAAAAAATTAAATAGTATTATTTCATTATCAAGACAGTCTCTAAATATCGTAAAAAAAAGAATATTTTCAATATTTTTCCTTACAAAATATATTCTACAGAACTTTCTTTCGTTTCTCACGTCGTTTAGCACAAAATTAAAATTTCTGATAGGATTACTCTACGGTTTTAACACTCCACAATGAACAAGTTTTGTTTTCATTCATCGTGAATTCTTTAAAAAAAAATTTTTTCAAAGTTTTAAAAAATTCTTTGAAAAAAATTTTTTTAAGTTTAAAAAAATAGTCGGACCTTTCAAAAAGTACTAAAAAAATTTTAAAAGTATTTTTGGACATCACTTGTCGTTTTTTATTTAATTCTCGCAATTAGATCTTCAAAAATAAAAAATTTCAATATTTTCCCAAAAAAGACGAGGTGCGCAAAAACTTTTAAAGAGGAATTAGTTAGGACTTTCTTGTTACACATTCTTATAGAAGGTTATGTAGAATATATTTTGTGCAGGAAAAATATTGGACATGATATTTTTTTCTTCAATATTTAGAGACTATCTTGACAATAAAATGTTACTATTTAATTCTGTGTCAAAAATATTTTGTGTAGGAAAAATATAACAGCATTAAATTTTGTGTAGGAAAAATTTGGTGTAGAAAAAGTTGTGTGTAGGAAAAATATAACAGTATTCAATTCTCTGTAGGAAATATGTTGTGTAGGAAAAAATATAAGTATTTAAAAAAATTAAATTCTGTGTAGGAAAAATTTTGGCAGAAAAAGTTTTGTATAGGAAAAATATGATCAGTATACTTGTGTACAATATTTTTGAATTTGGAAATCGATCGAGTAGGAAATTTGACGACCAAATATGTATGAAGATCTAATTTTACCTTGAAGGTCACTCTAAGGTCAATAAAACTTAAACAAAGTCCAAACACCTCTGAGATTAGCCCCTTTTAACAAAAAATTGTATATCAGTGTAAGTTATTTGTTTAAACAAGGCAAATTCAATCGTGACCTTGAAATTATTTTCAAGGACAATGTCAAGGTCAAATTGACCCTATGACCTTAGTACATATTGAAACGTAGCATTTTCCACCTAATCAATTTCCAATGTCGAAAAAGGGGGGGGGGGTTGTATCCCAAAACAGGTGACCGTAAAATAACCTTGAAAATGATCGTCAACGTCAAATTAAAGGTTACCGTTGAGTGCGCCTTGTTGAAACAAATAATTTCCATTGCCATGAAATTTTTTAAAAAGCTGCTGCCTTCAGAGGTGTTCGCACCCTGTTTAAGTTTTATTGACCTTAGAATAATCATCAATGTCGAATTAAACTCATGACGCTAATACATGTTTGAACTTAAAATCTCCCTCTCTATCGATTTGCAATGTCAAAAAGGGGGGTTTTCTATTTTAAAAACAGTTGAACTTGAAATTACCTTTAAGGTCATCGTCAAGGTCAGAATGAAGGTCACTATGTCATACGCCTTTTTAAAATAAATAGCTCTCTTTAATATAACTTTTTTTTAACCTGCCGCTGTCAAAGGTCTTCAGACCTTATATAAGTAACTAGGACCCCATAGTCACTTTCAAGGTCAAATTAAACCTTTGACCAATTTCAGAAATTAGGTGTTTAAAAAAAATTGGACCGTGAAATTACCTGTGAGCACATCGTCAAGGTCAAATTAAAGGTCACCATTGAATTCCACGTTAAAAGTCCGAATATTTTTCGATGCTCTATACATAGGGACCATACTTAATATGTAACAGTTCAAGGTGGATAGGGGATTCACGATTTCTTACGGAAGGGGGGGGGGGGGGTTCTTTACTTATGTATGTACTTTTATTATTTGGTTAAAAATTAAAAAAATGTTCCTTTAAACACATCCTTTTTGGTTGCAAGTTTAACTGTTTTTTTCTTTAAGTTTGTCTCTTTAAGTTGAAATTTCTACTCTTTTCGTAGAACATTAATATTTTTTTGCATCCTCAAATTTTGTTGCTGATGAGTCATCTGAAATATGTGTTGGATAAAAAATAATTTTTTTCTGAAAATTTGTCTTTTTGATTAAAAGTCCATCTTTTTTGTAGAATTATTGCATCTTTTTGAGATAAAAATGCAACTGTTTTGTTGAAAATTCAAGCATTTCCTACACAATGTACTTTAAGTTTAAAATTCGCAGTTTTGTGTTGAAATGTGAAATTCAATCTTATTCCATTGAAATTTAATTTCTTTTTCGAAAATTTGTAGTATTAATTAAAAAATTCACTTTTTTAGTAAAATTTCCATTTTTATTGAAGACAAGTGCATGCAACTATTAGTTTGAAAATTCAACAATTTTGTTCCTAGCAAAGAATGAAACTATTTGGTAGAGATTTCAATTATTTTGTTAAAAATTCATTGTTTTTGGTTGAAAACATTGGTCTTCTTGGATTGAGATTTTTTTTCGCAAAAATGTATGTTTTGTAAAAAAGATCATATTTTGATCTTCTAAACTCAACTGAAATTGTTTTTGGGTGAAGATTTAACTATTTAGTAGGAAATTAAACAATTTTTTATATAATCATTCTTTTTAATTAAAGATTCGACTTTATGGATTTAAAATGTAATTTTTCTGTGGATACTTATTTCTTTGCCAAAAATTCATATTTTAATCGTGAAAAGTTAACTGAAATATTTTTTAACAGAAAATTCAAATACTTCTTGAAAATGTATCTTTTTGATTTTATTTTTCATCTGTTACAGTAAAAATTTCATTTACTTATGAAAATGCAACTTTTTTGGTAAAAATTCTTCTTTTCTTGAGCATTCAATAATTAATTTAAAGTATTTGGTTGAATCACTTTGTTCTGAAAACTTTTTTTTGAAGATTTAAATCTCTTAGTTGACAACTCATCTCTTTGGTTAAAAATTTAACAATTTTTTTGAAAATTAATTTCTTTAAATTAAAAATGTAACTAACCCAGTGGGCACAAAATTTGGCGACGTCTTTACGACACGGTTACGACAACTTTACGACATCCTATGTCCATGTCGTTAAGGTTGTTAATAGTAAGACAAGCTTGAAATAGCGGCATTTGAATAACTATAATTAAGGAAAATGAAAAGTCAGTCAAGGAAAAATAAGGAAATTTTGAAAATTAAGTTTTCGGATACCCTGCATAAGAAAATTTCTGGAAACCAGAAATTACGTAAATTAATAGCGGCCCCTTGTCTTTCACGGAAATATTTTTATAAAGCAATTAAGTGACTTTATAGGAGCAATAAGCCTGATTTACCCACTTTCCAGCTCTTCATAATTCTGAAAATCACTTTATCATTCTTTGAATGCTATTCTCCCTTTGCATTTTTCACACCCTTTGCACTTTTTACAACCTTTGTACATTGGCGCTCATTGTACTTTTTCACTCTATGCAACCGATCCCTTATCCAGAAGTCCCTAGTTAAAAAAATTAGCCAAATTCAATATTCTCACTGCCCAGCCCCCCCCCACACCCAGAATAAAAATTATTCCTAAGTGTCAAATCCCCCTTTGGATCTCTCACCAGCACCAAGATAAACTCCTTTCCAGCTCTTCACAACCGCAAAAAATCACTCTTTTGTGTAAAATTCCCGTTTCCAGTACTTCCCAGCTCCAATGTTCACCCCAAAGTGTCCGATTCCTCATTCCAGCTTCCCCCAGTATTGATAACACACTTTGCACTTTTTGCACTCTGTGCAGCCTTCACCTTATACAGAAGTCCTCGGCTACAAAAATAAGCCAAATTTTATATCCTCGGTGTCACAACCTCGAAAAATCACTCTTATGAATAATATCCCTGTTTTCAGCACTGTGCAGTTCCAAAGATGACCCAAAGTTATCCAGAAGTCCCAAGTTACAGAAATTAGCCAAATTCTATATTCTTACTGTTAAAATCTCCCCAGCATAAACAATTGGTAAAATCCCCGTTTCCAGCACTTCCCAACTTCAAAGATTACGCCAAATTGTCGAATCGCCCACTCCAGCTCTCACCAGAATAACAAATAAGCCGCCACTGAACTACTTTGGCGTAATTTACTGATTGTGAATTCTCTTTTGTTGAAGCTCTTTCAGCTATCTAATAAAAAGATTGGTATTGACAAATTTGTAGATTTTTTTGAGTGAACATCGTTCGTCTGTTAATTTTTTCTGTAGCTTGAGTCGTTTATATAAAAATTTAATTTGTTTCTTTGTAATATAGTTTTTCACAATTATAACAAAAAAGATGCGACCTATGAAAAAATTATTAGCTTTTTCTTGGATGAACAACTTTCTTCAATTAATTTTTTTCTTTGCTTGTGTCGTTCATAAAAAAATTAAATTTTTTAAAATTTTTTATGCTTTTTTAGAATGAAACAAAAATTACGCCCCCAATCAACAAGTAATTGACAAATAATTTTTTTTTTTTGTTTGCACAATTTTTGTCATGTCTTCTTTTTTTGTACCATGCATAATTTAAACACAAAATGGAATTTCGGATTCTTCATTATTTTTTGTGCAATACAAATTTAAATGTTCGATTTTCCAAGCAAATTTAAAAAGTTTTAATGACAATCTTGTCGAGCTTTCAGAATAAAAACTTTTTTCTTTTTTACACTTTTTTCATATGATGGTTTGTTTGGCTTAAAACGTCAATTTTCATTTGTTACTTCAGATATGGAAAATGCATCAACTCTTATAATTTTATTTTTATAGTAAAAAGTCATGAGGATGAATTGTTTGAATTTCCAAAAACTGCGAAAAGCCATATGTGGAATTCTTAAATCTTGAAAAAAATGGTCTCAAAAATTTTGAAAATCCTTTAACTTCAAATTTTACATTTATGTTTTGATTATTTAAAATTTATTTTAATTTTAATTAAAGATTGAGGTTGATTATTTAGATTCCTTTTGGTGTTTTGTTCAACTGAATAGATTTCATTTTTGCATTTCAATAAAAAAGACAGGTTCATTAATTAATAAACATTCAAAGTAACGTTACACTTAATAAACTTACTCTATTTATTCAAAACTTTATATTTTTTGTTCAAAATTGTAGTTTTTCTTGAGAATTCTGAAATTTTTTTGAATATTTGTCTTTCTTATCAGTAAGTTTATCTTTTTTAGTTGAAAATTTAAATTTTTGGTTGAAAATTCTTGAACTTCGTTAAAAATTCCTGTTTTGGGTAAAAGAGAAATCCTTATGATAATATTTTTTTTTAGTTGAACATTCACATTTCTGGTCAGAAATTCTTGAAATTTGTTAAAAATTTATTTTGATTTTCTTACTGTCTTGATCATTTAACTTTTTTGTTGATAATTCTTCAATTTTATTAAAAATTCGCCTTTTTGGTAGTTCATCAATATTTTTGTTTAAGAATTCTTGAATTTTGTTGATAATTTGTATTTTTGAGTAAAAAATTAATCTTTATGTTTATAAATTCATCTTTTTCGTTAAAAATATAACAACCAGGTTCTAAAATTAAACTATTTTCTTATAAATACATTTTTTGGTTGATCATAAAAAATATTAGTTAAAAATTCATTGCTTTGTTTGGAAATTTAACTGTTTTGTGAAAATATTGTGTTCTTGGTTAAACATTGCTCTGGAAATAAAACATTAACATATTCTATTTTTCAACGAAAATGGTTCTTTTTCGAGTCAATATTCACGTCATTGTTAAAAATGGAATTAAATTATTTGAATTAATTAAATTCGATTCAGAATTCATCTTTTTTGTAGAAAATTAATCCTTCTGTTTTAAACGTCCACTTTAGGTAAAAAATCAACTTGTTGGTTCAGAGTTCTTAAAATGATTTAAAATTTTCTCTTGTAAGCAGTAAATTGATCTTTTTGTTGATAAATTCCTCTTTTTTAGTTAAGAATTCGAATTTTTGGTGTGAGGATTATTGAATTTTATTGAGAATTCTTCTTTTCTGGCATCAAATTAATCTTTCTTATTTAAAAATTTATCTTTTTTAGTTGACAATTTAATTTTCTGGTTAGAACTTCTTAAACTTTATTAAAAATTTCTTTTCTTTTTCTTTAAGTCTTGAAAATAAAATTTGTTTATTGATACTCGATGAATTTTATTGAAAATTTGTCTTCTTTGGTAGCAAATTAATCTTTAAATTCATCTTTTTTAGTTGAAATTTCGCTTTTTAGTTGAGAATTATAGAATTTTTGTGATAATTTTTCTTTTATTTTGCTGTAAAAAATTAATCTTTATGTTTAAAAATTCACCTATTTTTTTTAAATTGATCAACTAGGTTTCAAAGTTATACTACTTTCTTAAAGATACATTTTTTGGCTAAGGATTCAGAATTTTAGTTAGAAATTCATGACTATGGTTGGAAATTGAAATTTTTTGTTGAAAATTCCTTTTTTTCGTTGAGAAACCACTTTGATAATCAAAGATTTACCTATTCCATTCTTGGTCGAAAATAGTTTTTTTTCAAGTAAATATTACAATTTTTGCTGCAATTGAACTGCTTTGTTAAACATTTGTTTTTTAATGAAAATGCATCTAGTTTACTTGCAAATTCAAGTTTTGAGTTGAGAGTTCTTATATTTTATTAAAAATTCTTCGTTTTTGGTATAAATGAGATTACAATTTATGAATGACAAATTTGTAATCATTAGGTTAGTTATTTTTAATTTAAAAATTCAGAATCTGTGGGTTTGAACGAGTATAACCATTGAAAATTTTATTCAAAAAAAATAAAAATGGTAAATAAACCTTTCCTATTGGAGTCCCGAATAAAAATGCTTCGACTTGAGTTCGACTTGGTTATGTCTTGAGTTCTTCTCCAAGACATCGATGTCTGGTTGCGTCTCAAAACTTAGTCGAGAAAGAGGTCTTCGTCTTGCGTGTATGGCCGCGGCAGTTAAAACGACATTTATTTGTCTTAAGTTGAGCCTTGTCTTAGCTAAGACGGCGTTTACTTATCTCAAGTCGAGCCGTGTCTTTGCTAAGACGACGTTTACTTGTCTCAAGTCAAGCCTTGTTTTGGCTGAGATGGTCAAACATTTTTCGGCTCATAAATGAGATTAAAATTGATCAATGAAAAATTTGTAATGATTAAATTAGTTATTTTTAATTAAAAATTTAAGAATTTGTGGGTCCTAATAAGTATAACCCTTGAAAATTTTCTTTAAAAAAATTGATTCATAAAAATTTAACTCAAGAGATAAATTTATTCCTTTAAGACATAAAAAATTGTCTCCAAGACATAAATTGAAGTCTGGCTCCATCCCAAACTGAGAAATGCTCAAGTCAAACTTTTCGACTTCAGCATGTCTTGATTGGGAGCAATTCAAGTCGAATTCAAGTGGAAGCATTTTTACTCGTGCGGATGAGAAATAAATTTCTGCAGATAAAATGAAATCCACCAGTAACTGGTGATTACATCGTAACAGTAATCTTTCCACTTGTCTGTGAAATATTTCTTGCATCGTGTAATCCTGTAGAACATTACGTTCAGTTCGTAATGCCATCGCATTGGTTCATGCTATTCGAACAAAAAGGCCGTATAAAATATGTGAATTTCTTTATCTCTCGGATAAAGCTTGAAATACGTATGGCAAGAGTACTAAAGCACCTAGCATGGCAATAATGGCAGTGCTTGGAAAAACTTTTAAACTAGAAAATGTTCATTTTGAAATATTAAACTTTTTGCAGTTATTTATAAGGCATTATAATTGTATTTGACTGCTCGCAAATGGAAAACTCAATGCCGGATTCACACAATACAAACATTCGTTTCTCATATTTTTTACGGAGAATAAACGACTGTGCCAAGCTTTAGTTTAAAATTTGTTTGCATTTACGAAGAAAGTTGGGTTAACCATTTCTAGCCACTTTTTAGTTTTTATCAAAACTCAGTTGCTATTAAAATTTTAGAAAAAAAAACACAAAATAAAAAATGTTAATTTTTTTCATTTGTTTACTGAAAATAATTATTTGTCGTTTTAAATCGCCCTTCGCGGTATTACGATTTCGCTTCATATTTAGTTGTCATGCATGTTCAAGTGTTAAAAGAAAGTGTTAAAAATCAAATTTCTAAAGATTTCTAACAACGTACGAAATTAGGTTTTTTGAAATTATGATTATTCAATTTTATTAGAAAAAACATAATTATAGTTTTATTATTTGTTTAGACATCAACATTTATTTCGCTGAGAAAAAAGTTTCCTAGCAATGAATGGGAACTAAAGAAAATTGTTTAAAAAATTATTTATAACAGAAATTACTTAAATGCATCTCCAAAAAATATTGTATTTTTAAATTAAAAATAAATTGTGGTAAAAAGGATTGATTTAAATATTTTTAAACAGTTCAATTTCAAAAATTCAATTTAAATATGCGAGATACGGAAAAATAAGCTCTGCTCGATTTTCTGGAAGAAATTATATACGATTCATGCATTAGGCATTTTTTTCATGAACTTTCTTATATTTTTTAAAATAATTTGAATTTTAAGTACGTCTTTCTTTGCTCTCCTACAAATCTGTTTTCTTGATTTTTGTTGACTTATTTATTCTGTTTAAATTTTCCATTGCTGAACTAAATAATAATCCATTATTAAATGATGTTAAAAAATATATATTTTTCCCCAAAAACTGAATAAAAATGTTTTTTTTAATCATGCTACCAAATTGGATTTGAAATGACTTTTGAAAACTTTTCAATACAAATAAAACAGTATAGACGCAGAAAATATTAAAGTTTCTTTTTATATTTTCATGGTGCTCATTTGATGGATATTTCGCTTCCTTATTAATATTAATTAGTAAATATATTAACTTTTACATAAAAGATGAATTAATGATTTTTCAATGACTCAAAATTTAAAATCAAAATATTTCAAAATAATATATTCGGAGGAAGGGGTTCGTCCCCAACCATAAAAAATACAATTAAGTAAATTAATTCGACAGCTATAATTTGGCGATTGTGAATGCTCTTTTGCTAAAGCTCTTTGGGCCTTAGCAAACACATTCTCATTTAGAAGGTGAGCTTTTCTACATTATCTTTAATACTGCTGTATCAAATTTATGTTATATTTTTTCATGTTACTTCAATAAATTTATATAATTGCAATATATAATATGTACTGATATTAAAACATACAGTTTTCTATTGCCTCGTTTTTTTTATTTATAATCTTGCGTTTTAAGACTAAAAAAAACTGAGCGTCAAATCAAACAATTATTTATAACAAATTTTTAGCTGCTTTTTGTATGAACAACTTCTGTAGCTTGTCAAAAAATTGCATCTTTTAATTCTGAATATTGTTTTTTACGAACAAAACAAAAACCACGCACTCTATCAAAAAGGAATTCACAACCTATTTCCAAATATTTATTAGGTGCACAATTTTTGTTCAGACATGCTTGTGCGTATCTTGCATATTTTAACCGCTAAATGGAATGATTGATTTTTCATTATTTTTCTCCCAATCAACATTTTGATTAGAATATTTATTTTTCTTGTACAAAGCTGCAACTGTTTGATTGGAAATTTAACAAGTTCGTTCAAAAGTAATAATTTTTTATTAAAGATTCAACTGCTTAGCATAAAATTAACTTATTGTTTACCATTCTTATTTAAGGGCTGTAAAATGAACTGGAATCTTCTTTGGATAAAAAAATAAGGTTTTAAAAATTTGGTTTTTAAATTCTTCTGTTTTTCAAGAAATTTCATTTATCTTGAATCAAAATTTGTCTTGTTCATGCATAAATTCACCCGCTTTAGCAGAAATTACATCTTTCTTGGATAAAAACGCAATTGTTTGGTTAAAAATTAAACTATTTTGTTGAAAAGTCATACTTTTGGGTTGAAAATTCTAATTTTTTATTTGAAATTTAACTATTTGGTTGAAAATTTATATTTGTCTAAAATTTACATTTGGTTATGAAGCATGAACCAAAACTTTTTCTGCGTAAAAGTTTAACTAAGAAAAACATTCGCCGTTTTTTATTAGAAATTTTGTTTTAGTATAAATATCATCTGTTTTGGATAAAATAAAAAATGCAAATATCTGGTAGAGAATTCAACTATTTCGTTAAATAGTCATACTTTTGTATTGAAAATGCTGTTTTTTAATTTTAAAAAATTTAATATTTTGGTGCTGAAAAGAGATCTGAAACCTTTTCTCCATGAAAATTTAACTCAATTCAACTTCTAAAACTATTTTTTGTTTAAATTGA
This sequence comes from Belonocnema kinseyi, assembly GCF_010883055.1. Classification (NCBI taxonomy): domain Eukaryota; kingdom Metazoa; phylum Arthropoda; class Insecta; order Hymenoptera; family Cynipidae; genus Belonocnema; species Belonocnema kinseyi. The sequence goes on from NC_046657.1 coordinate 147,314,731, forward strand.
AAACTCGTCTGTTTTATGAGAAATTTAATCTTTACTGGATACTTATGAAAATTTTTGTTTAAAAATTAAACTATTTTGTGAGAAATTTAACTATTTCGTAATAAATTTACGTTTTGTTTGAAATTTTTATTTCGATTTTGAAAAAAGAACTGTAATATTTTCTGGATGAAAGTTCAATTTTAAAAAACTTGTCGTTTTTTATTAAAAATGTATCTGTTCTAATAGGAACTAGGCGTGCTGAATCTTACATGCGGAGCGAACTGCGCGCAAAACGCTCGAGGTGGATGTGCCCCCGCAGTTTCTCAGCGCGCGGATCGAGCGACGGTTGCGGCTCTTGTCTCATCAATCTTCAGAAGCGTAGCGGAAGGCGCAGTGCGTGGGTACTCAAATGCGGAGATTGCGCAATATTATACAATGCAATTGAAAACCGTTCAAATCGTCCTGAATTTTGTTTTCGAAAATCTGGACTTAGAAATTGAATCTCATTTGAAAAACTAGATGAGTAAAATTTAGACATTTACGGCTAGGAAGAAATTTTCGCGCGCAAATTTCATACTTGATTGAAAAATCGAAATTTATATTTTTCAGTTTTATTTGTTTGCCTACAGAATTTCAAAGTTCGCAATACTAAAAAATTTCCCAAATAAAGTTGCTGACATTAAATATCTAGCACGGCAAAATTGACGAGGCAAGTCAATTTTTAAATCAAAACAATTCAAACACAGTTGAACAGTAAAATAACAAAAGTATGGTCCTCTTTATTTTCGCCGATTAGCGTTGAATCAAAAATAGAAAAAATTGTCTTGGTTCTCTCAAATCCCAATCGCAATTTCCACCCGCATATAATATTGATCGAGTCTTTATACGTTACATCAGTGCGAAGACGGGAAGCCGTTATCTAAAACAGCTTTTCCCTTTCTCTAAAACTGATGATTCGATAGATTTACTAACTGCGTTCCCCGTTGCCGTCGTCAGTTAGTGCGAGAACACATAACGGGGACATCTCACGCGAATCGTCTATCATTCTAAGTGATTCTAAGTACAGCGTTGGGCAGGTAGTAGGCATGGCTCGCAGCAAATGAATATTCATCGGATAAAATCGCGGAAGAACGTTTCCGGGGTCTTTCATATCTCTCCTTTGTAAACGGATGTCAGTTGAATTCATGTATTTTATATTTACTGAAATTAACTGCACGAAACAAAAAGTTCTAAAATAATGTGAAGAAAAATTTGCCCGAAAATGAATCTTTTAATTATAATAGGCATTGTGCAGCTTAACACCTTTAGCGCTCCTTTCGACATTTTATCCTTTATATTTTATGAACTCTGCACTCCTTGCAGTTTTTACACCATTTGAAAACTTCTCAGAATCTTCATTTTTTGCGCCTTTGCACTTTTCTCATCCTTTGCATTTGTTCACCTCACTGTGCATTTGCAATTTTTAAGTTATTTGCACTTTTTGCATTCTTCTATTTTTATTTTTGAGCCTTTTTTTTAAACTTTGTGCACTGTACACTTTTCGCCTCCTTTGAACTCATCGCACCTTTTGCATACTGTATTTCTCGAACCCATTGTGAATTTGAAATTTTTAAATTTTTATCTCTTTTGTAACCTTCACATCCTTTACGCTTTATAATCTACTTTTTCACACCCTTTGAACGCTTTTAATCCTATGTGCTTATACACTCTTTTAATAATATTCTACCTTCGCATTCTTAATATCCTTCGCTAATTTTAAATACTTTGTACTTTTTGAACTTTGTGCATGCTCTGCATGCTTATAATCTTTTTCACCTTTTGTACCTCTTTTACCCTTTGCCTTTTTCCACCCCTATGTATATTTGAAATTTTTGAATCATTTAAAACCTTTGCACTTTTTCATTCTTCTGCATCTTTTTGCATCTTTTTCAATTCAAAACCCTTTGAATCCTTTTCAACCTTTGAACCATTTTTTCACTCTTTACTCCTTTCGCATACTGCACTTTTCTAATCTATTGTGAATTTGCAGCTTTTTAATTTTTATCCCTTTTGTACCCTTCACATCCTTTCCACTTTATAATCTACTTTTCCACGCCCTTTGCACGCTTTCAGTCGTATGTGCGTATACACGCATAAAATGCTATTCGACCTTTACATTCTTTATACCCTTTGCACTTTTTACACACTTTGTACTTTCTGCACTCTGTGCAGCCTCTGTTTCCTCATAACCTTTTCCGCTATTGGCACCTCTTTCACCATTTGCATTTTTTGCACCTTTTTCATCCTTTTAATTTTTACTCCCTTTTTGCGTTATTTGCGTTTTTTACACTCTTTACATTTTTTGCCCCTCCTTTCACACTCATACACTCTGCATTTTTAACAACCTTTGCATAATTTTTATTTCCGGTCCCTTTACATCCTTTTCACTCTTTAAATTCCTTGAATTTTTTAGAAACTTTGAACCCTGATCAATTTCTCCTTTTTTTACAACCACTATACACTTTTGTACCCTTTCGGCTAATTGCATTTTTTCACGCTTTGCGTCTTTGCCTTGAATTTCTTTGAATTTTTACCAATCTTTGCGTCTTTTGCATTTTTAACACCATTTGTACCTTTCTACTTTTTCACCCCATAGTTTGCGTCCTCGTCATTTACACACCATTAGCACCCTCTTCACTCTTTGCAACCTTTTGATTTTTTCACCATTTGCATTCTCTAAATTTCCTAGCCATCTTTCTACCATTTAAATGTTAAGCCATCCGCACCCCTTGCATTTTTTAAATCTCATTTGCATCCTTTGCGTTTTTGAGCTTTTAATTCTTTGAATTTTTACCACTCTTTGCAACCTTTGCACTTCCTACACTATTTTCAACCTTTGAATTTTTCACCCATCTTTCGGCCCTTTTCAGGCTTGAACCCTTTCAAAATATTACATTTATCTCCCTCCCCCCACTTTACGTTCGTTTAATTTTAACACCATTAGCACCATCGGTCTCCTTGCAACCTTTGCATTTGTTTACCCTTTGTTCGGAACGCACAACCAGCTTTTTCAGTCAACGAGTACTTTCTTATTAAAGATATTTTTACTGTTGAACTTTTTCTTCTCTATTTTAGCGGCATCAAAAGTTTTCGATGATCGATAGCAGTGTCTGATGCAAAATATGGCAGTAAAACAAGCGTCGTCTGTAAAGAAAACTACCACCGTAGATAAAGCGATCCATTTATCATTGCCGTTTTATGACGATGGTTATTTGGACTTCTCACTTTTTAATGAAACAAGATCGCTCTCTACTATTCTCCATCACCCTGCTTCTCCCGCTCCTCTCCTCTACTCTTTTCTCGCTCAAAACTCTCTATAATTTTACGCTATCAGAGAAATATATCTGAAGCCAGGAAACTCGTAATTTCAACGCTATCGTTCCTTTGAACAACGTTCGTAGTGACCACACAGAAAATCCGATATATGTATCTTTGGTATTCTTCGAAAGGAATAGCGAACATTAACTATTGTATCATCCTTTTTTTATATTTCATTACATTTGTGGGAAATTGACCAGAGTCACCGATGCTTGAATATTGATATAAGCTTACGTTATCTGCGCCACGCAAGAAATAGTTTTTTTTTGGGGGGAAAAATTGAATATTGAACCGATTCAGACTTTTTTAAACTGAAAGATTATTGAATTGGAAAAGATTCTTGAACACCCATTTAAATCAATAGTTTTGAAACAATTTTGGCAATAATTTCCGACGGGTAGGAGTTAATAAAAAATTGAGCCTGGAAGAACCATATATAATTTTTTTAAATTATTTTGAATATAGGGGTGGTGTATTATTTTTAAAATAGCCCAAATCTCTATGATTAAATAAAAACTTTTTAAATAATTAATGTTTTGTGTAAATTTGTGAAGCGTCATTGAAAAGAGTTTTGGATTGGTTTTTTAGTTTATCATATGTATAAAAATTCAGCCTATTCGTTTAGAAACATACACCCTGTTTCACCAATAATCCGAACTTAAATTAGCTAAGCATTACCAATATCGAAAAATATCTGTAACTATTTGTAACTAATAAGTTATTCTGTCATATCCTTGTGTAGCATCAGAGAAGGTTATCTGCTGATCGTATTTTTGACATCTAATACAAATTTTTAATAGGTTCACCTAAATTGTTACGTGATATTTATATCTGCATCAACATCCATTAGACATTGAAACCATTTTTTATGTCTACTGTCTACTCAAATATTTTCGTATTAGGATAAGAAGATAATTTTTTAATTGATACCGAATGAGAGAGACTGGACAATTCATGAAATATTTTATCCTTAAAACAATAATACATTGACTATTTATTGTAAATACCAGTTATTTGTAAGATTTTGATCCAAATTTATATGTAAAACGATATTATATTTGATTTTTCATTTTCCTAAATTTGATTATAGTGTGGTTGATTCTGGTTTTCATGTTCTTCACATTTATTATTCTAAAATTTTTGAGATTGGGTGTTCAGGGCCTAGGGGGAATTCCTTTATTTCCGCTTTGTTTACTTTGACAACAAAGTCGTTGTTTATATTAAGTTTCACCCGGTTATGAACAATTAATCTATTGGTATATATTCCAGGAAGCGTTGTCTTATTATTTTCAAATATTGCCAGGATGTCACGTGTGGACGATGTTAAAACAAGTGGCTCGTCGGTTGGCATGGGGGCAGGCAAAGAATGTGCCCCTTTGAGTAAAATTGGTTTATCGACAGAAAAAGTGTACGTGCGAATTTCGAATACATGTTGCGGATTATTATGGGGAACAAGCCGGAGAAATCTAAGTTCTTCAGGAAAATGTCCTAATCTGAGTGAATAACGATGCCCGCCAGGAGATCTGGACCAAGCAGAACGAGGAGGCTCGACAGGAGAACGACTTCTGTCAGTGAAATAAGAAGTGCTTGAACAAGGAACTCCAGAAATCGGGTCGCCATTAGGTAAGAATTTGAACTGTACACTCATATCTGTGCCACAAGAAACAGATTATTAATATATCCTCATCAGGGAGGATATTATATTTGTGTAAAATTTTACCCCCACTGTTTTTGTCAAATCTCCAGGTTTTGTGACCCTCTGAAATCGAAAAACAGGTTTTTATGAATCTTCACGCCTAAATTTATTCAAATCACTCTACTTAAGCTCAAAAAAAAAAAGATTATTTAGCAGTAATACCTGGTCGAGCACAGAATCATGTTGTATGCTGGCATCTGACGCAATGCCTTGAGAGGAATGGCCCGTTGCTACAAACCCCTCAAGGCCTAGGATTATATGTACAGTGAAAGTCTTCTATTACGCTAACTTTTGGGCTGACGGTAGGTGGAAGCAAACCTGTTAGAGTCCGCTCTGCTGTTTGTTCACGCTAGAGTGCTCGCCTGAGTGCCAACCGCAGACTCCACGCAGCTCTTGTTACACCTACCTGCGGCGCGGCTTCCATTCAGTAATCCCAACTTTGGCATGTAGACGTAAAGCGCTTGCGCTAGAACGTTTAAGATGAACATGGTGCGACAACCCATTTCCATGGCAATAATTTGCCGCGCCGTGTTCCTCTTACGCATAGCTAACGCAAGCGCAATGCCTCTACATGTCAAAGTTGGGATCACTGCTTTCATTATCGGAACGATTATAGAACGGTTTTTTAAGGGTCTCATTGTACTTCGATCCGTATTGTTGCCAGACTAAAAAGTGGCCTTCTTTAATTAGAAATAACGAACCACTAATGCAGTCGTAACTTCTTTGCTTTGTTCGCGAGGCACAATTAGGACCGGCTGGCCCAGCTGTCACAAAACACCACTCATCCTGTTACATACACACTTCTAGGTAGTCGTGATGTATCACTCAACGCATTTCACAACATGTCTATTGCTCTGTTTCACACCAACTGGGGAGAAGGTGGACGTTAAAGCAACATGTGGTAACGTAAAAGGGTTGCCGCACGTTATTATTGACACGGATTGGCACACGGGAGCAGACGTCAGTTGAAGCACGCACCATATATTGCAGGTCTGGCTAGGGAGGGTTTGCGTCGCGCTCGCGGCGCATCCAGTATCCTCATTCGTGGAAACACTGATTCTATTAATATCTATAATAAACAATGATTGATAAATCCCCGAATAGAATTTTCATGTTCCTAAAATAAGATTTTGGGGTGACAGATGCAAAAAATTAGATTTTAATATGAATGAGGTTATGAATTGTGAGTTTAGAGAACTAAAACATTTTTGTTTGTCCCAAGGATAAATCTCCTATCTGTCGAGTTTTAAAATTAAATTTTTTTTCATTCCCGACAAGGTAACTTAAAATAAAATCATTAAAATTACCAAATAATGAATTAGGAATAATTAATGAATGCAATGGTTAATGTTTTATCAAGAAATTTTTTAATACCTTGAAGAAGATCTCAATTACAATTGCTAATTAATTATTGTATGACCATTATAAAATATATACTATTGTATAGAAAACAAGAAAATTATATTTTAACTATTAAAATTAATACTTTTCCCTTAAAACTAAAACCTTTTTATTACCGTTTTATTAACATTAAAAAAATATAAAATGCTAAATTAAAGAAAAAATCTTTTTCTGTAGTCAGAATTAATAACGTTTTTGGCATGAAAATCACATTATTTTTCATCTTTTAATCCACGATTCTAATTTAGGATTAAGAAATTACTTTGGATGCATTTTTCAATCATTAATTCTCATGAATATTAAATCTGAATATTTATATAATTCAAAAGCAGCGCGCTACATGTGATTTAAAAATAATTGAAAGGAGTAAAGAAATAATAATATTTGTAGGTTGTTAAGGAATTTCGCAAACTATATAATTACTTTATAACACTGTTACAATAATCCTTGTTGATACACAATGTGGGAATTCACAATATTTGCTACGTCGACCGATCGAATTCTGTTTAAGGGCATGCGCTTCGGTGATCACGTGACCAAACTAATCCTCGGTTATGAGCATTTTTTTTGGTGTTCACTGTGTCCACACGGATTAAGATATCGTGTTCAAAATTTGACAGATTAAATAAAAGGCACTAAAGAACGTTTGTATACATCAATATGTTTATAATTTTCAATAAAGTTTATGTATAAATTGATGACATAGGACATTACCATACGAGTTATAGCACTTTGCAGATAATGTTTGGTTTAATGCATTTCAGATTTTTTGATTCGGGTACATTGAGCACTGACACAAATTTAAGAATAAATCGTCTAAACCTTAAAAAAATCAATATAAGCAATAAAATTAGTACATTCGTTGCAAATAAAAAAATTAGCATCTGCACACACGTAATCTATCAACATTTTTGGAGCATTTTTAGCGATTTCTAGCGGAAATTTAGGAATATATACAGAAAGCACTGAGGAACGTTTGTATACATCAACATGTTTATAATTACGAAGAAAGTTTTCTAGTAAAATACTACAGGAATAGGAAATAAACTTTTAACTTCGATAAAGTAGATGCCTCGATTTTAAAAAATCGAGAAACGTCTTCAAATGTAATGGTCGAAAATCCGTCCAAGTCCCATCTTAAGAAATGTGCATCTTCAGAAAATAATTAAAATTTTCTAATGGTTATTTATTCTTGTGGATTTCTTGTACTGGGGTGAAACAATTCTAAGAATAAACATAAAATTTCGCCCAGGGGCGAAGGACGAGGCGAGTCCGACGCTGAGCCCCGCTGGTTGGTTCACCGTCAACAATACTCATCAGCTGATCGATTCAACTTCAAGAATTATGGAAGTTGGTTGGAAAACTCCGACGAGTTAATTTTAGCACATTGCTGGTATGGCTATGTTCCTAATTTGAAATTCATCTTTTATTTTTAGGACCAAAAGAATGAAAATCATTTTACACAAAAATTTCATGAACGAACTTAGTCACTTCATCTCAACTTTATCGACGTTTAAGGTTACTTTTTTTCTCCGCTAGAAATCGCTGAAAATGCCCAAAAATTAATGGTAGGTTACTTATGTGCAGATACTTATTTGTTGATTTGCAACGAATTACCTGAACCTCCTTTCCTAAAAAGGGATGAGTGACCTAGCTATTTCTGACGCTTATCATTAATATAGATATAACAAAAAGAGAGATAAACCCCACTCACTATTGTTCAATATCCATGATTCTATTCTTCAGGATAATAGAATAATTAGTTATGCTAATTAATTGGATCAGATAATTTAAATTTGAATATAGAATAAGTAAGGAGCCTTACTTATTGATCCACAAGCTTAGATATTTAATTTATTTGTTCATCGTGATTCATTTTATTTATCAAAATCAATAACAAGTTTCTCAATCACAATGCTAATTTATTCATAAAAACTCTAATTAAACAAAATTGAAGGATTCTTCAATCCATTTAATAGTATAGTTAAATTAATTTTAAGTTTGACTTTATTTCTTATCCATAGATAGGATTGCCTAACCTCTAAAAGTCGCACGACGCAACACCCTTCCCCTTGTTTTAAAAGTTTTACATGTATGAAACTTTTTTTGTTACACGGAAATATACTCATAAACATGCATATATACAATAATATGTATAAATACACATACATGTATTCTTCAATTTTTTTTATATAGAGAATCATGTTTCCATATCATCCTACCCAGAATGATCTACTAGCAGAAATTTACGGTAAATTTTTGCCTATTATAAATTTTAATAATTCCCTTTTCAATGCATTTTATCTTACAGTGGTTTTTGCGATGTTCTCCTATAAAGCGGTAATTCTGATCGGTCCATGTTAGGCCAAAAAGGGACTTTCAACAACGAGGTGATGGGATGAGTATCGCCCAACCCGCACTGCCTCCACGTGACCCGTCTCGCGTTATTGGTGAGGTCACTATCCTCTAGAACGTGGCATGCTCGGCCACTCTGGTCGAGAAATCCACAATGGATTAGTTTGCTCCTATCGTACACGGTTATTAAACATGCCGGACACCTAGCTACATCCACTTCCGTCAAAGGAAATTCTCCACAGTTGAATCAAGGGCGTTGCCTAGCGAGCACCTTCTTAATTAAGAAATAAGTCTGAATTACATGAGTCCTAAAAATCTGGGTTGTAAGCCTCTGGCATCTCCAATGGTTCCCTAACCATCCGCTAGAGATGACCCCCCCCCCCTGACAGGTGGACCCATTCTCTCTGATCGAGCGGGTCGTTTGAAATCTGTTGAAATATATTCACCTTTTATTCCTAATTCTCTTTACCAAATTCATTTTCATTGCGTTCATTTACAAAATTATTAAATTTCCATAATAGTAATTTAAATAGGCATTATTTATGGAACTACGATACTAGCACGGTTTACCGTATCGCTGGTGCTATGTTATTATGAATCTTTAGCGTGAGCACTTTCTTAATTTTGTTTTCGTTATTCACTTTTAATTCAATTTTTGTTGAAAGGGTCAATTCTGTGTAATTCATATCAATGCTTCTTTTAAATGAATGATTGCAATAGTAGATGAAAAAAGGTCCCAAGAAAATGACTCATAGAAAAATAAAAGAACTGTAAAAATGTTGCATTTCCTAGGATGTTTTTGGGCCTCGAGAGGGATTTGAATAATTTAGTTAGATGCTTAGATTTATTAGTTGGGAATTATACATTCCGTAATATTATTTATTGTTTCGTTTCATTTTATCGTTGAAAAATTTGTACCCAACAATTTGATATTTATCATCCAAAATTTAAATAGTTGTTGGCATTATTTCATAGTTTTCCCGAAAAAATTCAAAATAAAGAGAAAAAGACATGTTTATCTCCTTAGATTGTTCATCAATTGAAATTGAAAAATGATAAGATATTTCAATTATTATTTATTTAGTTTCATGGTTGAATTAAATAATTTTAATCGAGATTCTATTCCTACCTTCTATACTAATTTTTCATGGTTTATTTTGACCTCTGTTTGACAAGTGATGTTATGCTTCTCAAAAATAGTATTTACTGATCAACCTAAGGTGTTACATTTTTATTCATTAAGGGCAAATGTTTGGAACACTCACATAACTATAGTTCTTTTCATGATTATTCGTGAATTTAAAGTGTTTTGATTTAAGATTCTTCCCCTTTGTGAAATTTTTTGTTTAAATTTTTAGGAAGATTTATCCTGGGGGAAAAAAGGGAAATAATTATTAATATAACTCGTCCTCACATTGAATAAGCAATGGTTAATAATTTGAACTATGGATTACTGCAGCAAAAATATAATACAGTTTTTGGCAGAGGAAAGGAATTCAAATGGTAGAGTTATATTTCGATATCCCTGCTCTAGTGATACGTAGCGAATGCAAAAAAAAATTAAAGGACTGAAATCTCTCTGACTATTTCTGAGACTAGATTATTCAAATTAACCTGTAGATAGTCTCTAACCGGCCAGGCTATTCCGGCTGAGAATACTCTGAAATTTCTATCGGTAGGGATTTCTATTTGATCAAGGTAAAGCCAGTTATTAATATATTAATAAATAATATTTAAGGAATCTAAATTTGATAACCCGAGAATTAAGTTTTTCATTTGAATTTTGATTAACTTGAGAGTACCGGTTTACCTTTTAATGTAATATTTAAGTTATTGAACAATTTATCTTTAGGTGATCAGATTCTTTCAGTAGATCTATTTGGAGTAAAGTCTTATTAATAGTTTATGATTCTTATTTTGAATAAGTTTAAACTTAACCAACTATCGATTGTAGAGTTAAAATGAAGATTAGGAAAGAAGGTTGTAATTAATTTTCGTTATAACTTATTATGATATTTATCAACAAATTACTAGATGCTTATATTACATTATTATCAGAGAATGTATTAGATTTGTGTAAAATTTGACCCCTCCCCCAGCTTTGGTCAAATGTCCACGTTTTAAGACCCCCTGAATCCGAAAACCAGATTTTTATTATGGTTAACCTTTTGAATCCGATTAATAATTAAGGTATACATTAAGATATCTTGTCTTAACTTTAGCTAAATTTGAATATTGAACAAATACATATTTGAATAAGATAATAAATTTAAATTAGAGTCTTATAATATAATTTGATATTAATTTTGATATTTGTTTAGTTAGTTTTAAATACTTCTACTTTAGTTAGATATGCATACAAATAAGTTCCGGTAATCAACCTGTACAAAAATTTAATTTGCATTAAATATTTGCATTATTTAAGAAAAATCAGTGGATAAAAATTATTGGATATCGTTGAACATATCAAATTTTAATTTCTGGATACCCAAATAAAAGTGCTGGTACTTCAATTTGCTTAAATTTTTTAGAACTAATTTCACATTCGCTAAGATTATTTATTTATAATTTTTGAGCTTATATCGGGTTTATTCACAATTATCACGCTTGATGTTTTATTCAGTTATCCATTATAATTGATATATTATAATAACATTGTTCATATTGTACAATTGTTTCACCATTCCACCAATCACCTCCCCCTTAAGAATAAAGAAACCCACAATTTCTCTTATTTTAAAATCTCGATGGTTAACTTTTATTCATTTACTGGGTGTGCAGCTAATCCTAATTTGTCCAAGGGGGCGATTTTTTATTTACTAGGTCCTATTCTTATTTGAGCATTCCGGGTTCCTAACAGTTTTTCAATAAAAAACGGGCCATCGCAATATGGATCAAACTTTTTATCGTGTCGATTTCCCCTTTTTAAACAAATCGGGGCCCCTACTCTAAACTGTTTTAAGTTCGCTTTCAGATCACAGTATTTTTTTGACCTTTCTTTAGCATTTTTAAGTCACTCATTGGCTTGTGATTGGATGCTAACTAGCTTCAAGAATAGCTCGCGCAGGTGATAAACATATCTTTATTCAGGAGGTTTCTCATCAGAGCTGGTGGGGAACACTGCCTCTCTTCCAAAAACTAAAGTGTATGGGGCAAAACCAGTACCTTCGTGGACGCCTGTATCATGTGAAAAAACGGCGAATCGAAGCCATCTATCCCAATTGTAGGGACCCTCAAAATGGCGAAAATATTCTATCAAGGTGTGATCAATACGCTCAAGTGCTCCTAAGTTCTGAGGATGGTAAGCTACTGATTGAATTTTCATTATTTTAAATATTTTCCAAAAATTTTAAATTACCTTGCTGGTAAAGTTTGTTCCTTGATCGGACTGAATTATTTGAGGACAGCCATACGTTGAGATAAAATTTTCAGCTATTCTTTGAGCAACAGTTACAGAATCATTCATTTTCAAAGGAATCTCGTCGGAATATTAAAAAAAACGCACTGGATTGTTAGAATGTATTGATTCACTTGGGGTGTTATTGGAATTGGGCCATTGAGATCAATTAGAATTTTTTCAAATAGTTCTTTAGGTATGCCGGTGATTGTCATTGGAATTCGTGCACCTTTCCTAATAACCTTGTTTCGCATGCAGATTGTACAAGTCCTTAGTATCCTTTCTGCATCAAATTTTAGATTTTCCCAATAATATTTCTCTCTAATGCGCCAATAAGTGTTATTAACTCCTTTATAACCACCTACTACTGATTCATGAAATTCTTCTATTATTTTATTTCATTGATGAATAGCAGGAACAATAATTTCCCCAGAACAAATTACTATGTGAACCGGAATCTTTGAAACGTTGCAAGATAATTTGCCCAACTGAGAGCCAAGTTATTAAATCTATGTTATGTTCTTTATTTAAAATTTTCATCATTTTAACGCCTAAATTTTCCATGGAATTCCTTAGTGCCAAAATAGCGCCAGAAACATGATTTGAGAAAACCCTGTCGTCCTTTTGGTTTTTATAATCATACTAAAAATATACCTGTTTTTCTTTGAATAGACCACGACATCGCCTGATTTTGACTGTTCACTTTTTAATTTATCTACATCAAATGACTGCTTTTTTACTAGTTCTTCATTGTTTCCAGATTCCAACAAGCCGTCAGAAAAAAATGAGCTGTTGGACCCTTGCCCATTATCACTTTATCTTTCGAATAAGGTATGCACCTAGGTCCTTTTATTACCGGAGCGGATTCAACATGGCTCACTTTACCCAATTTATCCAACTTGTTTCCTGAGCCAGAGATCACCCCGTCACCTTCATTATGTATTTTTAGACGAATACTTGGCCTTCTGTGCCATACATTCTCCGATATAAGAATCTTTGGTAGTTTTTCGGGCACATGCTCTTCAACTAGATCAGCATTGAGGTGGAGAGGCTCGGGAACCGAATTAACGGTACCCGACATCGCACCTTTCGATTCCGCATTTATCCCTAACATCCTTTTAATGCATTGAAGGCCAGAGGATCCCAATCCCCATGTGGTAGAGCTAGTAGTGGCTACTGCATCTGTACCAATTTCGGAGCCCCTAATTGTCTGACCAGCGGAATTCCCAGACGCAATATCCTGTAAAGGAACCCGTTCCTAAGTGACCTGTGGTGCGATGGCAATTCTATCATCCCGTTTTTCAAGACAAAATCAGCATTAGCTCCACAAGCGAAATCGCCATTGCTTGCTTTTACCAAGGCAAAATCGCCATTGCCTTCAGCTTCAGTTTCGGGGATCACTCTATTCAGGAGTATTCGTCCGTGCAATTCTTTAATGCTTTGATCATTATATATAACCATTAAACAACCTTACAGCGAGGGGAGCCTCTCCTCTATATTCAGAAGGATTCCCAGATAATGCATCCGCGATTAAATTTATTTTCACTGGTTTATAAACGATGTCATAGTCATATTCAAAGAGTTCTATTCGGCACATTGCGAGTCTTAAATTAGCATCCTTTAATTTATAGAGCCATACTAATGGTCGATGATCGGTGACCAGAGTGAATTGGCATCCATAAATATAAGGTCTGAAATATTTAACGCCAAACACTATCCGAAATAGTTCTTTCTCCACAGTTGGATAATTTAATTTAGCATGTTGCAAGACTCGGGATGCAAATTATATTAGAAGATCTCGTCCTATTGGCCCTTGGCTTAAAATTTTCCTTAAGCATAATCAGATGCGTCTTTTGTTATAATAAAGGGGTTTGTGAAATCGGGGTATTTAAGTATGAATTCAAAATTGATCACATTTCGAAGTACCTCACAAGCTTTCTGTTCTTTATCACCCTTGTCAAACTTAAAATTATCCTTTAATAAATGTGTCAATGGTTTCGATATTTTTGCGAAGTTAGGAATAAATCGCCTGTAATATCCGACAAGAGCTAAGAATTCTTTATTATTTTTCTTAGTTCTATTCCTTGTAATCCAGTGAGAACTTGGTCCATGACTCATTGAAAGGTTGTTGGTGTATTTTTTAGTCCAAACGGCATTCGAGTAAATTCCAAATAAGCATAAGGAGTAGAGAAGACAGTTTTTTCCTGAAAATCTAGGTCCATCGAGATCTGATGGAACCCAGATGCGAGACCGATCACTGGAAAATACATAATACCTCCGAGCTGATCCAGGACATCGGTAATATTAGGCAAGTGATAGGTATCGGCGATCGTCTTTTCATTTAAAGAACGTTAGTCAATGAACATCTTCCATTTTTTATAATATTAACCCTGGAATTAGCATTTTTAGGGACAATCTATAATGAAGAATTGTAAGGAGAGACAGATGGTTGAATAATTACTGAAGAAAGTAATTCTTCTGTCTGTTTATGAATTTCGTCTTTGTGAGTGTGAGTGTACTAATATTGCTTTACGCACACTGGTTTATCGTCGTTTGTCAAACTTTTGTGTTTTAAGACATTATTAGCTCTCAAAGTATCCCCAGGTAATCTAAATTGAAAAGAAAATTTAAAAAATGGAGACAGTAATCTCTCTCTTTCTTTCTCATTTAATTTATCCATTTTTATGATTTTTTGAATGTCTATAAGCCTTTTTGCTTGTCCTATAGATTTATCGTCTTTGCTTCTGTTGATTTTATGAGAAAATTTTTTATTTGAGGTAACGTCATATTCCTCTAATTCTACTGCGGGTAAAGTTAAATAAATGTTGTGATTTTTACTATTTATCATTAAAATCTTTGCTATTCCATTACTGTTTAGCGTTAAACATTCTCCTCTATGAATTCCAGGACCGCAAGGAAGGCATGGATCTAACCTTCCCTTAAATTAGTTTTCTTCAGAATGAATTTTACTACAGCCTTTTGTCTTGCAGGCAATGTTATGGTGGCATGGGAAAAAAGTGTAAAATCTAAATCCCCAAGATGAAGACAGTCATCAAATTAAATATTTGCCTCCCATTTATCCATACCCTTTTATCTGAAGATTTTTCTTTAATTATGTTTACACTGAAACTAACGTCTACTAACAGAGTTACCTTATTTAATAAAAAATATTCCCTAAGACAATCATAGGCATTTGTCCTAAATCTTTTCTAGATTTGAATTGGAGGACGACGCGATTTGATCCGAATTCTGTTTCAAGATCGCCGAACCTTTGTTTGGGCGATATCGTTGCCAGTTTAAAGTATTTTAGCGCTTTCCTTTAAGAAACTCCCTTTCTGTTTCATGCTTTCTTTTTACTCGACAATTTTCCAAATAATGGTTCTTTAAATAACAATAGGTGCACTCTCCCTCTACTTCCTTTTTCGCTGAACCTTACCCTTTTGGACAAAATCGTTTAATATACCCGTACTCTATACAATTATAACATTGTACATTTTCACGCGATCTCTCTTTGTTAAATCTAGGTGTATTTGTTCCTTGCATATAGTTTATTTTCCTTCGCAGAGGAATATTGCGCTTGCTATTTACATGTTTTTCGGAAGTACAATTTTCTACAGTCGGAGAGTGGATCCTTTTCCAACTCTTCCACTGGAGATCCGCCTGATTTGATCATGCAATTGCTTTTTCTAACGTATTAATTTCTTTCTCCCTTATTTGTGAATATACGTCTTCATATAGTCCACGCAAAAAGTTCCCTTCACTTGTTATCCGATAAGCTTTACAAATTCCTAATGCTTCATCAGTTGCTGTATTTTCCATGATTAGATTCGTAAGCTTATTTAAAATTTGCTAACGTTTTATAAGGTATATGTCTCTATTTCATCAGAGACATCCAAGAAATAAGTTGTGGAAAAAAGATAGAACCACCACATTAGACAAGCTTTATAAATGGGATGGTGGTGAAGGATAATATATTTTCTAAACTCTTCAGCAAATAAGAGGATTAAAAGGGAAAAATGGATAATTATAGTAATGTTCTTCGATTGAAAGACAGCGTTCGACTCATTAGAGCGATGCAAAATAGAACAAATTATGGTGAAAAAGGTGATGAGAAAAAGATAATAAAAAAACTGGAAAAAAACAAATTAGGTGAAAAGGGTGGGGAGGAGACAGGATAAGGAACGAAAAGATAAATACACTGCCATACGCAGATGATATAGTGTTCATGGAAGATGATGAAGAAAGGATGACGGACTTAATTACATGATTAGAGAAATACTGAGACCCGAAAAAGTTACATTTGATGTATAAAAGACAAAGGTAATAAGGTTTAGAAAAGACGCGGGAAGATAGAAAGAATATACGGGGGGATGGAACGGAATTAAGTAAAAAGTAAAAGAGTTTAAATATTTGGGAAATACCTCGCAAAGGAATGGTGCTGATAGAGCTCATATAACAAAAAGGATAAAAACAGGCATGTTTAATGAAACAGTTATGGGGTATAAGAAAAAGAAGGTTAAAAAATTGGAGGCGGAGAATTTGGGTATTTGTCATGCTAGTATGGCCAGTATTACATTACTGAACAAAAATATCGGGATAGGAAGAAAGAAACGAGATTGAGAGTTTACAATAAAGGTTGGTAAGGTGAACACTAAAACTAGATTGGAAAGCGCTGGTATATTTGGTAGCAGAAGAAACGGAAAAATAGAAAAAGTGAGGCAAAGACAATGAAGAAACAGATGGGAAAAAATTAAGAAATAAGAATATCACAAACGGTATGAGATGATAAAAAGAAAAGGAGTACCCAAAATAATTTGAAAATGGTTGGGAAGAAAAACAATGAACTAAAATGGCAAGATTTTGTTTCGGAAAGGAGGTAAGGAAAGAAATGTATTGGGAAATGAAAAAGAACATTTGAAGTAATAGGATGTTTTAGGAATGATTTAGATTAAATTCATACTTATTTTTGACAAACTCAAACAAGGTTTGAGTATTTTGATTTTCGTTTACCTTAATAGAATTTATCGAAGGTTATGGATATACTATTATATGAACCAATAAAATGAAGGAAAATTGCAACGGATAAGAAAATAGTTTTAAACAAGGTCATCATGTTTAATTGCACTAAGAAGTTATTAATGTATTATGGAAGAATTGTATTAACACTCTAACTAAGAAATATTTCTGCATTTTGTAAAGTTATGTATAATTAATTCTACAGTCGTTATCTCATAGGTAATAAGCGTTAGTCCAGTCCTTTTGATATATTTATATTAAAATTCCTATGAGTTTCATTGGAAAATGTGGATTATAAATTCAGTAAACTAATGAAACAATTTATGCGATCATTTACTTTTTAGGGAAATTGTGTTTACACTACAAAAAAAACATTGCTGTACTCTCAACCAGACCAGCTTTTTCTTCGATATTTTTCAACTTTAAATCCGAATCTGTGATTGAGCAATAGCCAACCCCCCATACTTCTTCGGGATTTATTAAAAAAAAAATTTTTACTGGTTTTCATGGTTTCTGGAGATAAAGAGAAATCGAAGAATGTTATAATCAACTTGACTTCAGAATTGAATTGTTGAATTGAATACGACTTTGGAAAGTCTAATACAACCATTCAATTCGAAACGAGTCGGGCGGCCCTCACTCTTTATGTTGCGATCCCCCCCAAACCAGTCCAAGGCTTGAAGGCAACCCCCGACCCGAGTCGAAATATAGGCCTTGCTTTGACGCTCCAAGTGAAAGTATTGCCCCTACTTTGCGGCTACTTGTTCTACTTCTTCTGTAGAATTTTTAAATTCTCCTTTAACGTAACACAAAAAATATATGGCGCCTTTGCCTCGACGCATGCGCCCTTGTAACAGATACTTCGTTGTTTTGTCTTACCTTTATCACCACAGTTAGTGGTCTCAAGTAATAATTATTAAAGTTATGATATCGAAATGGCTTGAAGAGGAAAGAAGTTTGTCCTAATATGGTGGTTGCAAACAAAAGGAAAAATGCAAAACAGCGCTAATATTTTAAGAATCCCAGTGGGCACAAAAGTTGGCGACGTCTTGACGACATCGTTACGACATCTTTACGACATCCTATGTCCATGTCGTTTCGGTGTCTTTGAGATATCGTAAAGACATAGTCAGATTATGCGACTTATTTACGATATCGTAAAGACACCTTATCAACATGGACATAGGATGTCGTAAAGTTGTCGTAAATATGTCGTAACGATGCCGTAAAGACCTTGCCAAGCTTTGCGCCCACTGGGATAGTTTTAAAGAGCACAGGTGCAAAAAAAATCGAAAAAAGGTATCAGATACACGAGAAGAAACGTCAAAAGGGAAAGAGAATAAATATACAAATCTTTTGTATTGATTTTTTTTCTATACAATAACAAAATAATTTAGAATTAGTTACGATAGATTCTGAAGAAATAGATTTTCCTTTCACAACATTTTATTTTTAATTGAAGAATCATGAAACTGAATGATATCAGATTAAAAATGTAGAAAATAGGTCAATGACAAAACCTTAAAAATAAAGCTCTCACGAAAAAGTCTTCGAAAATTCAAAGAAATTGAAATTGTATTATTTATACCTAAAAGCCTTTAAAATTAATCAATTGAAAATTGAAAACTTTTGAATTTTAATCATTCTAAATTCAAAGCGATCAAAATTTAAGAAACTAATATTAAAAACTAAATTAAATCATGCAAAATCAAAACTTATAAAATTCTATAAATTTAGATTGTAATTACATAACGAAATTATAATTTGACATAAAAGCTAATTAGATAGATTTTTATAAAATCAAAAATTGGATTGAGTTATTCTAAATAAACTTTCAAGCTACATAGTAATTTTAAATCGAAAATTTTTGAAATGGGGAAAAGTCTACTCCAGAACTTTGAGACTAAAACGAATGCGAACTTCATTTTAAACTAAAAAATGTATGTTCGCCAACAATTGTGATATTAAAACTTTTTATAATCTAATCCTTTACAATTTCAATTATTTAAAGTAATTTTTAGTTACAAAATTAAAGCATATGAATGAAAAAAATCTTAAATTGAGCATTTAAAATGTGAACTCAGAATTATCAGAAAATTAACTTATTGTTTACAATTATAATATTGATGTTGAAAAGTAAACTATCAGCTTCTTTCTAGGAAAATGTAACTATTTTCTTAAAGGTTTTTTTTTAATTTATGATTGAAAACTCTACTGTTTTGTTGAAAATTTAACTGTTTTGTAGAACGTTTCGTTTTTGTCCGAAATTTATATTTTGGAATTGCAAAATCTTGCTTTGTCTGGATGAAAGTTTAAATTAAAAAAAATGTGTCGTTTTTTATTCAAACTTCATCTGTTTTAGTACAAATTTCATTTTTCTTTGATAAAAATGCAATTATTTTGAAGAGAATCTAACAATTTTTTTAAGTGTTCATCCTTTCTGGTTGAAAAAATTCGCGTTTTAAATGTGAAATTTCATTTTCTTCATAGAAACTTATTTTTTGTAAAAGTCATATTTTGATCTTGAAAAGTCGACTGGAATCTTTTTTCGATACAAATTCAAGTAATTTTTCTATCTGCTATTAAAATATCTGGTAGTTAATTCAATGATTTTGATAAAGACATCCTTTTAGGTTAGGAATTCGTCTTTTTAGACTGAAAATTTAATTTTGTTCACAGAACCTTTTTTTTTTGTTTGAAAACTCATATTTTGATCGGTAAAAATCTACTGAAATCTTCGTTACCATACAATTGAACCCCTTTTTAGAAAATATTTTTGTCGATTTAAAAATTCATCTGTTTTAGTAGAAATTTCTTATTTTTAAATAAAAATGCAACCTTTTGATCGAAAACTATTCTTCTTTGCTTGAGTTTTCAATTATTTGGTTTGATAAATTTACTTAATTCACTTCGTTCAGAAATCATGTTTTTGTTGAAGGATTATATTTTTATTTAAGATTTCATCGCTTTGGTTAGAAGCTTAAGGTATTATACGGATAAGAAGTTCTGCACAAAAGTTTGTCCTATGTAAATGTAAGAATTTGCTTAACCCAAGTTCTGATACACTATATTACATGTTAATATATACATGTTTAGATTTTGGTAGTTATAAGTGTGAAAAAATATACCGTCGCGTTCCGAAAGCATTGATTAATTACATTTTTCTTTCGGCTCATAGGCGAAGCCTTTGGCTGGGCTTGTAGTGATACAGGGAACTCAGTAAGCTAAATATTTGGCGACGTCTTTACGACATAGTTACGACATATTTACGACAACTTTACAACATCGTATGTTTATGTCGTTAAAGTGTATTTACGATATCGTAAAGACATCGCCAGATCATACGACATATTTACGATACCGTAAAAATGACTAAACGACATGGACATAGGATGTCGTAAAGTTGTCGTAAAGATTTCGTAACGATGTCGTAAAGTCGTCGTCAAATTTTGTGCCCACTGGGAAGAATTTAGTATATGGATAAGTACACACACAGTTTGCAATGATGCGTCCAAAGATATGGCACCGTTGCAGACTGTGCGCGAAAAAGAACATTTAAAATATCACGATCTATTATAATTTGTATAGTGTGCGTATCGTTTTCGTTTTCTATGTCAGAGAAAATGTTGAATCGAGTACAATATAAAGGGAAGTGATTTCATTGGAAAATATTTTTCAAAAGAAAATGAAAGGGTTAAATTCTTTATTTTTGGTTCGTTTTCATGAGTGCTCTACAGCGACGAAAGTTAGTACCGGCAAGGAGCACGTCAAAAAGGATAACAATAAACACTCAGATGTAAATGCAAAAGCTAATATTTGCGCTGTTGACACATCTTCGCTGCTCAATTCTTCTAACACTCAACCAGTTCAAAATTTAAATTTTTTCTACGACTTTTCTTCTAAAAATAGGTTGTAAGAAATGCTAAGGTTTTCACAGAACCTCTGTATTGTATCCTTCTATCGCGTCTCAGTTTTTGAAAAAAATTGTCAGAAAATAATTTGGTCCGTATAAAATCTTAACTATTTTATGAAAAATTAATATTCTTTAAATACAAATTCAACTACTTGGGTAAAAGTTAAACCACACTGTGTAAAATTTTTTTTTAAGAAGGCATGTGTATTTGGTTGAAAATTTAACTGCTCAGCGAAAAAGCCTTTTTCTTGCTTCAAAATTAGGTTTTCAACTGGAAGACTTTCTTTTCCATTTCTTTCTATGATTGATCTTTTTTAGATAAGAATTCTTCTTCTTTTGTAAAAAATAATTCTCAGACAAAAGTACATAAAAATGTACATAAATATTTGGAACAAACTTTGTTACAATTGTGGGTATAATGAAACTTAAAAACTATGACTATCTTATACTTTTTGGGATGATTATTTTAATATTATTTATTTCTTAAACTATTATTGCATACTAACGTTTTGATAATGCATTCGAAATTTTAAAAAAAGACGTAAAGAATATCCTTTTTTCTTTTTTTAAGAATTAACAAGACGGAAAATTTTTAGACCCATACGTCTTTCAAAATTAGGATAATCTATTTTCATCTCTACACCACCTAATTTTTAATTTTTATCATTTTCAGTGTTAAATTTCTTTTTTGTCATTAGAAATTTAACAGTTTTATCAGTGTACTTGTGAGCATGTTAAATAAAAATTTGCAGACTGATTTGTTTTAATTATACATTGTAGAATTTAAGTTTTTCTCTATTCCATACTATGCGTAATCAATGTGACATTATATCATGTCCTTTTTATTTAAAAAATAAAACTTATAGAAAAATAATAAAGTTGATAATAAATAAAATTGAAAATTAATCTAAATAATAAGCAACAAGATTGCTGTAATATGATTATATTTTTTGAATTTATACAATTTTAAGCATTGCAGTTTGAAATTGCTTTATACTAACATCTAAAATTATAAAATTCAAAACTAACTATCAAGGCCTTTTAATATGAAATTTTGAAATATTAAATAGCGAAATGGTTTTGAGATTTTGAATAATAATTATTTGACTTTTAAACTAAAATATTGGCATTTAAGGCGAGAAAAATTCTTAATTAAAAAATTTTAATTATTCTAAGCACTTTGAAATTACATTTTTTCTAATTGGGAACTTTAAAAAATTACAAAACGCGTAAATTATGAAATATGAAAAATCTCCCGGTGTAATATTTCTTTCCCGACTTTATTCCGGTTTTCTCCCGGTGCAAGTTTCTCTCGATTTTCTACCGGTTCACCCGATTCTCCCGGGTTGGTGGCCACCCTGCCGTTTGTTTTTAAAGCACCCTGTTACTAGTTTATAATAGTGCAATATCTTTTTTATATTAATAATTACTAAGTTGAACTTATAAAACTTTGTTCTATTTTCAAAGATTCTAATAAAAATAATAATAAGGAAAAAATGACTAATAATTAAACAGAAAAAAAATTTACATTGCAAGAAAAAAAAATTATTTGACGACAGATCATTTAATGAATGATACATATTTTTCCAACACTTGATAATAAAATAATTGTTGAATGATTATGCAAAATAACTTGAAACATTACGCAAATGTCACTATGTCTTTGTCTTGTTCTACTTTCTTAATTTTCCTTAAAATAATATTATTTTGGTCAGGCAGGTAGAATGTGGAGCGTTAAATTAAAGCAAAAACTAAACCACAATTTTCACTCTCCAAATGAAATATTTGGATCCTCTACTTTAGAACCTTAGTCCCTTAAAGTATTAACGTGAAGAGCATCAAAGTAGGGCCTATATTTCGACTCGGGTAATTAAAGAAAGTTAAAATTTACTTCTACAACGTAGAAAGAGTTTATAAGGTAAACCGATCATTAATGGGAAGGTTACGAAAAGCTAACCCACATAGGCACAATTTAGAAGTGGGACGATGGTCGTGCGGAATAAGGCGTAAGCTTTGGACCCACTCCGTCGGCTTGCGGGTTCGATTCCCACATCGCACTCTGGAAGAGCCTCGGCAGCCAATGCAGTGAACACTAGCCTAGCAAGGGAGTTGTTCATCTCCAGAGAGTCGTGGGACCGGTACCGATGGAGAAAAAGGTTCTCTAAAGGCCAATTCAGACTAGCCGTTCTCGGTTGCGGTTCGACGGTTCTCGGTTGACCGGTGCAGCTAACACTGCGTCGATTCTCACGCATGCGTGGTTCATAGATTAAAGTGACGTGAGTGACGGGCAGCAAGCTCGACAAACAGCTGACAGGCCTCGTGGCTTTAGCGACAGTTTTCATTGGCTACGGTTGCGAACGCCACGGTTGAAATTAGAATCGAATCTAAATGCTTGAAGCGAACCGGAACCGGGACCGAGTACGCGCTGATTGGCCGAGAGTCTAACCGAAGCGGCAAACCGCAACAGGGAACAGCTAGTCTGAATTGGCCTTAAGTACTTAAAGCATTTTCTCTTGGTTGTTCTGAACCCACCTTAAACTGTAGGTCCCCCTGAAACCATCAAGTAGGTTTTTTGGAGGGGCGTGTAAAGGAATAGGGAAGAAGGTGCCAGAAAAAAGTAAACCCTTAGGGGACATATTAGAAGCTTCCCTTCCATAAAAACAATTTACAAGTGGTGAATTAGAATTTTTTGTACAAAAACCGTTTTAATAAGTGACTCTCACATTATTTCATTGATAAGAACAGAAACTGCTTTATTCATTTCATATTTAATCAATATAAATGGATGTATCATAAGGAATTTATTTTCCTTCATTAGTTAATAAAATTCATATAAACATGTTTACATTTTTCTTAACGAAATAACAATATAGTATTAAATTATATAAATTATTTATAAAAATATTGTTGATAAACTGCAGGCTTCCGTTCAACTGATTATTTCTTCTAAAAAAGTTGTTCAAAGTAGTTTATTGAAACCTCAAATTCTAACCTTAAATTTTGCCAAATCCTTATGTAAGTAATTAAATAGTTGTTTATCGTTTTACATGCAAATTCAACTCTTTAGTTGTAAATTTTGATATAGAATTCATCTTAATTAAAATTAGTACATACATTGAAAAAAAGTATTAAAAAATTGCAATTATTTTTTGGCTAAAAATTGTATTATTTAATTGATAATTTTATTGAATCAAAAATCTTTTTGATTAATGTTTCTACTATTTTTTGGTTGAAATATCAACGGTTATATTTTTTGATTAGAATTAATCTTTTTGGTAAAAAATAAGCCTTTTGTATTTACAAATTTCAACCATTTGTTACAAAATTGAAATATGAGGCTAACCAAAATGGTGAATTCTGATCGAAAAATATTATATTTGATATTTCAACCAAAAAATATTTTAATTACAAATTTTTTCTAACGAAAGATGAAATTCATAATTCAAAAGATAAATGTTAGAACGAAAAAGACGAATTTTTAACAAAATAGTTAAAATATTATTAAAGAAAAGTAAAAACATAATATTGATCTGATTAAGGTTTATGATATTTGAAAGTAAATTTTAATTTATATTTACTCATTTCTATTGCAAAAATAAATTCATTGGTAACTGTTAAGCTATTTACCTAGGCAGTTGGCAAAATTTAAGGTTAGAATTAGAGGTTTTAATAATCTACTGTAAACAAGTTTTGTTTAGAATAAATAATAAAAAGAGCGGAAAGTGCGGATCTTATATTAAATAAAAACAAAGTTCTATTTATTATTATTGCAAGTCTCCTGATAGCTTAATTGTCATTGTGTATAACTTTGAAGTTCTGTCGAGAAAGAATAACATGCATATAGTGCTTATAGCTTTGAAGGTCATCGTAACTTATATTCGGGAGTTTAACGTTAAGGTTTTGCAGAATCGTCTGAAATTAATTAAATAAAAATAAAGGAATTTATATTATTTAAAGATTCAACAGATTCCTTAGGTTTTTTTTACGAGGGCCTGGTGAAAAATCTTCAAGAACACACCGTGAAGGGTCCGCACTTCTCGGTAGTGTGGGGAACTTAGTTGACGCATCACTACAATCACCTGACATATATAATATTCGATTATACCTTGCGTATAATTATACATTATACAAAGTCAACCCCGGAACTACTTTCGCATTTCTTCAGGGGGTGCCGTTTTCTGGCCTTCTAAGGCTTCTCCTGCTTCTCTGTTGTATTGGCATCTTGTCCCAACCAAGATGTGCGCATCGTCCTCAGTAGTGCGGTGAAACCGCACATCGGGCTCGTCGGCTTTCGACATCATGACTGGGCTTAGACACTTACTTCTGCCATCTAAGAGGCTTCCTTAGTGGGGTAGCCTCCCTAAATGACATACATCCTCTAGACCCTGGCAGATGGTCAGACCAGGGTTTCTCACTTTGTGCTGGGCACAGGAAGCACAAGGAAGGACTAATGCACTCCGTAGACTTGTGGCCCTCCACGCTGCACTTTCAGCATCCTTTGGTACGATCAGGACCCTTGCAGCTCGCTGCCTTGTGGCCGAAGCCGAGGCAGCGGTAGCAACGTATGACCTCTATCTTCTTGCGTACACGACAGGACATCCATCCCACCTTCAAATGTCCCGCGTGTACTAGCTTTGTCGCTATTTCCTCATTAATCTCAACAAAGGCCTTCAGAGTAGCTCTAAAGGCCCTTTTAGTGAGGCAAACCTTCATTTCGCCAAAGAGCTGCTCACCAAAATGTCTTCTGATGGCAGCCTCGAACTCCTCTCCATCCGTAGTTGTGTCGAGGTCCAAGACCTCAACTTCAGTGCGAGGGACAAGCTCCCTAACTCTGGCATCCTCCCCAACCACACTTCTGATTGCCGCGGACAGCTTGGATCTGCCATCCGCAGCAGGCACTACTTCAACAAGGACCTCTCCATTTCTGGTCTCCCTGACACTTCGAATTTTTCCACCGAGGGTTTCGGGATTAACCTCACATTTGAGGTCCTTTAGGACCTCCGCATAGCTCGATCCCTCTGTTGGTTTTATGAGAACCGGTTTGTGTCGAGCTCTTCTGCTTTCCTCGGGTGCAGGTTTCTTGCTTTTCTCTCCATCACACTTTTTTGGCGTGCACGTCGCAGAAATTGTGGTGTTGCGCGTCCTCGACCTTTTCGCCTTATGACTAGTGACACTTGCCTCGACAGAACTCAGAGAAGGCTCCCTCTCTCGCTTCCCAGTTTGGGTAGTAGAGACCTCTACTCCTTTTTCGGTTAGAGTCCCCGTCTGACTCATATTTTTCTTCTCCTCTCTCTTACCGCTAGACCTTCTCGCTTTGTTAACAGCAGCTTCGCCAACACCTCTCGGGACAAATGAATAGTGACATTTAGCATAGATATTTGTGCTAGATAATTTGTCCACCAGCGTCCGTGCTTCCTTCACGCCTTCCTGGATTGGCAACCACATGTTCCTCTTTGTAGAGAAGAACATTTACTTTTCTCGGATGGTTGCCCTCATTTTCCTGATGAGATCCAATTGCTCATCCATCTTTCTGTCCACAATCTTTAGATCCCTCTTGACCTCATTTTTTGCGCTCATGTCGTTCTCCTCCGTCACGTCCAATGCACCTCCAAACTCCTCAAAGACACTCCTGTCCAAGTATGTTTGCCCCCCCCCCCAAACCTAATGGACCCGCCCTGACTACCGTGGCTGGAACCCGATCGGATTTGATTTCGCAGTTACCTCCCATATCGGGAAGCGTTACCCTACTCGCAACCTGGTGAGGCGCCCGATGGAGGACCAGCAACCCCACACGGGAGATTCCTTATGTTCGGCGAGTTTCAAACAGATTTTTGTTTAATACATACAGAAAAAAATTGGTGTCAAACAGTTCTCGAATACATCCGAAACGTAAATTAGATTATGATTATGGCCAATAATGAAATTTTAAATTATAAAACAAAAAGTTTTCTATAATACGTTTTCAAATGTAAAATGTTAAAAATTATATGACCTTTTTAAATATGTGAAATATTTCTGCTATTTAATATGCTACAACTTTAAAAAATGTTAGAGCTGAAATTCAAGAATCAAAAAAATATAAAAATTATAATTCAGTAAGAACAAAAAATGAAATTGTAAACTATTTCAATGCTACATGATGGAAAACTCACTCAACATTCTAAAAGCACGCGGACATCATTTACAATATATTAGGAAGGAAAATCATTTTCTTTTCAATCGTCTTTGTTTTAAAGCGGAAAAACTAAATAATTCTTATCCTGTTATCATTCTCATAATTTAAAAATTAATTCTTTCAAGTGAAACGAGTAATGTTGTTGACAAGTAGACTGATAACAATTAAGAGCAAAGAGAAGATTTTTGTTTAAATACGCAAATATAATCATCTGTTTGAGAAACTTGATTGTCCCAGTTATTTACATAAAAAAAATGTTTAAAGATAAAATAATGTATGCTCTAATTGCTAAATTTTGAATTTATAAAGATTATTGACGAAATACTTTAACCATAATTATTATGGGTAATAATTATTCGCAATGTCTGAGAAGGAACTAAGATCAAAACTCAAAGGCGGAGCAGAGAAGCAAATACAGAACAAGCAGAAGCTACGAGGGTGGATTGATAAGTTTCCGGCCTGACCAAGAAAAACAACGTTTTTAAGAATTTTTTTTTTTTATTTCTCAACATAATCTCCTCCAAGGCTG
>NC_046657.1:147342648-147360189 GCF_010883055.1 Belonocnema kinseyi
CTACAAGCTATCTAAGGATGTTACTATAGAACGCCACCTTAAGGTAGGCCTAGTGGCGCCATCTCTTGGTCAGGCCGGAAACTTATCAATCCACCCTCGTATTACAAGAGGACGGAAAAAAATGTTTTAAACTAACTGATTTTATCAAAGCAAGATAATGCTCGTCGGAATCCTCACCAGTTAAAGAAACTGATGAGTTTTCTAAAAAATCTGAAACGCTAACAGTAGTTGAAGTAAGCGCTGAAAAAGAAATTTATATTCCAGTAGAAAATTTAGGAAATGTGAATACTAGTATGATTGACGATTACAATCATATTACTTCAACTATAACGCATGAAGTAAAAGATGAAACAATTAACATACATTAAGACGTACGAAATAATTGCAATGAAAGGAGCTAATAATGTGGTCCCCCAAGCCGAAGAGAAGGATGTATCTAATCTTAAAGATAATTCTGACATATTTGGTTTGGGCTACGGTTTTTTTTTGCAAAACCAGACAAGAGGAGCTAAAATATTTTATTCTTCGTTTACAAAAAGCAAATAATCTTAAAGACGGAAAGCAGTGACGTTGATTCCTATTCTTTAAAGAAATCTGCACTTTTTTGTACGATATTCATTTATTGGAGGCGTAAGTGATTCGAAACACACGTATTTAAGAATAAAACAATATCACAACGCAATAGCCTCTAAGACGAACCAAAAAAAAACCAGGTGCCATGACCTTAAAATGGTCGAGAACAGACATTGTACACGTGCGCGCACCAATTCTACGACTCGCTTCCACCTTGGCGTTGGCGGATAATAATGCGTTTTGCTGATATTCTTTTTTCCCACTTTTAATAGTTTTGACGTTTTGTTGTTATCATAATTATCTGCTTCAAGAAGCGTTTAAGCATTTATTGTTGAAACGTCATTGGATGTCAATAAAATTTTCAGTTCCCACGATTTTAAAGGAACATGTAAGTCATTTAGGTTAGTTGACTGAAGATGAATCTCAATTTCTAGGCCCTCATTTCAAACAGTGGAACTTACTGCAAACAGATAGAAGAATATGTTTCTTAAATATCGAAAAAAATAATTTTTTGAGATATTCAGTGAAAATGGCGATTTGTCCTATTGCAATTTCATTTCGAAATTGATGGAAGCTCTGCGAATATAATACAAGATGAAGGATTGGCGGCTATTCATAGATTCTTCCAACCTCTGAGGTTATGATACTTTTTTTTTCCGACAGTAAAGTATACGCTCCAGCTGTGCTAGAAAACTTTACGATGTGAAGAAAGATTTTTCTGTGTGAAAAAGATACTTCCAGGACTGAGTGAAGCTAAACTGAACGAAAGTGTACTTAATGAACAATAAATAAGGGCTATTCTTCAAAACCTCAACTTCAAAAGTACATTGCATGAAAAAGAGAAGAAAGGTTGGAATGATTTCGAAGCCGTTCCTGCATACTTTTTAGTTAATGCAAAGGATCCTGAGTATAATGAGCCTGAGGTCTGATTCCTTTAGTAAAATGTCCATTTATTATGGAATAATGACGCATACCAAAAGGAGTCTTGGATCTATCGCGAAGAGTAGGCTTGACAGGAGGAGCAGACCTATCAGGAGAAAGATTTTTGTCCGAAAAACAATTTTTTCCAGGAGAAGGATTTCTTTCGCCAAAATGAGTTTTGTCGGAAGAACGATTTTTGTCAGAAGAACGATTTCTCTCAGGAGAATCAGAAGTTCTGGAACGAGAGACACCAGGAATAGGGTTGCCATTAGATGAAGTTTCGAACTGTGCACTCAAACCTGCAACATAAAGCAGAATATTAATTTTTTTCCTAAATTACACAACCGCATGTTGGTATTGACTGTGTTTGATCTTCAAATGAAAATTGAAAAGTGACTGACTAGATGGGCTGCGTGTGAACAGTAAAATTATATAAATTCTTTTTTTTTTAACTGC
The DNA here is from genome assembly GCF_010883055.1 of Belonocnema kinseyi. Lineage (NCBI taxonomy): Eukaryota > Metazoa > Arthropoda > Insecta > Hymenoptera > Cynipidae > Belonocnema > Belonocnema kinseyi. The sequence continues at coordinate 147,344,599 of NC_046657.1, forward strand.
ACGTAGAAAACTGATTTTTAATCAGTTATTTTGGGCTCGAATATTTGGAGCAAAGTGAGTGGCTAAATAGAACGTAATAAAAGCAATATTTATAGTCTTGTGTATAGTGCTTGCTGATATGGGAGCTCAAATTTGAAGCATTATTTTGTCTAACTTATAACGTTATAAACAGACTCACAAAAAAAAAATTTCTTCGTGATTCACAATGATTAGCTGTTTTAAATCCATAGATTTAGTATGAAACATAATAGATAATAACGGGCACTTACAATTAATTAAGAATGGATGACATTTACTAATTATTTCAAACATTTTTACAACCAAATGAACACTTTCAGCATTTTTACATAACGAGACTACATTTTTAACGTTATTTCACCAAAAGATGTCACAATTTTTGTGACTTTCACTAAAATAGGAGAGCAAGTGGAGGAAACCAGTTCCTCAGGTTCACTCGCTTTCCGAATAAATTGTTATTTCGTGAACCCTCTGAAAGTATCGAAATCCCACAAGAATGGAATGGAAGGGAATTTAAGGTAAATCTGTTTTAGCTTTTTTATGTCAAAATTCACAGATTTAAAGAAGTAGAGAAAAGTATGTCTGTGAACCATATCTATATGAGAACCACAGTCCTCGGCTATATATAGACAAGTGCTCCACTCGCAACGTTTCTTCCCAGATGTGGTATCGCGATGTTTGCGCTACCGGAATTTACCACACTTTTGCACGAGGCGTCTTCTGCACCTTTCTGAATTGCACGGAGCAATTAAATAATGCGCTAAGGCCCGGTCGGCTCTCAAAATTGACATCTTATCAGCTTTTGGCTGGCTAATTACTGGCTGACTCCCAACTGGTGACCTGATCCGACCGGGATTCGATTAGAAACTTTATTCAATGAGAGCAAACCGGGGAAATTTCTGCACGAGGATTGACATATTATATGATTATATTTACCATTAGAATTTAGGATAACCACCATATCTGATAATTTTATATACATGGTGTGGATGGTGCAGGGAATAGGCCGAAGAAATATAATTTCTTCCGCAAAATGTCCAAATGTGAGAGAAAAACGATGTCTGACAGGAGGAGACCTCGACCTGATGTGAGGGGAAGGCTCGGCAGAAGAAGCAGGCTTCTCAGAAGAATAATTTCTTGTAGAAGAAGAATGATTTATATTAGAAGGAGAACGAGTTCTACCAGGAGCAGAGCGAGTGGTGTGAGCATAAGAATGAGTTCTGTCGACAGAAGAATCAGTTATGTCTGCAGGAATATGAGCTGTGTTAGCAGAAGTGTCCGAACTAGGAAATCCGAGAAGAGGGTCTTCGTTAGGTAAACATTCAAACTGTAAACTCAACTCTGCAGCAAGAAACAGAGTATTATTAAATTCTCATTAAAGAGAGTATTATATTTGCGATTAAAGACTGGATATTAAAAAATGTATATATTTTGATGTGCAGGGCGTATCTGGTTATTTTGTTTTTATGTATACTCACTACGATGCCTATAATTGGCCAGAGCTCCCCTCCATAGAGACTCGATTAGCCAATCAGGTGCAACCAGTGTTTACGGTGGGTCAACCTGAACAATCACAGCCATCGTAGAGAGTATACATATGAACAAAATAACCTGATACTTCAGTTTCAGTTTAGCCCTGAAGAAATGAGCTGCAATGTTCACGAAACGTTGGCAAAATTTTGTAGTTTTGTTTACCATTGGAACCCAAAATATCTGTTCATCATAATGAATGATCGTTAAACCATTCAATCTATTATTAATGAAAAAATCCTGATATAGTACGCTTCTCTGAAATATATGCCAGTTGAATTTACTTAAAACTTGCAACTCTGGGAAGGAAAGGGGCAACAGGAAGAAACCTCAAGCCAGAATTGCAAAATTCAAAATGTGGGATCGAATACGGCGGCCAAAAAGATTTAAATTATTAGATTTACTTTAAACTTGCTATTCGGAAATTTGTCCGGTTAATGAATACTAATCTGAAGTACAAAATGCTAAATTAAAATTTTTTGGGACACCAAAGATCATTAAGTAGGCTTTTTTCAGGACATTCAAATCACGTTTGCGTTTTTACTCCACCATATTAGAAGCGGTATTTAGAATTTAGATTTCTTTACTAATATTAGTCTATTCTTGCAATTAGAGAACTAGAAAGTCAGAACTCTGATATGAACTGTTTGAACTAAAAATAATTTTCATCAAAGAATGACGATTATATTCAAAAACCGCAGTGGTTTGAATTTCGACTTGATCCGAGAAAAAGTGTAATTGAAATTTTTTCTAGAAATCTTTTGTCAGGATAAATTTATCGGTCTGAACTCTTGGAACTATTAACAATTTTAAATTGAAAAAATTCATATTATCTTTATAGTGCCGTAGTTCATTGAATTTGGAATTCATTGGAAAGTCTAATAAGATCTTTTTGTAACACCTTTTTGGCGGGAACATTTAATAACATTTTAATTTTAATGTTCAACTTTTTAACTTTCGAAGATTTACAATTCAAACGTTTTACGATTTAAAATTCTGCCTTCTAAATGATTTACATTTTAAGGTTCATTAATGTGGTAACTATACAGATCTGCAGACAGACAAGCACAGATTATATTTTAAGATTTTCACACTCTGTATAATTGGCGGAACGTAACTATCCGTTGAAAACTATTAATCGAAATTTTGTCGATTCTATTACTTTAACATAAATCAGAATGTAGAAAGAAATGTTAACTTATATGTCCCAGGTAATAAATGACAGACTCTTATGTTTCATTATAAATTCTTAAATTGAATTGAAATTAGTTACAGGACATATATAAATTTTTAAATATATAAAAATTTTATGTAATTATACACTTTTTATTTCAATTTTTCAATTTTGAAGACTTACTACTGAAAATTCTTCACTTCTTAAGATTTTCTATTTAAGTATCTTCTTTCTTCCATGTCTATTATAGAAGATGGTGCAATACATTTTTATGGGTTTTTAAAGCTGTTCATTATAACTACCTTTATTGGATGTATACATATTTCCATGTACGAAAAACCAAATCCACTCGATACCTGAAAGAAAGCAAGGTGCTCACAAAACGAGCAATGCGACCATATTGCTTCGCAGCCATATTTTTATTTGAGTCACCTTTAAACTTTACGACATGAATATTCCTTTCTCTTAAATTTGAAGAAAACTCTGTTTCTGCAAGGTTAAACACCATTGATTTAGAGTATAACACAATTGTGATAAATAAGTTTTCACAACTAGCTTAATGTGCAGAAATTCAATGACTTAAACCGGTATTTTGATTTTCAAGAAAAGTCACTGATTTCATTGACGCGATTAATTTCTTGAAATTTCTAAACTGTGGCGCAAAGAAGTTTATATAGCCAAATAAATTTTCGCCCTATACTATTTATTTCTTTTGTCCTTTTTTATAAACAAAAGGTTGCAAAATTTCCAAAAGATTTTTTGTGTTTCGATTTTGAAAAAATATTGCTAGACTCTCTATTTAAGAATAAAATGGACTTTGTTAATTTGAACGACCATTTCTTAACTATTTTCTGATTTACGAAACATGGTCTGCTACCTGTACTATAACTATCCATAAAAATGTGCCTTAAGATAGACACTGTTTAACCTACTGATATCCAGAATTTCTAAATAAAATTCGAAAGCAAATAATGTTTCCTTACGATGAATTGAAAATAGATGCTATGAGTTATTTACTTTTATAATTCTGATCAACAAATTCACAGTTTGCCTATTTTGCAAGATAAAGCTCAACTTATTTATGAAATCGACTAAAAATGTCTTTTCGATTTCTCTGCACCATGCTGCTTCCAAACGCTTAATGCGTTTTAAATCAGGGAAAGGACTTTTCAGAGGAATAATGTGTAAAAGCACCAATAATCAAGCGTCCAGGGCTTTCATTCCAAGGATTATTTCCTTACATTATGTATCGAGGTTTCTCCTAGTCCTTGACTCCGCAAAATCTTCCAGTGGATGGTGTCCCGCTCCTTTAAGACTCTGAAGGCGGTTTGTCTTTCAAAGTGGCCCGGCTAGTTAAATCGAATTAGGCCGCTAGTGGCTCCGACGAACATGCGATGGAAATAATCTGTCCTCTCCTGTAAGGTAACGACCATTTGTTGTTCCTGATATATTTTAATCTCCTGCAAGGGCTACCTAGTCTAAGGGTCGCGCCCATCTGCAATGTGATGGGGATTCCAAAGTATCATCACTTCCCAGTCTAAGGTCAAAACTGTAGCTCGATTCTGGTTAGCGGAAATTAGGATGAGTGTATTTCGAGCTAGCGCGTGTTGAGCCCAGACTGTCCAGTTCAGGCGTAGATCCTACTTCGGGCTGATGTTTTCCCGTAGGGGGGGTTGGAAATGATTGAGAAACGTTTAGGAGGTCGCCTTTAAGTCTCCTGCTGGTGAAAATTGGAGGCTAAAGTAGTTGAGAACTCCCAATTCCAGTTAATGGTCGAGAATAATGACTGTCAACTCCTATCGGCAGGTCTTGGTGTTTTTGGTCAATAACTTTCGCTGACGAGCCAGTGACGGTCATCCCTGTCACTATTGAAATATCTTGCTCTTCGTTTAACTTTCCCATCGAAAAAACTCACTAGGCACAATCTGTTAGGACGACCCAGGGAGTTTTAGAAAGGGAACCAAAGCTCTACGATTTATCATATGATCAAAACTTCCCTAGGTACTATCTGGTGGGACAACCCAGATAGAAGTGTTGATTATTTCGAATAAGAGAGATGGGCAGGTGCCGTAATCGCCGTCTTGTCAGATTCAATACGCGTGAACGGGCGACTATCGCGCTGGTCGTGCACTTGTGATTAGTGATCTCCATGAGGAAGATTTGATTCTTTGGAAAGAATTGATTCTTTAGGTGATCTAAGATTAAATAGAAAAGAATTAATTCTTTAAAGGATCAACTGAGAATCAATCTTCTGACGATCATCAATCCTTTAGTGACGCATACAAAAAGTTAATTTGGGACATCAATTGTTCACTTTTAATGATTGAGTAATTTGTTAATAAATTGGTATTATAATGAAAAAGGAAAGTATATTTTTCAAAAAAGTTATTATGAATAAAACAAATGATCGTAATTAATCTTAAAACATTATATGAGAGTTTAAAATGTGGAACTTTAAATAAAGGTACAACCAATTATAAAAAAGACAAAACTAAAGATATAGTTAAAGTGATATTTATTAACATGAAAACATTAAATATAATTTAATACATTTCAGAGAAAATCCTTAGAATCTTTTCTCATATAAGATTTAGAATTTTAAAAGTAAAAAAAACTACAACTCTCTGTCTAAAGAAGAATAAATGCACCGTAAAATACCACATCTCGATATATGCTTAAAAATTAAAACACGAAAATGTGGTTGAAAGCTTCCGAGGGACTTCCCTTCGCAAAAAATTGGTATATGCCCTAATTGCATTTGGCCACTCAATTATGGTGTATAGGATCTTAGTTCACATGTGTTTTAAATTCACTACAGTAAAATGCTTTGAGATTGGGTTATTTTGGCCTACAGGAATTTCTTCGAGTTCACGCTGGTTCAGTTCGAATATAGCGCCGCTGTAAATGTTTATTTTCGCACGCTTAAGAGCTGAATTTCTTGAATATATTCCACGAAGCTTTGTATTCCCACGCTCTAATATTGCAAGAATGTCACCTGTGGACGTTGCTAAAACAAGGCGCTTTTCGGTAGGCATGGGTTCATAGGCAGAACGCGGTCCTCTAATTTGAATTGGTTTTCCGGCAGGGAAAATGTAGCTACGAATTTCGAATACACTGGAGGGATTCGTTCTGGGAATAAGCCGCAGAAACCTAAATTCTTCAAAAAAATTTCCAAGTATGAGTGAAGGACGATGTATGGCTGAATAAGTCCGGGATCTGGAACGAGAAAGAGACTTGTCAAGAGAAGCAGACATGTCAGGAGAACGGTTTCTGTTAACAGGAGAACGAGTTCTGTCAGCAGAATAATGATTTCCATCAGCAGCCGAACGAGTTCTTTCATGAGAATAAGAAGTGCTGGATCGAGCTAATCCGGGAAGAGGCTCGCCATTAGGCAAACATTCAAACTGTAAACTGAATTCTGCAACAAGAAACAGAGCATCTATTTTATTTTAAAGTCCACAAACGTATGTTTTCATTGACTATGAGCAATTTCCAAAAGAAAATTGAAAAACTCGTGATCGTACGCGAGACATGAGTTTTCTTCCTAGTGAATACTTAAGCAACAGTAAGAAATTCTCCACCTGGAACGAAATTTGATCATTTTCAGATTCCAAAATTTTTTATAAGTTTGAGAATTCATTAAGTCCTAGGCTTCTGCCAAAGTACGCCACCCTAAATTAATTACCTCCATTCTAATGGTTTTTATGTGGAGTAGGAACAAGGTCGTATAAACAGGTCCAGAATCTCCTGTAGTGAGGGCATTGGAGCGATAACTCACGTTTCGGAGGCAATCGATGTTTTTCTAAATGATCACCGAGAGTTGAGCGCAACGATCGTAGGGCAGATGGTCGTACCGAAAATAACCTAAAAGTGCTTTTTTTATCAGTCGCGTTTCTCTCTCGTGCCAAAGTAGTGTTTTCTTCCCAACTATGAAAACCAATATGCGGCCCATGGAGACGAACAACGTTTAATATTTATAGTTTCGATAACCGACATTAACAGATGTTATTGGTATTTTTGGGAGAGGATTAGAATTTCTTAAGTATTAAAGCGAGCTAGCTGTCAGATAGCAAAGTTATTTTTGTGTTTTTTCAATGGAAATTATTATTTTTTAGAAAAAATAATCAGTTCTTGAAGAAATCTAACAAGGTTCAACAACTTAAGTTCTCAAAGTATTTCGCGTTTAGCCTTGAAAATAGATGTTTGTAACATCATTATCAAATTATTAGTACTTCGTGTTTATGTTTTTTTGTCAAAGGAAATAGACACTTAAAAAGAAAAACTTGTTTAGCGCATTGATGAAACCGTCTAATCTGCAACAAATTTACATTGGGCTTATTCTATTCCATTGTTTGAAAGATGTCAAAATCTGCGCATAAAGAGGAATTATAATAATTTTGTAAAGAAATGGGGCGCTATTGATAAATAAAATGCTAGAAATGACTAGTTCGGCAGAATAAATGTAATTGTACTAATTTTGATATTCTTTTAACATATAAAGAATTACAACACTATCGCAGATGTAGAGTAGAGTGGGATTAAAACTTTCAGGGTGGAAAAATGCCACAAGTGATAACACGAAAAGGTATTTAAAATTATAAATGTATTATTTAATTTTATTTACCAATAGAATTGAGGACAACTGTCACGGACATCAACAAAGTATTGAAAATCCTCATCTTTTCTAATAAGAAGAGAAACTTATCAATGTATTATTGAAAACAACTTGACTAACATTGTAACTAATCGATATTCTAGCACTTTCTCAAATTACGCATTATGCGTTGTACAGTCGTGATCTCATAGATAAACAGCGTCAGTTTTGTGCTGCTGAGATATTTGTATCGTAATGGTTACATCATTTCAGGGAAAAGTTTGGTTTGTATCTTCTTTAAAGCTGAAGTCATACAGTGAATAATATTCGAATTTTTATGAAAATTGAATTTTTCTACAGAAATATTATATTACTTCTACGAGAAGGGGCCACTCGTTAATCACGCAAACCCATCTTTTGGACAGAAATGGGGTTCGGGAAAATGTTACGATATGTTACATAGAAAGGAGGTGGGGCATTATTAAGGAAATTACGTTATATTTTCAACAATTTACTCCTTGAAAAAATCTAATGTATCCGAAAAAACAGTATTAAGTTAAAATTCGCTAGTTGAAATTGAATATTGTAATCACGTTTTCAAGACTTTTACGACAATATAATTAAATTTTTATTTGAATTTTACTCCATAAGTATGTATAAATACATATGTGTAAAACAAAGCATTTTTTAGAATTTTAGACTTGATAACAGTTTTAAAAAAATGTTATAATCCAATTTATTACATTTTGTTTTGTTTTGTGTTCATTACGATCGCAATCTATTATCAAAATATTTATGAATTGCCAGTACCGAATAGCTCAACTCTCGGATTTTATTTAAAGTTCATATATTTTTGTACTGTGACGCACTGTTTACGAACATGCTAGTGAAAATTAGCGAAAAGATTTTTTTATGACGAAAACATAAGAAAACAATAAAAATCATAAGTTTTTGCGTTTATATATGCCAATATGCAAATTTCGGAAAGTATTCAGAAAAAATATGTGGCTATCATTGAGATACACATTATTTGGAATAAATTTTTTTTGTGAGTGATAGTTTTTGATAAAATTAATTATACATCGACTTTCATGAAAAATGCCCATAAAAATTATGGCTTTTTCAGTGACAAGCAGATCAGAACAGATTTGTCCATACCAGGCTTTTTTGTTTTAATTCGAAAACAAAAAAGCTTCAACTTTGTGTCTAATAAAAAAAGATGCACCATGACAATTCATATTGACCTCTTAATTGTCATGTGGAGGATTTTGATTTACATGTTTGCTATATTTACTACTTTAAAATGCTTTGAGATTGGGTTACTTTGGCCAACCGGAGTTTCTTCAAGTTCCCGCTGGTTCAATTCGACTATAGCCCCACTGTACAGGTTTATTTTTGCCCGTTTAATGAATAACTGTCTTGTATATATTCCACGAAGCTTTGTATTATTTCGCTCCAATATTGCCAGGATGTCCCGAGTGTACGTCGCTAAAACAAGTCGTTCTTCGATAGGCATGGGTGCTGGCATGGGTGCTGGAACGAGGAAATATGGGAAAAGGGTAGCCATTAGGCAAACATTCAAACTCTGAACTCAACTCTTAAATAAAAGAGAATATAAATTTTTCTTAAGGTACATAAATGCATGTCGTTATTGATTATGCGTCGCGAAGAGTCATTGCAAATTGATGTTTTGAATACAATAACCGAGGTTTCAGAAATTTGAGGTTATGAATTTTTTTCGACGGAAATCTATGGCCCAAAAGAAAAATCTTTTAACGTATTGATAAAAGCCACTTATCTTCAACCAATTTATATTCCATTGTTCACAAGATGTATTGTCAATATTTGAAGAGGCAGTATATAATTGCGCAAAGATAGCGGGCGCTTGAAATGAATAAAGCATTAGAAATGACCGTGGCAGTCAAAAATACGGGCTTCGTTGCTTGATTAATATGAACATAACGTCAGAATTAAAAAACTGAAAAAGGCGATTCCGATATGGCGTCTCAAGATATTAAAATTAGAAGGATTTGCTTGAAACTGGCTACTCGAGGATTTCTCGGATCACTGAATACAAATCTGAAGTAAAAAATACCAAATTAAAAATGGCCCCCAATAGTGCAGATAAAATAGTTTTTATGGACTGATAAGAACTTTTATGTGTACTTTTTTGCAATCTATAGATTTTGTATATAATATGGTGTATAATAATATTTAGTTACATTCTGTCACAAAAAATCCGCTTTCGTTAATTATTTTAAAAATCTTTATAAACAAATCTCGACTTAAACAATTTTTTTATAAGTAAGATTAATATTGTTACGTGCCAACTTGAAATGTTTTGCAAAAGACTTCTTGCATTTGAAGATCTTCAAGATCATGTGACTTGAATTTTTCTTTTTCAAATGAGGGGGATAACGTTACCCTACTCCCTGCGTAACACCTGATAACTCCTAGAGTTTCGTGCGAGGGGGGGGGGGGCTAGTGTAACTGACCTCTTTCTATCATATTTTTCATAGGAACAATAATTTTTTATTATATAAACAATTTTTAAAATATGATGCACATTTTGACGATTTCGCTGACAGACTTAATTTTCGTTCGAAAAGTTAATAGCTGCTGACACTTTTTCCTTAGAATTTTGAATTTCCTAAAACATCGTATAAGATTTCTTCATTAAACTCTTTTGCCGAGGACGACAAATCTTTTTTTTTTTTTTGAAGTTGGGCACTTAAAACTGTTATCTGAAAATGTTTCCCTTTTTTTCAATTTTGGTCGGAAGTTTTTGTTTCCAACATCACCAGAAAATGTAAGGCTATCTTAAAATTACTAATAACTTTTTAAAAAGTTCACTGTAGCAAAAATGGAAACATCTGTGCAGCTGGCCTTTCATTTCCGAAAAGCGAATTTTTCGATGCGCTTATTGTCAGTACAATTGCTAAAACATGTACATGATTAAAGCACTAACGCAGAGGTACTCGGAACTAATCAGTTTTTATGCAATTTTTAATAGTGTGATTTCTCTAGAACGAATCGGCTTAAATTCTTGCCCATTTCTGACAAACACCAGCAAAGCTTAAAAAAAAACCTATTGGGATAGAATGCTGATTAAATCTGAGAAATGCTGACTTGCGTATATTATGAAAAAATGTATTAAAAATTATACATGTATCATTTGATTGTGTTTACAAATAGAATTTAGGACAACTATCACGTTATAAAGAAAGCATAGAAAATCTTCATCTTTTCTAATTATAAAAAGGGTTATTGATATATTTTAAAGAACTCTTTGACTAACACTGTAACTAATCAATATTATAGCGCTTTCTTAAATTACGTATAATAGATTGTACATTCGCCATCTTATAGATAAGCAATGTCAACGTTGTGCTTCTGACATATTTATATAGTAAAAGAAAGATAGAGTTTCAGGGAAAAAATGAAGTTTAGATTTTCGCTAGAACTGTTTTCAAAATTTAAATAATGTTTCAGTTTTTAGGGAAATTAGATGTTTCTACGGAAAGCCTATATAGTCTACTAGAATGGGCTATTCGTGACTTAGGCCTTCAAATTAAAGATTAGAATAACGTTATAAAGACTCTTATGTCAGTATAATCAGATTTATATTTGGATTTTTTCTCCATTATAATGCAGAAATGCATCCGTAAAAAGAAAGTACTTTTTAGAATTCTATATTTTATAAAAGTTAAAAAAATCTTTAAGTCTCATGTATTATGTTTTACTCAGCTTTCATTATGATCAGAATCGATCTTTGAAATTTGTAAAATTTGAAAATTGTATACAACTCTTCCTTTAGATTGCTTCCTAGTTTAAATTTTTCTATTCTTGTAAATCTTCTATCTCCCTATACTTTTTACAAATACTTCTTTATATCTTCCTCTTTTAGAATTTTTGTATAATTTATTATAATTTAATTCCTCAGTCATCCTCATTCTTGTAATGAATTTCATTTTCCTGTCCTTTCTCTTCGATTCTTCATAGCACATTCCATGCCCTTCTCCAACAAAAATAACACTAAAGAACTCATTTCTTTTCTCTTCTCATCTTGCTAGTTACACATCCTTCTATTTTCACTTTTTCCTTTAATTTTATCATATATATAAAAAAACGAATTTATCCTTTCGGACTTATTTAATTAATACAAAAAAAATTTCCTGCTTGCTATTCTACCTTCTCTCCTCTTTTTACCTCTCCAAAAAATTTCCAAAACTCTCTTCATTCAGCCCTCTCGTACCCCCTTTTTCACAAGAAATGTTTCTATTTCGACTCGTTCAAAGAAGTTACATGGTGCCTTTTAAGTTCACATATATTGCTGGGGTGGCCCCCTTTTCCCTTTCAATTCTCTTATATATCAGATAATCCAGAACATGCCTGTTGCCTATCTCCCTCATTCGATGTTTAGACCCTGTCTAATTCTGTGCTTTAATTTTTGTTATCAACAACCGTATTTCATATCTGCCACCTAACAAATAGGGGGCTTCTATAAATCACGTTGCCTTATTTTTGCCACATTTTAACCCCACCCCATCTAATGTGGTCCACTGTTTCATTATCGTCGACCCCCACCCCCCAAGTAGTAGCAACCACGCACGTGGTTGCAAACAACATTTGCTTGCCTCGACTCGTTAACTGAATTAAACAAACAAAAAGAAATTGGAAAAGGGTCACGCGGGTGTGGAGAGAAGAGACACTCGTCTCAACTCGAATCGCTTCGCAGGGATCCAATTTAGGACTCCGCGCTTTTTCAAAATATATGTAATCTATGCATTTTATTATTATTATTTTTACACCTGAATATAAAAAAGGCTCAGGCTCGGACCCCCCCCCCCTCCCCATGTGGACTATCGTAGCCTTTCGTCGAATCCCCTCCCCCCTAAAGTAATCACGTAGGATATGGGCGGTCCCTCCTAATATTAGCAATAGCGTCACGCCTCTATAATTTTTAGTATCCTCTTTTTCGTCGTTCTTCACTATTGGTACCACTACTCCTTTTTCCTCGATTCTAACCACTCGTATCATGCCCTACTATTCCTCTCCTTATTTTCATCTCATCGTTTATTTTTCCCTTTTCCATTTTTATATTCCTGCCGTTTTCCTAATGCTTGTTTCCTTTGATTTACCAATACCTTCTTCTTACCCTTTTTAACTTTGCTTCATTTTTTTCCATATTGTCACTACTTTTATCTCCATCTCATGTCACAATTATGAAAAAGTGCTCTCAAATTATATGATCTCATACCTCTAGTTTCTTGATCTTACCTCTTAGCTTATCGTCCACTATCACGTAATCCATGACCCATCCCCTTTCTTCTTTTAAGCGGGTATATTCTTCTTACTTACCCTCCTGTTTATTTTCGTTTAAGATAAACCAACTCAACGCCTTCAAACTTTTGAGAAATTTCTTTCTCTTCTCATCAGTTCGTTTATATCCTCCAATTTCTCCTGCATATCACCCTTCATATAATCCCCACTAAGTTCCACTATTGCTATGCCTTTTTGATTATTCGTCTCTTCACTTTGAACCTGCTATTTGTAAACTCTTCATAGGCTTCCCTTACCCACTTTCAAGTTCTTCCATCTAGTGACGACTTTAACATTAATACTAAATAGCACTGTGTAAACTTTCTAATAAACACCCTATCCTTCATCTCCAACCCGTCTATATACTGGCAAATATTCTCCGTTCTACCCTTCTTTTACTTATTCTCTCTATTTGTTTCCTTCTATTTGATATTTTCTAATCTCACTTTCCTTATTTTTAACTAACTCTTCTTTTTCTTTGGCTAAAACCTACCATTCAGATTCCAGGTGTATACTTTCATACTTCACCTACGTTCTTTCTCCCTGCAAAAATGTGCCGTTTTTTAAATATTTAAATGAACATAATCTTCGTGTTTTTCTGTCTAACAGTGACTTAAAAATAGCTTATTATATTTGTTGAAAACGTTTATTTATTCACAGTTAATAATTTTTCAAATTGGTTTCTCACAAAGACCCTGCCCAGTTCCTCCTCTTTCATGCTTTCGAGAATAATTCCCGTTAATATTTTACTGCATCTTCGTCTCATGAAGGCTTTGCTCACGCTGTCGACGATTAGAGTGACAATCTTAATCTCTTAGAAACAGATTCCGAGTATAATTCCAATGATAATTTAGCTGTACCCTTTTTTCTGTGCTCTGAGTATACAGGAAATATTTTTCAAAGAAGAAACTAGGGCTTGGTGAGATTTAGCTTGAAAACTGAATTGTGTGGAGCGGAATAAATGCTGTCCCTTATAGTTTACTATACAAAAGTCACAGCAATATTTCGCAAGCTCGTGAATCAGCTTTTGCATCACCTTAAGACAATTCTGCATGAAAGTGAATTAAAGTACCCGAAATGAATCCTGAAAATAAGAACAGTGTCTAACACAAGAATTATTGTTGCAGTGAAAAACAGCCAGCGTGGAAAAGTTTCAGTGGGTGAACCATGGGTCAACAATGGCATAAGCGTGGGGTGAGCGTGGCTCAAGATGGGTGGAACTTCAACCACGTTCCTCCTACCGTCGTCCCATGTTTATGGACAATGAGTCAAGCATGGCTAATGACCCCTCTCCCATGCTTGGCCCACGGTAGAACGTGATTTGGTTTAAATTGAACTTTGGCGAAATTTTCAAAGGTGGACACAATCTGCTAAATTTTGCCCACATTTTAGAAAGAATTTGTGGAAAAATAGTTTCTTATATTGGACTTTACGAAATTTTTAAAAAGCAACATCATCCAATCAATAATTTTTGAAAATTTAAAATGTTCCAACAGCCAAAATAACTAAAAATTGTGATTCGAAGATCCGAATGAACCGGATCGAGCACCAGATGGTATTATACGTACTTTACGAAAACTTTTAGAAAATTGAAATTTCATAAATAACGAAAACAATTCCAAATGATGAGTCGGCGATGCAAGTGCACTGTGTCCTGCACGATGTAGCTTAGCATATATCATACAAAACCTGTTTAAAAGTTTAAGTTGTTCCAACAACCAAAATAACTTATAATAGTAAGGGGATGATCCGTTCGTACTAGATTGGGCACCAGGTAGCTGAGCACGTATTTATTAAAAACATTTTCAAAATTTAAATTTTTTGAACAGACAAAATAACCAACAGATGGTGTAAATATCAAAAAATCAATACAAAATAACTAAAACAATGACGTTTTGAACTAACTAATGCACGTTTCTACGCATCCGGGTTGTTGACTCCCAATGTGAAATTTTTTTTTTGCTACTGACAAAAATTCAATTTCAGGAAAGTTAAAGTAGATCACGTCTTGATCGTCTTGGGTTTCTATTTGGTGCATTTGACCGTCGAAACACAATTTTTATTTAATTTGTCCGTCGGAACAATTTTAATTTTGAAAATGTTTTATTAGAATACATATTAAACTACCGGGTGCGCGACTCAGCGCACCGAGCTCGTCGACTCACCATTGGCGGTTATTTGAACACTTAGCACAATTAAAATTTTTTTAAAGTTCTTGTAGAATACGTGCTAAGCTATTTGCCGCGCGACACGGTGCAGCCGGATTGTCTTCTCAACATTTGGAGTTGTTTTCTTTATTCAAGAAATTGAAATTTTTTAAAGTTCTCGTAGAATATATATTATATTACCTGGTGCTCGATCGGAGTACCCGGATCGTCGAATCACAATTTTTAGTTATTGCGGCTGTTAAAACAATTTAAGTTTTGAAATTTTTTTGGTAGAATACGTGCTAAGATACCTGGTGCATGATCTGGTGCACCGGGCTAGTCGCCTCACCATTTGATATTGTTTTCGTTATTAATAAAATTTTAATTTTTTAAAGTTCTCGTAGAATACGTACTATACTACCTGCTGCTCGATCCGGTGTACGCAGATTGCCGACATATAATTTTTAGATATTCTGGCTGTTGGAACAATTTAAATTTTGAAAAATGTCTTGTAGAATACGTGCTAAATTACCTGATGCTTCACATGATGTATCCTGGTCTTCGACTCACCATTTGGAGTTGTTTTCGTTATTCTCAAGAGTTAAATTCTTAAAAAGTTCCCATAGAATACGTATCATAACTACTTGGTGCTCGATTAGTGGTTATTTTGGTTGTTAGCACGGTTTAAATGTTCTAAAAGTTCTCGCAGATGAAGTCTTGAACGACGGGGTGAACGATCCGATGCACACGGGTAGGGAACTTACCATGCAGAGACATGTCGGCTGTTGCAAATTTTAAGTTTCACC
>NC_046657.1:147360289-147390238 GCF_010883055.1 Belonocnema kinseyi
GGTAGGGCATTTAGAAATCATACTTTTTCTTCTCTTGCATTTTTTTATATCGACCTTTATTTAGTTTAAACGTTCATTTTCGTGTGTTTTTTTGGTATTTTGTAAATAATCTAACTCTAGTAATTTTTGGTTTGATGAAAAAAATCATCAGGATAAATTGTTCAACTTCTTGAATACTATAAACATCCGTACAGAAACTTTTTTAATTTTGAAAAAAGTGGTCTCAATAATATTCAAAATGCGCTCACTTTTTAAATTTTATATCCAAAATAACTGTAAAACCAGCTTGTCCTTCAGTTTAGGACACTAAAAGAGAGCACCATGGGCCAATCTGATATACTTATTTTTTCAAAAGTTATCGTGCTCACAGTTAGACTGGCATACATACATACGGACAGATCGACAGATCGACCTATTCGTGAAAACCTATTTTTCGGATTCAGGGGATCTCAAAACGTGGAAATTTGACCAAACTAGAGGTCCCTCCGCGAATTGACTGAGCGGTGTCAGGCAAAGTCCGAAGTAGAATTTTCACTTCGGACTCTGCCTAGTCAAATTGCAAAATGCCCGACAGGCTCAGGCTAAATCCGGAGTAAAAAGAAAACCTGCGGGGCTTACTTTTCCCACTGCATAGTAGGCTGGCTCGAGAATTTACAATACCAAATAGCCTACAGATCGCAATTGTGAACAGATTTGAAAGTTTTTATTTTAGAAATGATAAGCATGCAATTTTTAAGATAACTTATTGAGTACATTTATCAATTTTTGTTTAAATATATTTATTTACCGCGAGTTATTTTCTAAAAAGAAAAAGAAAAAACTCAATATGTATCATATTTAAGTAGTATCTTTCTAAATTCGAATTACGCGAGGAGTTTTCTGCAATTTTGAGGGCACTGAATTTGTCTTCGAATTTAATTTTCATCACTCGATTTTCCGCTTTGTCAGCCATCGTTAAGAATTTTTAAAAACACTGTTGATTTATAAATATTATTCTGAAGCGATAAAAACAACTTTTTCGGAAATGTACACTGAAACTCAAACCATAAGATAAAAAATTTACTTTTATAATAATTCCAAAATTACTACAAGAACTTCTATTCAAAAATTTTCCAAACTTCGACGGCTACGTGAGTAACTGGATTAAACTATTGTTTTGAGGATGACTAAGTAGGTACATCAGTCCCTAAATAAAAGGGCGGTGGAAGAAAGGGAGTGGGGAAATAACATTTCTTTATTAGTTGCGAAACTAATACGAAATTAAAAGGAAGTTTTGTTTTGACGTGTCATGGCTAAATCATTTTTAAACCAGATATTCAATTGATCTATTTTAATTAAAGACAGATTTTTATTTGCCATACTAAATCTTAGTAGCGTTGTCTAAAAAGTGATTTTCGATCTCAATAAATTGATATTTTAAATGTTAATAACAAATTTTAAAGCCGAAACAACTGGCTCTTTCTTACTGAAAGTTGGCTTTTACAATAAATATTGTAGTTTTTTTATCTATAAAATTTTACAGTTTATCTTTCATAATAAAAACTATTTAACACTACATTGAATCATTTCTTATTAAATGAATCAACAATGAACCGTTGTTGTTATTAATAATATATTTATTACAAATAATAGACTGGTGCCTTGTATAGAATTTATATCTATAAATTTGTATTAAATAGTCGGCTTTTTCTGAAAAGGCTTGAAATCAGAAACTATTCATACTTTAGAACAATAAAAATATCAAAAATGAATTATTTATATTCGCAATTGCGATCTGTAGACCATTTGGAATTTTAAATTTTCGATCCAGCCTACTGCGCAGTGGGAAAAGTAAACCCCGCGGGTTTTCTTTTCACTCCGGACTTTGCCTCAGCCTTTCGAGCACTTCGCGATTTGAAAAGGCAAAGTTCGAAGTGAAAGTGCTACTTCAGACTTTGCCTGACACCGCTTAGACAATTCGCGGAGGGATTAGGCAGACTGCGTTGTGCCGGCACATCGGTCTTTGCCTATAACATTTACTCAAATCTAATACCTTCTCTGAAGAGAATGTAAAAATGATTTATTTGTCATGAATCATTTTTTTAAAGCTCTGTCTTTTGCTGTAATCTTTAAAAAATAGCATTAAAAATATAAAAAATTTAAATCTTGAAACCCCACACACGCGATGTAAAAGCAGTTAAAAGACAAAAATTGTTATTAGAATGTTCCCAAGCATCGGGCAGATTTTTTTACTGTTCACGATGTTTTGCATGATGGAAGCCAAAACTACGCATCCTAATAAAAAGTGGTTAATAACAAATTCGTAGATCTTTTTTAAATGCAAAATCTTTTGTCTGTCATATTTTACCGTCTTTTGCACAGTTTCTTCGAAAAATGTACGGTTTGGATTTTTCATTATTTTGTATGCTGTCCAAATTTGAATTTTTTATTTTTCAACAAAATTCAAAAAGTTGTTATGATAATCTTGTGGAGCATTCAAAAAGCAACATTTTTTCTTGACTTTTTTTATATTATACTTTCCCTAATGAGAATGTAAAAAAAGTATTTATTTCCACTTTAATTGCAAACTCGCCAATGTTGTATTCTAAATAAAAAACTGTGGTTGAAAACACTGAGGAACTAGAACTGTCGTTTGGGATTTTTGTCACGGATCCAAACAAAGAAGGGAACCCTAGGGACTACGTTATCTCCAAGGAGAAAAATAAATGGTCAAAGTTATATGGTCAAAATTTACAGAGCCCGCAAGTCTTTCTACATGGTCGAACGGTCCTTTCAAATTTTTTTCGACATGGTTAAAAAGACTCTTATTATATCGTCAGTCTGACTTTTATAAGAACATCATACTCACTATCAGGGATAACTAAGGTATTCTTTTCGGTATGGTCAATACGCACATATTGTTTTCACTTCTTTCAACCGCGTGGCGATATCTATTAAAAAAAAAAGTTTTTCCCAACGATTCCGGTGTAAAGTGAGTGAAATTATTGAGGATACATTGAAAATATCTCATTCTGTAAGTACCTGTTTTAAGTACGTAGTTCTAATCTTAATATTTTCCTTAAGTAATGTGAGATTTAAGACATTTCCTTCTAGTCTTTTTAGGTTAATGTAAGTTTAAAATAGATTTGAATGATTTCAATAATCACTGTTAATTCTAGCATTAATTGATTTAGGATAAACTGGAATTAGATTCATTAATTTAAGATTAATCTTCATTTTTCAGTTCAGACATCAACTCCTGAGATTTGTGGAAAGACAGATGGCAGGGGCAGGGTCATTTAAGATTATTATCGGAATGCCTACCCTAAATCAATCGATAAAGGACGTTCCACTATTTATTTAGTAATACCTCATGCCAGTTCAGATATAGAGAATCAAAAAAAATGTTAAATATATGTATTTGACTATCATAAATAAGCCTTTCCACCATCTCAGATTTTCGATTCGACCCTTTGTGATAACAGAATTTTCCTTTCTTGAATATCTATATTGACACTTTAAAATAATCAAGTCGACCCTTTAAAAATGATCGAATCGCCATTACGAAATGACTACGTCAAAATTCTGAGATAATCGAATCGACCATTAAATACGACACAGTGGAATGTCTGAGAACATCAGATCGACCATCTGAGATTTCCGAACCGAACCTTCCCAATGATCCGGTCAGCCAGCTTCAGATGACCGAGAAGACGATCTGAGACAATAGAGACGTCTTTCTGAGATTGTCGATTTCGATGTCTTCTTTTTATTTTCTAGAGATAGCCGCTTTAGCCATATGCAAGAGCTGTCCTATAGTCGACCCTGCAATATGATCTGTCTGCACATTTATATAGACAAGCAGACCATACATTTTTCTCCGTGTCTCGCTGCCACGCTAAGGCATTGATTTGGCTTCCGAGAGAGAGAAGAAGGAGATGGAGAGACCTTTTATATTTCTGTCCCCTTGCAGACTAGTAGAAATACCATGAACCAAGGACAACTCAGAAGCCCAGCCCCAGGACACAGCTTGTCACACAAGATAAGGGAGAGCGAGAGAGAGAGATAGTTCCACGGTCAACTCTGGCCTTCCTCAGCCATGTACACAAGCAACAAACTACTCGTAGAGGGAGCGAAAAGGAGTACATTCACTTGGTCCTTTTCCACTACAAGGAGATAAGGGCCAACTCCCAACAAGCGCCACTGTTGGGGCAATGGAGTCAAAAACCTTTTAAACCGGCAATGTGCCATGTTTAAAAAAGCTTCCTGCGAATTTGTGTTGACAGTACCAGAGCATGGTGCGGAAAAGCGGCGCCATCATTGGTCAACGCGGTTGAAAAGGCGCAGACTTCCGGCTGGATCGACGTTGCATGGTGGTCTGCTACTGTCGTTCTTCGCTTATTATAATCATCGGATTATAATCATCGGATTTAATCATGGATTCAAAAAGGCTGAATATGTGTCGAGAGTAAGGGTTCGTGATTTTTTGTCATTTCGGCAAATCGCTTCAGCGAAATATCAGACCAGTTAATATTTTGAACCATTTTCTTTTGTAATATCGCTAAAGTGATTTGCCATAACTTTATTGGGCGATCTCTGTGCGGGCTTTCTTCTCCTCAACATATGTTGTCGGTTACGGGGTAAGCAATTGACAAAGATGGCGACCATAACCTGAAACCCGATAAATGGCCCTGAATCAAGATTCAAAACATAGCTAAATTTTTAGCAGAGCATTCCTTTATGTCTGCCAATCTCTCCACATCCTATACTCTTTTACATCTTGTTTGCATACGTCCGCATGAGGCAAATTAAAAGTGAAATTCACATTTCGATTAAAGAATTTTTGCGTAAAAAAATTTATCTATCAACTTTTTCCGATCAAGACGCCTTTTTTATCATGTCTCCCCCTACCATCTTTTCTGCAACAAATTTAAACATAGGCGTCCACGTTCTGTCGTGTCTCTTTTCTTTCCCATTACAACTTGCTTGCAGTGTATTTTTCTTATTAATATGGAAGAAAGCATCGCCAATTTTTTATAAAATCACTTTTATTTTGGAAATAATATTCGAATAAGATTCAGTACAATAGTCACACAAAGATTAATAGTATCATAAAAATAGTTAAGGACTAACTAATGTTTTTCTAATTTCGAAACAGATTTCGACAAACTCGCTGGAAAAAAACGCGGCGCAGCGACGAATAACAGAGGTTCACTCGAAAACTCTGGCCCAGACATTGCGAAAATCACAAATACTTCAAAACTATTATATATTTTGATGTAAAACATTCAAAAAAATGTTATCAATGTGTTTTCCGAATTTTATTTTGTGAGAAGTAGTGTCTTGTTTGGAAGTTTCTGGGTGGTTGAATCGTTGAAAGATACAAAATTTCCATTCACGCCGAGCATAAAAAAAAATAATAACAAATTTTTCGTAATATTTTTTGATCTCATATTACTACATTAATGTCTTGGTAGAAATTTAAAAACCAAAAATATCTTGAACTTTCTGTCTAAGCAAGAAAAGATGGGCCCTAGAATTCAAGGTCTAAATTTATCCTTAAAAATGAAAATCCGGAAATTTTGTTAAAAGCCTCTGAGACACTTCGTTTTGCACAAAAATTTGCAAGTGCCCTTATTGCATTCAGACCCTTAATTATGAAGTGGAGGATTTAAGTTCACATATGTTTTATATTTACTAATCTAAAATGCTTTGAGATATAGTTATTTTGGCCTACAGGAATTTCATTGAGTTCTCGCTGATTCAATTCGATAACAGCGCCGCTGTACATGTTTATTTTTGCCCGTTTTAAACTTCTCTTTCTTGTATATAGTCCACGAAGCTTTGTATTAGGACACTCTAATATTGCCAGAATATCACCAGTGCACGTTGCTAAAACAAGACGCTCTTGTGTAGTAATGGGTGCATAAGAACCTTGTGGTGATCTAATTTCAATTTGTTTATCGGCAGGGAAAGTGAAGCTGCGAATTTCGAACACACTGCATGGATTTGTGTTTGAAATAAGCCGAAGAAATTTAAGATCTTTGAGAAAATGGCCAAGTATGAACGAAGGACGATGCTCGACAGGAGGAGACCTAGACCTGACACGAGAAGAAGACACGGCAAGAGAAACAGAATTGACAGAAGAAAGATTTACCACAGGAGGTGAACGATTTCTGTCATTTGGAGAACGAGTTCTTTCGACAGAATAAGAAGTCCTGGGACGAGGGTAACCCGGAAGAGGGTCGCCATTAGGCAAACATTCAAACTGCAAACTCAACTCTGCAAAAAAAACAGTGAATTAATTTTATCAAAATTACACAAATGTATGTTGTTACTGACTCTGCGTGCAATTTCCACAAGGAAATTTAAAAATTACTGACGGCATGACACTGTCTCTCCATTTTATTGTTCTAAGTTGAGAATTATTGGGAAAATTAAAGCAATTGGTGCAAGAATTTGCTTCATAGTGACTAATAATACAACAATAAAAAATTCACCTTGTATCACACAATTTGATAATTTTCCTGTTTCAAGATTGTTTATAAATATGAAAATTTGTCAAGTTGTAGGATTATGTGAAAACCAGCTACCCTGAAATAACTGCTCTCTTTCTAAAGATTCTAGCGTATCGTACGAATACGGTCGCATAAACAGCAGTGGGACTCCGATACCGTGTCGAAAGTCAAGAATCTAACGGACCTCTTTTTCTAACGTATGGACATAGAAAAAGAGGTTCCTGCCATTTTCGATTTTCAACACAATATCGGAGTCCTACTGCATGCTCCTGAGACAACGCTGTGAAGGCTTATATGTCAGTTTAATCAAATTATTATTTTGACTTTACTCAACAATTGGGCAGAAATTCATACGTAATAACAAAGCAATTTTTAGAAATCCAGACTTGATGAAAGTTCAGAAAAAATGATAAATTTCAATTTATTACATTTTGCTTCACGTTCGCGATGATCGCAATTGATCTTCAAAATATTTAGGTTATTTCAGTTTGCACTTATGTAGCTAAAAAATTTACAAAACTGTTTAACTATATCTACGAGATATCATAGTAAATCGAGCAATTTAATAAAATAATCCATAGAAAAAATGTTTGATACAAGGACAATATTTGTTTTTGAGAATGGACTTCGAAAGTGAAAACTTTTCCTCATCTTAATCTACTTATACTATGACATAACCAATCCTTAAAATGCCTTAAGCTTCTAATCTAAGCCGCTTTATTGTCATTTTTCTTTTAATTCCACTTCTCTTTCACCTTAATTTTTCCAATTTAAAAAAATTTTTTTATTCTTTTTCATTTTCACCTCTAGATCCTTGCAACTCCTTCATCTACTCCTCATCTTATTTACTTCCTTTATCTTCCATTCGGCTTCTATAATTATACTTTCCATAGATTTTTCCACGTTTTCTCCTCTCATTTGCATATCATGCACTTTCTGTAATCTTTTTTCCCCTCCAACAAACCCCTTTGTCTACCTCGTTTTTCAATCTAAATATTTATATTGGTCAATATTAATGAGATTATGTCAATTTTTTCGAAATTCTTGCAATCTTTTTAATATGTAATATATGTTTTCTTATCTAAAAACAAGCTACATTTCGACTTTAGTTGCAAACTTATTAATATTATAATCTAAACAAGAAAGTGCAGTTCAAGCCCATGATGAACTACACGGAGAAAAATATATAGTTGGGTTAACAAGGATTCTGGCTAACTGCACTAATGTGTAGGTAGGGAAGAGCAAAGAGTGGAGAGAATGGTATTAGTAAAAGTAAAGAAATGGGAACATGAGAAGGAAGTGATGAAAGAAGATGGTGTTATATGGAAGTTCAGACATAATAAAGGATGATTTGACACGGGTAGAAAGGAATATGCAGTATGAGTTGGAGAAAATAGCGAAATAAGAATGAAAAAAAGGAAGAAGAACATTAATTACGTATGGGAGAATATAAAGAGAATATATATGGCTGGATTGGAACGAGGACAAGGCAGAAATTGTAAAAAATAAGGTGTCGGGTAACTGGAAGGTTGAGGAATGGGCGTTGTAGAAGAAGATTGGAGGATACGCTATTAACTTATAACAGGCTTGAAAAGAAATCATAGAGAGTTAATGAAAGTAAACTGGAGTTATGGAATAATATAGATTTGGATTACTTTCCCATAATAGTGAAATTAGAGGAACAAAAGTGTAATAACAATAAGGATAAAAAGAAAAAACAAATACGGGAAATGTAATAGAAGAAGAAGGAAGTGAGAAGGGAATTTCGAAAATGGTGAAAAGGGCCAAGTGGTGCGCAAAAATATAGTTGAAAAAGGAAAAAGTATACTGGTTTGCGTGATCAGAAATGAGAGGAGAAAAATAAAAGCCATGAAGATGCGACGAATAAGACTAAGACGGAAGAAGATGTTTGGAAGTTAGCAAAATGATAAAAGATGGAAAGGCATCTGCTATAGATGTGATTACTTATAAAGAGTGAAATTGTGGGGGGGGGGGCAGAATCAAAGGTATGGGCATGGATAATGTGTAATAGAGTATGAAGACGAGAGAGGTGGCCAGATTTATTAAAAGCAGGTGTAGCGGTACCCATAGTAAAGAAAGAAAAAGATTATAAAGGAGCGAGACTAATGCTAACGTAGTAGAAGGTATATGTTACTGTTTCATCAAAGACGTCCTAGATAGAAGTCGTGGAAAGAATATAGAACGACCACGTCGGACAGGCTTTATAAAAGGGATAGTGGTGATAGATAATATATGTTCTGAACTATTCAGCAAATAAGAATATTAAAAGGGGAAAAGGGGAAATTATAGCAATGTTCCTGCACTAAAAGCCAGAGTTCGACTCACTAGAGTGAGGAAAAATAGAACAAATTATGGTAAAAGAGAGGAAAAGAGAGAGATAACAAAAAAAACTTGAAAAAAGGAATCAATGGTATAAAGAATATACGGGGCGATGGAACGGAATTAAGTAAAAAGTAAAAGAGTTTAAATATTTGGGCAAAACCTCGCAAAGGAACGGTGTTCATAGAGCTCATATAACAGAAATGATAAAAACAGGCATTTTTAATGAAACAGTTATGGGGTATAAGAAAAAGATGGTTCAAAAAATTGGAGACGCAGAATTTGGGTATTTGATACGCTGGTGTGGTCAGCACTAGCTTACTGAACAAAAATATGGGAATGGAAAGAATGGAGGCAGATTAAGAGTTTGGAATAAAGGTTTATAAGGTGGACACTAGAACTAGATTGGAGGACACCGGGATATTTTGTAAGAGCAGAAGCGGAAAAATGGAAAAAAGCGAGGAAAATACAATTAAGAAACAGATAAGAAAGAGTAAGGAATAAAGATACCACAAACTGTATGAGATGATAAAAAGGAAAGGAGTACCAAAATAGTTTGAAAATGTGAGGGGAAGAGAAAATGTCAACCAAAATGGCAAGATTTAGATTAGCAAAGGAGGTAAGGGATAAAACGTCTTTGAAATTAAAAAGAACATTTGAAATAGTAGGGTATTTTAGGAATCACTGAAATTAAATTCACACTCATTTCTGACAAATTGAAACAAGGTTTGAGTATGTTGCTTTTCTTTTACCTTAAAAAAATTTATCTAAGTTTATAGGCATAATATTATACGAACCAATAAAATAAAGAAAAAACGCAACGGATAAAAAAGTGGCGTAAAAGAAGGTCATCTTTTTCAATTGCACGAAAAAAGTATTAATTTATTATTGAAGAATTGTATTAACACAGTAATTAAGGAAAATTTGGTACCTTGTGAGGTTATATATGATAAATTCTACAGTCGTTATCTCATAGGTAATAAGCGTTAGTACAGTCCTTTCTATACATTTACATTAAAATTCGTATGAGTTTCAGTGAAAAATGTGGATTATAAATTAGGTAATCTGATAAAAGAATTTATGCTATAATTTACTTTTTAGCGAAATTGTGTTTACACTACAAAAAAAACGTTGCCTGTACTCTCGACCAGACCAGATTTTTCTTCGATATTTTTCGACCTTGAATTCGAATCTATGATTAAGAGATAGCCCCCACCCCCATAATTTTTCGGGATATATTTTAAAAAAAAAACATTTTTTACGGGTTTTCATGGTTTTTTCTAGTTAAAAAGAAAACGAAATATGCTATAATTAATTCGACCTCAGAATTGAATTGCAGGGATCAGAATACATAAAAAACCATCACATGAATAATTTTTGCGCAATATCTTGACACTGAATACGAATTTGAAAAGTCTAATACAACCATTCAATTTGAAACGAGTCGGTCGGCCCTCACTGTTTACGTTCGAAGTATAGCGCCTACTTTGCGCCTACTTGTTCTATTAGCGCCTACGTAACCACACCTAAAAACAATTTCATTCTGGAGTAACATCCTTCAATAACCCTTTCTTCAGGCACTCAGGCAAAAGCAAAAAAAGCGGAGCAGGCTATAATGAGTTAGTTTCCACCCACTGTCAGCCCGAAATCGGCGCTATAGTAGAGTTTCACTGTATTTTGCTTCTATATAAGTTTTAGCCCCTAGAGTGAAGGTATTGCCCTTGAGTTCTTAAATTTTACTAATGTCTCCTTTAAAGCTCCGCATTTTTCGTGGAATTTTTAAATTCTCTTCTAAAGCAACGCACAAATATAATGGCATCGTTGCCTCAACGCCTGCGCCCTCGTAATAGATACTTTGTTGTTTTCTCTAACCTTCATCACCACAGTTTGTCAAAGCAACAGTTTTAGTAGTTACAAGTAATAAATATTAAAGTTAAGATATCGAAATGTCTTCAAGAGGAAAGAAGTTTGTCCTAATATGGTGGCTTTAAACAAAAGGAAAAATGCAAAACAGCGTTGAGATTTTAAGAATAGTTCCAAAGGGCCCAGGTGCAAAAAAAATCGAAAAAAGGTATCAGACACTAGAGAAGAAACGTCAAAAGGGAAAGGCAATATAGATAAAAATCTTTTGTATTGAGTTTCCTCCATACTATAACAAATGATTCAAAATTAGATACGATAGATTCTGAAGAAATGGATTTTTATTTCACACAATTTAATTTTGAATTGAAGAATCATGAAATTGAATGATTTCAGATTGAAAATGTAGTAAACAAGACAATGACAAAACTTCAGAAACTAAATATCTTACGAAAAACTCATTGAAAATTCAGAGGAATTAAAACTGTATTATTTATACTTAAAAGCGTTCCAAATTAATCAATTGAAAATTGAAAACTTTTAAATTTTAATAATTCTAAATTCAAAGCGATCAAGGTTTACCAAATTAGTATTGAAATCTAAATTAAATCATGCAAAATCAAAGCTTCTGAAATTCTATAATTTCAAATTGTTATTACATAAAAAAATTATAATTTGACGTCAAAGCTAATTAGGTTAATTTTTATAAAATCAAAGAATAAATTGAATTTTTCTGAATAAACTTGCCAGATTAATAGTAATAGTAAATCGAAAATATTTAGAATAGGAAAAGGTCTACTCCAGAACTAATGATTTAAAAATTTCTAATTAAACTTTCACAAATTCAACCAATTCAATTTTAGTTACAAAATTAAAACCTATGAAGGGGAAAAATCTTAAATTGAGCATTCAACATGTGAATTAGGAATTCGAAAATTATTTTATTCATTACAAATTAACGGAATTGTGCATATATTGCTGTATCAGTTTCAGTTACATAGTTTAATTTTGGTCTTTTTGTTATTTTAAACCTAATTTTTTATTTTTTTGTTTTTAATATTCTGAAATTAAATTGAGAAAAACTTGAGTAGCAAGGCCTTAGATTAATTTGTATTAGAATAGCGCATTTAAAGCCATTCAACTTTTTCTTGAAAATTTGTCTTTTTGATTTCAAAATTAACCCCTTTTAGTACAATTTTAATTTTTCTTAAACAAAAATGCAACTGTTGGATGAAAATGTAACAACACTGTTAGCAACTCATATTTTTTGGTAAAAAATTAGACTATTTAGCAGAAAATTAACTTATTGTTTACAATTTTGATTTTAATGTGGAAAAGTGAACTGGCATATTCTTTCTATGAAACTGTAATTATTTTTAAAATTTTTTTCTTTAAATAAATCTGTTTTAGAGGATATTACATATTATCTTAATAAAGGGCAAATGTTCTAAGAGATATTTTATCTTTCTTGAATAAAAAAGCAACTGTTTGATTGAAAATTAGCTATTTTGTTTAAAAGCCATACTTTATGCTTGAAAGCTCTGCTGTTTTGTTGAAAATTTAACTATTTCGTAGAACATTCACTTTTTGTTCAAAATTTATATTTTTGTTTTGAAAAATCTTGCTTTGTCTGGTTGAAAGTTTAACTTTAAACAAATATGTCGTTTTTCATTAAAAATTCATCTGTTTTAGTACAAATTTTATTTTTCTTGGATAAAAATGCAATTATTTTGTAGAGAATCTAACAATCTTGTAAAGAATTCTTCCTTCTGGGTTTGAAAAAATTCGTGTTTTTAAATGTAAAATTTAATTTTCTTCATAGAAACTTATTTTCTGTTAAAGTCATATTTTTATGTTGAAAAGTCGACTGGAATCTTTTTTCTATACAAAACCAATTATTTTTTTTATCTGGTATTAAAAAAAAACTATTCTCCTTTGCTTGAGTGTTCAATTATTTGGTCTGTTAAGTTGCTTATCTAAGCAGCGAGCAAATATAAAATGTTAAAAATTATATAACCTTTTTAAATATGTGAAATATTTTTCCTATTTAATATTCTGAAACTTTTAAAAATGTTACAGCTGGCATTCAAGAATAAAAAAGATATGAAAATTATAATTGAGTAAGGACCAAAAAAATGAAATTGTAAATTATTTCAATGCTACATGATAGAAAACTCACTCAAAATTCTAGAAGCACGCGGACATTATTTACAATATATTAGGAAGGCAAATTCATTTTCTTTTTAATTGTCTTTGTTTTAAAGCGGAAAAATTAGATGATTCTCATCCTGTTGTCATTCGGATAATTTAAAAATTAATTCTTTTAGGTGAAACGAGTAATATTGTTGTCAAGTAGACTGATAACAATTAAGAGCAAAGAGAAGATATTTGTTTAAATACGCAAATATAATCGTCAGATTGGGAAACTTGATTGTCCCAGTTATTTACATTAAAAAATGTGCTCAAAGATAAAATAATCTACGCCCTAATTGCTAAATATTGAATTTATAATGATTATTGACGATATACTTTAACCATAATTATTATGGGTGATAATTATTTGGAATGTCTGAGAAGAAACTGATATCAAAACGCAAAAGCGGAGCAGAGATGCAAATACTTAAAAAGCAGAAGCTATTACAAGAGGACGTAAAAAAATGTTTTAAGCTAACAGATTTTATCAAAGAAATACAATGCTCGTCGAAATCCTCATCAGTTAAAGAAACTGATGAGTTTTCTAAAAAAATCTGAAGCGCTAACAGTAGATGAAGTAAGCGCTGAAAAAGACATTTATATTGCGATCAGAGATTTAGGAAAAGCGAATACTAGTATGGTTGATAATGACGCTTATAATACTTCAGCTATAACGCAAGAAGTAGAAGATGAAATAATTAAAATACATGAAGACGTACAAGAGAATTGCAATCGAAGGAGATAATAATGTGGTCCTTCAGGCTGGAGAGAAGGATGTATCTAATCTTTAAGATAGTTCTGTAATAATTGGTTTGAATTACGGTTTTTTTTGCAAAAATGATTCGAAAAACATGTATGAAGGAATAGAACAAAATGAAAATAGCAATATCGCAATGCAATAGCTTCTAAGACGTTTCGTTTTTATCATATTTATCTGCTTTCAGAAGCGTTAAAGCACTTATTATTAAAACGTCGTTTGCAACTATTGCAACGATATTTAGAGTATGTTGGAAGCTCTGCGAATATAATAAAAGCTTGAGGATTGGAGGCTATTCATAGATTCTGCCAACCTATGAGTGTATGAAAATTGTTTTGCCGAAAGTAAAGTATACGCTATAGCTGTGCTAGAAAACTTTACGATGTGAAGAAAGATTTTGCTATCTGCAAAAGATACTTCCAGGACTGAGTGAAAGAAAACTGAACGAAAGTGTACTTAATGGATCACAAACAAGAGCTATTCTTTAAAATTACAACTTCAAAAGTATATTGCTTGAAAAAGAGAAGAGAGGTTGAAATGATCTCGAAGCAGTTCCTGCATGCTTTTTAGGTAACGCAAAGGATCGTGAGTACAAAAATACTATGATGGAATTGCTGATTGCCTATCAATCGTTGGGATATAAGACAACTGAAAATTTATTTTTTGGACTCTTATTTGGATTTTTTCCTACCAAATCTGGAAGCTGCAAGCATAGAACAGGTTGAGCAATTTCACAAAGAAATTACCACTCTGCAGAAACGATATCAAGGAAAATCTAATGTGAATATTCTGGTCGATCATTGCTGGATGATCATTGATGATTCTTCTAATGCTACCTACAAGAGAAAAGCATCATGATCCGTAAATAGTCAGGGAATTTGCATTTCATCAAACATCATCTAAAGTCGTGAGAGGCTAGGGGACTCACAAAAAAACACCCCAAATTTTGATAGACCAAAGAATTAATAAGAGGAAAGTTGGATGACGGAGAGATCAGCCGAGAAGTAGAAGCGTGTGGTGAAATTAGTTCGCGCACATGTACAAAGTCTGTTTACGAATATTTCGAGCTCATAGTTCTTTGTTTTTTATTCCGAAAGGGCAAGAACCAAGCTTTCACTTGGTCCATCTTAAAAGGTTTCACTGGCTTGCGTTACATTTTTACATGTGCTCAAAAGTTGCCAAAAACACGATTTTTGGACCTCTGACCCTGCTTTTTCGAAAACTAGAGCCAGTTCTCCACTTTCGTATCCGGATTCAGATTTTAAGGGAAGAAACGTGGTGAAATTAGTTATCAATGCTCAAGTGCAAAAAAAGTTTAAAAATGTCGGACAGCATTTTCTTGGATGCATCGGAAACTCAATACACGGAACACCAAGCATGAAAGGGACATATAACGCCTTTGAAGCATTTCCCAGCCGCGAATCGGCAGGAAAAATTGACGCCTGATGCTATGATCATGTCTTGAATTTCGTTATTTATGATACAACGGAATCAATAATTACAGCTATTTCCTTATTTTCTTTGTTAAATTCAATTGTCCTATTTTTGAAAGATTTCAGTATAAAGATTTACATTTGGAATGATGTTACATTAAACGATGTAGTTCTATGCATTCTATGCATTTTGTACACTTTCATCAGAATATATCCAAACATCCGAATTCAAATTTGAACTTTATAATTTCCATCAAAACCGTAGTTATTGAATCATAGGTCGGATAATTACAGGCTTTTTTATATTTAAATATTCCGAATATTTGATCTTTAAATATTACCTAATTTTAAAAGCTTAGTTTGATTGGTTCAACTGATTTTAGAATGCCTACAAACTCTATTAGTTGTACCTCTTTGAAATCCATCAATTTGGAACAATCAGTTTTAAGACGCGAATTTTAGTTGTAATGAATTCTCGTGAAATAATAACAGTTTCACCGTTAATACGAGTATGAACTCGATAATATTGCTTTAATCGAAAGTGTATTAATCGTGAGTCATGAGAATTGATTACAAGTATTCTTTCATGTACGCGTGTTACAACGCGTGCAAGCAATAAAAAGCTAATCGAGAAGTTAGCGCTAGAAAGTTTTAGCTTGTATAATTCAACAATGTAAAGCTAGAAGTTGGCAAAAACTTAAAAATGCTCGCTCGCTCTATCAAAGCATGAAATTTCTATCTCGAGCGAACAAAGAATGAAGGTGCCTTGCTCAATTTTGCGAGCAAGACTTTCTAAGGCTAACTTCTAGGCTAGCTTTTTATTGTTTTTATTGCTTTTTATTGTCGTGTCGCTTGCGTTGGCATCCTACCGTTAGGATGCATTGATCATTTGATTGCACTTTTGCTGGAGTCTATTGGTTGGTCTCACCTGCAGATACATTATTCCAGTTACACTATTATAAGCCTATAAAAATATTTCTTTTAGGATATTTCCATAATATAATAGAAAAAGCGTGTTCGACTAGTTTCTGAAAAAGAAAGTGGAACAAAAAAAAAGATTTAAGCCTTGAGGACGATAATACGTTGACTTTTTATTGTTTTATCTCATATACCATATGTTGCATTTTAAACCAACTCCAGATACAATTTAATTTTATATTTTACTTTCAGACTTTATAATTTAAATCATGGTTCGGTGAATTCTGGTCACATGTTGCCTATATATTCAACTCTGAAATTCTTTGAGATTGGTTTTGATTTGCCGACTGGAACTTCCTTGAACTCATGTTGGTTCAATGTGCCAACAGTGCCATTGTACATGTTTATTTTTGCCCGCGTTCGTATGCAATTTTTTAAATATAGTCCACGAAGAATCGTATTATTACGTTCTAAGATTGCAAGAATATCTCCAGTGGACGTTGTTAAAACAAGTCGTTCTTCGGTTGGCATGGGTGCAGGTTGAGACTTTGCTCCTAAAATCGCAATTGGTGTATCGACAGAAAACGTGAAGCTGCGAATTTCAAATTCACGGTGTTGATTCGTGTGCGGAATGAGCCTTAGAAATCTAATTCCTTTAGGAAAATGTCCATTTATTAGTGAATAATGGCGCATGCGAGGAGGAGTCCTGGAGCTAACGCGAAGAGGAGGCTCGACAGGAGGAGCAGACCTATCAGGAGAACGATTTCTGTCCGGAAAACGATTTTTTCCAGGAGAATGATTTCTTTCACTGGAACGAGTTTTGTCAGAATGATTTTTGTCAGAAGAACGATTTCTCTCAGGAGAATCAAAAGTTCTGGAACGAGGAACACCAGGAATAGGGTCGCCATTAGGTAAAGTTTCGAACTGTGCACTCAAATCTGCAAGAAAAAGCAGAATGTTCATTTTTTTCCTAAATTACACAACCGCATATTGGTATTGACCGTGTTTTATTTTCAAATGGAAATTTAAAAGTGACTGACTAGATGGGCTACGTGTGAACAGGTAAATTATATTTATTGTTTTTTTAACTGCACATAGAAAACTAATTTTTAATCAGTTCTTTTTGGCTCGAATATTTAGAGCAAAGTGAGTGGCTAAATAGAACATATTAAAAGCAATATTTACAGTTTTGCGTGTAGTGCTTGCTGATATGGGAGCACAAAGTTAAAACATTTTTTTGTCTAACTTATAACGTTATAAACAGACTAAGAAAAAAAATTCTTTGTGATTCGCAATGATTATCTGTTTTAAATCCATAAATTTAGTTTGAAACATAATAGATAATAACGGACACCTACAATTAATTAAGAATGAATGCCATTTACTAATTATTCCAAACAATTTTACAACCAAATGAACACTTTCAGCAATTTGACATAACGAGACTACATTTTTTACCGTTATTTCATCAAACGACGTCACAATTTTCGTGACTTTTAGTCAAATAGGATAGCAAGTAGAGGAAACCAGAGTCTGTAAGGTTCACTCGCTCCACTCGGAACGTTTCTTCCTAAATGTGGTATCGCGATGTTTGCGCTACTGGAATTTACCACAGTTTTAGCACGAGGCGTTTTCTGCACCTTTCTTAAATTTCACAGAGCACCTAAAAACTGTTACGATTTTCGCCTGCCGTCCTGTCGGTAATTTATTGCCGATATTTTACTAATGCTCGCTATATTATCCCAAACCGGCAGGGCCCCCAACTGGTCACCTGATCCGTGCGGGATCCGATTCGAAACGTTATTCAATGAGAGCCAACCGCGGACCTTTCTGCACGGGTACTGAAATATTATATGATTATATATACCATTAGAATTTAGGATAACCACCATGGATATGAAGAGGATATAAAAAATGCTCATCTTTCCTAATTAAACGACAAACTTTATTAGTTTCTTATCGGCGAATTGAATGGAAACTGTAACAAAGGAATATTCGAAGTTCCTTAACCTTATGCATAATACGTTCTACAGTCTCTGTCTCATTGATAATAAAAGTCAAGCTTATCATTCAGAAATATTTACAGTTAATTAGCCAGTTTTAGTTAAAAAGTTTACTTTATAAACTCGTTAAAAGCGGTATCAGAATTTATATAAACATTTACTTTCTAGAAAAATACGGTTTTGACCTGGGAATTTATACAATGTCTCGTAGACGGCGTTATCCACAGATTAGGTGACCCATTTTTTGGTTAGGTTGGTCCAGGAAAAATTTATGATCTGTTACATAAGTCGTGGGGTAAAGGGGATTGATGCTGTCACGTTATATTTTTAACAAATAAACCTGATACTAAATCCATGAATTCAAAATCAGAGTATAACATTAAAGTTAAATTGTTTTTAATTTGGTTCATTATTCCGCAGAAAAATATCCAGAAAAACAAAATGATCTTTAGAATTCTTGAAATTAATACAAACTTTTAAATTCTTGAGAATCTCTTATGAGGATTTGGCTTTGTACTATTTACTATATAACCTTAGATTTGGTTGTTTTCTTTTTTATATTTGGCGATAGATCAAATACAAAGTGCAAGAGTCTAAAACCTATATTGAGAAATCTAAATCCTCTGAATCGTTGTTAACAATATAAAGTTAAATAATTTATTAAAATTTATTAGAAAATGTCATAAATTCGTTTATTAAATTTTAATAACTTGATTTTGATCGCAATCGTTCCTTAAAATGTTTAGATCAGTTAAGTTAGTGTTGAATTTGATGAAACATATGGAAAAATGCATAACTTGTAACTTCGCTCATATTAAATAGAGCTCACTTCTGTGCTTCCAAATATAACTACTGTATTCGTTACTAGAATCCTCTGTAAACAGATTTCTTTAATGAGGAAGTATAACCTGAATAACTTTAAAATATCAATTTCTCAGTTTATTTTTAAGTTACCACATATTTTTAGGACATTCATGACCAAAATTCAATCGTGCAGCCTTGAAATTCTGAACAAAACGACTGGAGATGAACATCGAATACAAAGTGAAATAAGTAACCTACAAAAAAGTTACGAAAGATGTACTGAGTGTAAAAGAATAGAACATAAAATTTCGAAATTACATTTGAAATATTTAGAGTGGACACAAAAATCCTAACAATTTTTATAACATTTATTTTACTTTTTTTTCAGTGTATCTCCGTTTTTAATTTCCTTTTCTTTTTATGAGGATATCGTTAGAAAGTGATACTGACCCGAGTAAACTTAATTTGACTTGGGTAAAACTTTAATTACCGCCAGTCAAAATATAGCTAAGTCGTACGCAAAAACTCCATATTTTCAATTTTCTTTTTATTGTATTAGTTTGTTTAGCCCACTAACGATACTTTATTTTTTGTCCTAAGATTTAATTCTGAGTAAGTATATCTATGCCGTCATTGTACATGTTATGAATAGACGTAAAATAATTATTGTATTATATAAACCCTTTGCCGAATGTAATTACTTTCATCGATAATATACTTACAGTACGAATCATCATCGTCATTTTGTCAGCGTCCAATAAAATTGTTCAATAAATCTATTTAACTGATAGCACGATATTTTTTGTAAAGGAACAGCCAACAGAATACATTGACTTTATTTGAATGGGAAAATGTTTATTAATTGTTACAAATTGATGCCATTATAATTAGGGTGTGATGAATTTTGTTTTATAAGATATTTACATGTTCTACTTTAAAATTCTTTGAGATAAGTCGTTTAGAACCTAAAAGAATTTTGGTTGGCAGTCCTCGGTTGGCAGAGGCGCCAGGCTATTACGTGCTACTTTGAAAAAAATTGTTTTATCGGCAGGAAAAGTGTATGTGATAATTTTTTGTATACACGGTGTGGATTGGTATAGGGAATAAGCCGTAGTACTTTGAACTTTGAATTAATTTAAAAGTCTTATGAAATCTTTTTGTAGCACCTTTCTGGCGGAAACCAGAACTCTGATTGAAAACTTTAGAACTTCAAACTAGAAATTCGTAAAAAATGTTCAATGTTTAACATATTTTAAATTTCATGCTTCTAATTTTTGCAAATTCTATTATCATAAAACTTGAAAAACATTTGACCTAAAGTTAAATCAAAATAAAGCAAACAAGTTAAATTTCTTTAACTTGGATTGCCGATAGTATTTTCAATTTCTTTTTTAAATTGCCCGGAAATTTTTCTGCAAATCATAATGAACTATAGAACTATGGTCAAAGCAGTGGAACATCTGAACATAAACTTAAACTGCTTATAGTGAGGATGGCTCAAAAAGTTTCATAATTATTGTGTACTCATTTTAACCAAATCATAACTATTTTGTCAAGCAAATAGCAGTTACGATAGAATGCAAATTTTATCGCAAAAATAATGATTTGCGTATACCTTGAAGAATGTATCTCAAATGATGTAATATTGTCTTTACCAAGAGGATTGAGGATAACCGCCATGGTTATAAAAAGAGTACAGAAAATCCTCATTTTTTCTAATTAGATGACAAACTTATTAATGTATGATTCAAGAATTTGATTAACACTGTAAACAAGAAATTCAACCGGTTTTTGGGATTATGTATAGTACATTCTATAGTCGTAATTTCATAGATTATAAATTTCAAGCTTATACCTATGAGATATTTACAGTACTTTTGTTGCAAAATCAACAATAAGAATGTAAATTATGAATTCTTTAATGCTGATATCGCAATTACCATATATTTATTTACAATTTAACAAAATAAGGTGTTTATGTTGAAAATTTATATAGCGGCTAATACCAGTACCCATCCGCAACTTATAGAAACTCTTATAGTTTCTGGGTTTCTGTGTAATCATACTTTCGTCAAAAGTTATATCATCTTTATATAATCATTTGTGTGCCTGAGTGGTGCGTTTTTTAAGGTTTTACGATTTGATAAAGTATTTTGAAAAATTCTATAATCTCATTAAATAGCATTTTATTAGCGTTGATTGGTATCGCAGTTATTATCGCAGTTTATTATGATCGAATTTTACAATGTTATTGTAACTTTAATTCTGATTGTAATTTTAATTTCTATTTCAATTTCAACGCTATTGATAAAACTTATTCTAATGCTAGTTCTAATGCCAATGCTAATGCGAATGTTAATTTTAATGCTCGATCTAAATCAAAATGTAATTCTAAGTAATTTTAATTATGATTCTAATTCCCATTGACTATTTACTTTAATTTAATTTAAAATAGTTTAATTTAATTGTAATTACTTTATTGCTTTCATTTTATATTTAATAATCTTTAGTTTGCAATTTGTGTTATCTGTATCTTTGATTTAAATATAAGATTTAATATCATATATCCCAGCAGTAATAAGAAACAAAAAATACATTAATAAGATCGTTTTGAATCTTATATCTCATTAAGGTGTGAAATCATTTCATATCAGATACGAAAAAATGCTATGAAATTGTTTAATAACATTTAATTAGTGTTTATTATGACCGCAACATGTCCTTATAACAAGTTTCTTATGTGTATTGCCTAACTGGCATTTAATCTATATGCTTGCATGTTAATTTCAATGTTCG
The DNA here is from genome assembly GCF_010883055.1 of Belonocnema kinseyi. Taxonomy (NCBI): domain Eukaryota; kingdom Metazoa; phylum Arthropoda; class Insecta; order Hymenoptera; family Cynipidae; genus Belonocnema; species Belonocnema kinseyi. The sequence continues at coordinate 147,381,891 of NC_046657.1, forward strand.
ACTTTTTAACTTTCGAAGATTTACAATTCAAACGTTTTACGGTTAAGAATTCTGCCTTCTAAATGATTTACATTTTAAGGTTAATTAATTTGGTAACTATACAGATCTGCAGGCAGACAAGCACAGATTATATTTTATGATTTTCACACTGTGTATAATTGGCGGAACGTAACGATCCGTTGAAAACTATTAATCGAAATTTTTTCGATTCTATTACTTTAACATAAATCAGAATGTAGAAAGAAACGTTAACTTAGATGTCCTGGGTAATAAATGACTGACTCTTATGTTTCATTATAAATTCTCTAATTTAATTGAAATTAGTTATGGGACACATATAAATTTATAAATACAGACAAATTTTATGAAATTATTCACTTTTTTTTAAATGTTCAATTTTGAAACCTTACTACTGAAAATTCTTCACTTCTTATGATTTGCTATCAACGTATCTTCTGTCTTTAATGTCCATCATAGAAGATGGTGTAATACATTTCTAAACAGTGGCGCAAAGAAGTTTATGTAGCCAAATAAATTTTAAGCTTATACTATTTATTTCTTTTGTCATTTTTTATAAACGAAAGGTCGCTAAATTTCCAAAATATTTTTTGTGTTTTGATCAAAAAAAATTGGGTGATTTCTTATTTAAGAATAAAATGGAATCTTTCAATTTGAAGAACCATTTCTTAACGATTTTCTGATTTACGAAACATGGTCTTCTACCTGCACTATAACTATCCATAAAATATGCCTTAAGATAGGGACTGTTTATCTTATTGAAATCCAGAGTTTCTAAATAAAATTCGTAAGGAAATAATGTTTCCTTGCGATGAATTGAAAATAAATGCTATGAGTTATTAACTTTGATAATTCTGATCAACAAATTCACAGTTTGGCTATTTTGCAAGATATTGGTTCAACTTATTTATGAAATAAACTAAAAATGACTTTTCGATGTCTCTTCTCTATGCTGCTTCCAAACGCTTAATGCGTTTCAAAGCAGGGGGAAGGACATTTCAGAGGAACAATGTGTAAAATACTAGAAAACGTGGAAATTACAGCAAGGAATCCTCACGAAAAGGCTTAGAAGGGTTGGGTTGTTAAGGTAGAGTGACAATGAAGATGAATCCTTAAATACCAATAAACAAGCGTCCAGGGCTTTCATTCCAAGGATTATTTCCTTACGTTATGTATCGAGGTTGCTCCTAGTCCTTGACTCCAGAAAATCTTCCAGTGGATTGTGTCTCTCTCCTTTAAGACTCGGAAGACTCTGAATCGGTCCTCTCCTGGAAGATAATGACCATCTGTTGTTCCTGGTATATTTTAATCTCCTCCAAGACCTACCTAGTCTAACGGGTCGCGTCCATCTGCAATGTGATGGGGTTTCCAGAGTATCATTACTTCTCGCTCTAAGGTCAAAACTGTAGCCCGATTCTGGTTAGCAGCGATTAGGATGAGTGTATTTCGGGCTAGCGCGTGTTGAGCCTAGATCTTCCAGTTTAGGCATAGATCCTTCTTCAGGCTGATGTTTTCCCATAGTGGGAGCTGGAAATGATCGAAAAGCGTTAAGAAGATCGCTTTTTAAGTCACCTCCTGGTGGAGATAGGAGGCTAAAGTAGTCGAAAACCGCCAATTCCAGTTAATGGTCAACACCAATGACTGTCAACACCTGTGGGCAGGCCTTGGTGTTTTCAGTCAAGAACTTTTGCTGACGAGCAACATCTTCCTCTTCTTTTAACCTTCCCATCGAAAAAAAATTACTAGACACAATCTGTTAGGATGACCCAGGGAGTTTTGGAAAAGAAACCGAAGCTCTAAGATTTATCATATAATCAACACTTCCCTAGGTACTATCTGGTGCGACAACCCAAATAGAAGTGTTGATTATTTCGAATAAGAGAGATGGTCAGGTGCAGTGATCGCCGTCTTGTCAGATTCGATGCGCGTGAACGGGCGACTATCGCGTTAGTCGTGCACCTGTGATTAGTGATCTCAATTAGGAATATTTGATTCTTTGAAAAGAATTGATTCTTTAGTTGATCTAAGATTAAATAGAAAAGAATCAATTATTCAAAAGATCAACTCAGAATCAATCTTCTGACTATCAATCCTACAGTGACGCAAACAAAAAGTTAATTTGGGACATTAATTGTTCACTTTTAATAATTGAGTAATTTGTTAATAAGGTGGTATTATAATGAAAAAGGAAAGTATATTTTTCAAAAAAAGTTATTATGAGTAAAAAAAATTATAGTAATTAATCTTGAAACATTATATGAAAGTTGAAAATGTAAAACATTAAATAAAGGAATAACCAATTATAAAAAAACGACACTAAATATATAGTTAAAGTGATATTTATTAACATGAAAACAGTTTATATAATTTAATAAAATTCAAAGAAATTCCTTGGAATCTCTTTTCATATAAGATTTAGAATTTTAAAGGTAAAAAACTACAACTTTCTGTCGAAAGAAAAATAGATGCACCGTAAAATACCACATCTCCATATATCCTCAACAATTAAAACACGAAAATGTGATTGAAAGCCTCCGTGGGACTTTCCTTCGCAACAAATCGGTGTATGCCCTAATTGCATTTGGTCACTCAATTGTGGAGTATAGGATCTTAGTTCACATGTGTTTTAAATTCACTACAGTAAAATGCTTTGAGATTGGGTTATTTTGGCCTACAGGAATTTCTTCGAGTTCACCCTGGTTCAGTTCGAATATAGCGCCGCTGTACATGTTTATTTTCGCACGCTTAAGAGCTGAATTTCTTGAATATATTCCACGAAGCTTTGTATTCCCACGCTCTAATATTGCAAGAATGTCACCCGTGGACGTTGCTAAAACAAGGCGCTTTTCGGTAGGCATAGGTTCATAGGCAGAACGCGGTCCTTTAATTTGAATTGGTTTACCGGCAGGGAAAATGTAGCTACGAATTTCGAATACACTGGACGGATTCGTTTTGGGAATAAGCCGCAGAAACCTAAATTCTTCAAAAAAATTTCCCAGTATGAGTAAAGGACGATGTATGGCTGAAGAAGTCTGGGATCTGGCAAGAGAAGGAGACTTGTTAAGAGAAGCAGACATGTCAGAAGAACGATTTCTGTTAACAGGAGAACGAGTTCTGTCAGTAGAATAATGATTTCCATCAGCAGCCGAACCAGTTCTTTCATGAGAATAAGAAGTGCTGGATCGAGGTAATCCGGGAAGAGGCTCGCCATTAGGCAAACATTCAAACTGTAAACTCAATTCTGCAACAATAAATAGAGATTTTATTTCAATTTAAAGTCTACAAACGTGTGTTCTTATTGACTATGAGCAATTTCCAAAAGAAAATTGAAAAACTTGTGTTGGTACACGAGACAAGATTTTATGTCCTAGTGAATACTTGAACAACAATAAGAAATTCTCCACCTGGAACGAAATTTGATCATTTTCAGATTTCAACATTTTTTATAAGTATGAGAAGTCATTAAGTTCTAGGCTTCTGCAAAAGGACGCCACCCTAAATTAATTACCTCCATTCGAATCTTTTTTATGTGCACTAGGAACAAGGTCGTATAAACAGGTCCAGAATCTCGTGTGGTGAGGGCGTTGGAGCGATAACTCGCGTTTTGGAGGCGATCGACGTTTTTCCAAATGATGACCGACAGTTGAGCGCAACGATCAGAGGGTAGATGGTCGTACCGAAAATAAGGTAAAAGTGCTTTTCTTATCCGTCGCGTTTCTCTCTCGTGCCAAAGTAGCGTTTTCTTCCGAACTACGAAAACTAATATGCGGCCCGTGGAGACGAACAACGTTTAATGTTTATGATTTCGGAGACCGACATTATCAGACGTTATTGGTATTTTTGGGAGCGGATTATTATTTTTTAAGTATTAAATCGAGCTAGCTATCAGATAGCAAAGTTATTTTTGTGCGTTTTCATTGAAAATTAATATTTTTTTTAGAAAAAATAATCAGTTCTTGAAGAAATATAACAAGGTTCAACAACAAGGTATTAACGTATTTTTATTTTAGCCTTGAATATGGATTTTTGTAACATCGTTAACGAAAAATTAGTACTTCGTGTTTATGTTCCTTTATCAAGGGAAATATACACTTAAAAAGAAAAAATCGTTTATTGCATTCATGAAACCGACTAATCTACAAAAAATTTACATTAGGCTTATTCTATTCCATTGTTTGAAAGATGTCAATATGTGCGCATAAAGAGGAATTATAATAATTTTCTAAAGAAATGGGGCGCTATTAATAAATGAAATGTTACAAATGACTAGTTTGACAGAATAAATGTAATTGTACTAATTTTGATATTCTTTTAACATATAAAGAATTACAACACTATCGTAGATGTAGAGTAGAGTGGGGTCCAAACTTTCAGGGTGGAAAAATGCCATAAGTGATAATACGAAAAGGTATTTGAAATTATAAATGTATTATTTGATATTATTTACCAATAGAATTCAGGGCAACTGTCACGAATATAAACAAAGTATTGAAAATCCTCATCTTTTCTAATAATAAGAGAAACTTCTTAATGTCTTATTGAAAAGACTTTGACTAACATTGTAACTAATCAATAGTCTAGCGCTTTCTCAAATTACGCATTATGCATTGTACAGTCGTGATCTCATAGATAAACAGCGTCAACACTGTGCTTCTGATATATTTGTATCGCTATAGTTACATCATTTCAGGGAAAAAATTTAGATTTTACCTTCTTTAAGGCTGAGGTCATACATGGAATATTCTTCGAACTTTTAGGAAAATTTAATTTTTTTACAGAAAACTTATATAACCTCTAATACAAGCGGCCGCTTGGTAATCACCCAACCCCTTCTTTTGGACAGGAATGGGATTCGGGAAAATCTTATGATATGTTACATAGACAAGAGATGGGGTATAATTAATACAATTACGTTATATTGTTAACAATTTACTTCTATAAAAAATCTCATGTATCCGAAAAAGCAGTATTACGTCAAAATTCTCTAGTTGAAATTAAATATTGTAAACACGTTTTCAAGACTTCTATGACAATATAATTAAATTTTTATTTGAATTTTACTCCATATGTATGTATAAATACATATGTAAAAACAAAGCATTTTTTAGAATTTTAGACTTGATAACAGTTGTAAAAAAGTGTTATAATTCAATTTATTACATTTTGCTTTGCGTTAATTACGATCGCAATCAACCCTCCAAATATTTATGATATGCCAGTACCGAATAGCTCAATTCTCGGATTTTGTTTAATGTTCATATATGTTTATACTGTGACGCACTGTTTACAAATATGCTAGTGAAAATTAGCGAAAAGATTTTTTAAGACGAAACCATGAAGAAACCATAAAAATCATGAATTTTTGCGTTTATATATGCCAATATGCAAATTTCGGAAAGAATTCTGAAAAAAGATGTGGCTATCATTGAAATACACATTATTGGGAATAAACTTTTTTTTTGAGTGATATTTTCCAAGAAAATTAATGATACGTCGAATTTCATGAAAAAGGCCCATAAAAATCATGGCTTTTTCAGTAACAAACGGATCAGAACAGATTTGTGCATACAAGACTTTTTTTGTTTGAATTCGAAAACTAGAAGAACTGCAACTTTGTGTCTTAACATAAAAAGATGCACCATAATAATTCATATTGACCCCTCAATCGTCGTGTGGAGGATTTTGGTTTACATGTTTGCTATATTTACTACTTTAAAATGCTTTGAGATTGGGTTACTTTGGCCAACCGGAGTTTCTTCAAGTTCACGCTGGTTCAGTTCGACTATAGCCCCACTGTACATGTTTATTTTTGCCCGTTTAATGAATAACTTTCTTGTGTATATTCCACGAAGCTTTGTATTATTACGTTCCAATATTGCCAGGATGTCTCCAGTGTACGTCGCTAAAACAAGTCGTTCTTCGATAGGCATGGGTGCATGGGAACCATGTGGTCCTCTAATTTCAATTGGTTTACCGACAGGGAAAATGTATCTGCGAATCTCGAATACGCTGAGCGGATTGTTCTTCGGAATAAGCCGTAAAAATTTAAGCTCTTCAGGATAATGGCCAAGTACACATAAAGAACGATATATAGCTGGAGGAGATCTGGACCTGACACGACTAGGAGGTTCGGCATGACAAGCAGACCTGTCAGGAGCAAGATTTGTCGCAGGAGATGAACTATTTCTGTCCATAGGAGAACGATTTCCGTCAGCAGGAAGACAGGTTTTGTCTCCAGAAGAACGACTTCCCTCAGTAGGAGAACGAGTTCTTTCAGCAGAATGAGAAGTGCTGGAACGAGGAAATCCGGGAAAAGGGTAGCCATTAGGCAAACAATCAAACTCTAAACTCAACTCTGAAATAAAAAAGAGAATATAAATTTTTCTTAAGGTTAACAAATGGATGTCGTTATTGACTCTGTGTAATTTATGAAAGGAAATCAAAAAATGATTAGCGGCAAGCGAGGCTGCAATTGCTATTGATAGTTTTGAAGTTGTTCTTTCATATTAAAAAAGAATTATATTTTTATCTGCAAAATCGATATTTTTATTAAGCTGCAAAGTGAAGCTTGAATTGGCTATTTTGACGCGTGACTCTTCATAGTTACTGAATGCGGAGCGAGAAAATGACCCCTGAAAATTTGATAGTTGCAACTATTTCGGCAACAGAAAATTATTATTTTTAACAGAGGATTTGTTGTGAGTAGGATTGAATAATTTAAACTGAAGAATGAAATTGTAGAGATAGATATCCGTAAATGCGTTTAATTAAATATTTTTTCTCGTTTACAAACAACTGTATTTCCGCGAATCAAATCTGTAAAGTAACTTTAGAAAACTGCTTTAATCCTTGGTATAAGAAACGAAAAGTAACTAATGCGATATCTCGCGGAACGATTAATCGTTCTTAAGATAGTTATATAAATGAGCATATAAATGATCTTTCGATATCTGTAACCATAAACCACACGGCTAAACTCAGTCACTTTGTGAGACGTAAGTAAGAAATTCGAAACAAACTCTACTGCGAAAATGACGTTATCTTATAAAACTTTTATGTTCCGACTATTATTGTTTAATATTTACAAACGTAGTTAAAAATTCCAGTGTGAAAGGTACCAGGATAAGATTTTTATAAAATTATATTTTGAGATATAGGATGAATTTAAATAGGATTAATCACCAAAAAACAGACGTTTTAAAAGTTAAGCCATCAAATATTCTTGCGCATCGAGCCTCCCTACATATAGAAAAATTCATGTGTTGGCAGTAAAATTTTACGTGCTCAGTATCACTGAGGCCGTGATTTACCCAAGGACCTCGAAAAGCGTACCCTCAAAAAGGGTAAAATGCATATTTACGTGCACGGACATATTACCTGTACATATTATAAATACGCATCTTTATCACCGTATCTGCCTCTTACGCTCCTTTCTTTCTTACTCTCCCTCCCTCCCGTTCACATTCGCTTTCTCTATCTCTTACACTCTTTTTGATTTTCTCTTTCTTTTACATGTCTTCACGCTTTTCCTTACTCTCCACTTTGACGATTCTCTTAACCCCTCCCACTTTTACGAATTCTCGTCTCTGCTGTCCGTGGCCGTGTGACTGAGAGGGAAGATGATGCGAGAATATGATTTGATTATAGGGTGGTGAAGAAAGGGAAATGAGGAGGAGTTGAAAGAATGACGGTGTCGTAGTCAATAAAAGAACTGATCAGCTTATTATCGAGACCCTTTTGCTTATCCTGGTAGCTTAAAAGGTACGTTGCGTGAATATTCTGTATTTTCGCTTTCAAATTGATTACCTGTTTATTTCTACAAAATCTTTTTCGCTGCGTTTAATTGTTTGTAACTTTAATTTAGATCAGTTCTACTTGTCTATTCTAAATACAGTCGAATTTATTTCGGATTAAAGCAAATTTAATTTTCCTCAAAAGCAAAACTTTATTTATTTTCCAAATAATAACTTTTCCCAATTCTAAATTATACAGAATTATTATTTCTTAAATAGTAGAATGAGCTCGTTGCCATAAATTCAAGTTATTTTTACGTTCTTTTAACCAGAATTTATGTTTTAAAAGAAAAACTGAAATAATTTCTTCAAGAAATATAACAAGATTCAACAACTTAAGGTCGCGAAGAGTTTTGGTTCCGGTTTACAAGATGCAATGTCAATATTTGAAGAGGCAGTATATAATTGTGGGTCCGGATGCAATAAGGGCGCATTTTTTTTTCTTAAGACAAAAAGTTGTAACTTTTTTAGTTTAAAAATTAAAGCCAAAAAGCTTACTTTTTTGAAAAAGTCGATTTTAATCCGTTTTTCACTTCA
>NC_046657.1:147390338-147392418 GCF_010883055.1 Belonocnema kinseyi
GAAAATTAAATTTCGAAAATTTTTTCTAAAGCCTCCAGGGGACTTCGTTTTCGCACGAAAAAATTTTATGTGCCCTTATTGCATCCGGACCCACAATTGTTAGTTTAAAGCAAATCTGATAAATTTGCATATTTTGAACCAAGCCATAGATTTCGTATGAAATATGATGTATGATAATATTTAATTACATTTTGTCACAGAAAACCCGCTTTCGCCCATTATTTTGAAAATCTTTATAAACAAATCTCGACTGAAACAATTTTGATAACTGACCTCCTTTCTATCATATTTTTCATATTGACAATAATTTTTTATTATATAAACAATTTATAAAATATGATGCACATTTTGACGATTTTTCACTGAGAGACTTAATTTTCGTTTGAAAAGTTAATAGCTACTGATACTTTTTTCTTCGATTTTTGAATTCCCTAAAAAGTCGTATAAGATTTTCTCATTCAACTCTTTTTCCGGGGACGAAAAATCTTACTTTTTTAAAGTTGGGCACTCAAAACTGTTTTCTGAAAATGTTTTCCTTTTTTTCTCAATTTTGGCCGGAAGTTTTTTTTATCCAAAACCACCAGAAAATGTAGAGCTATATTAAATTACTTTTTAAAAAGTTCACTGTAGCAAAAATGAAAACATCTGTGCAGCTGGACTTTCATTTCCGAAAAGCGAATTTTTCGACGCTTTTATTGTGAGTACAATTGCTAAAACCTGTAAATGATTAAAGCAATATCGTAGAGGTACTCGGAACTTGTAAGTTTTTTATGCAATTTTTAATAGTTGGACTTCTCTAGAATGAATCAGCTTAAATTCTTGCCCATTTCTGTTAAACACCAGCAAAGTTTGAAACAAAAATCTATTGGGATAAAATGCTAATTAAATTTGAGAAATGCTGATTTGCGTATAATATAGAAAAATGTATCAAATATTATACATGTATCATTTGATTGTATTTACCAATAGAATTGAGGACAACTATCACGTATATGAAGAAAGCATAGAGAATCTTCATCTTTCCTAATGATAAAAAGGGTTATTAATATATTATTAAAGAACTCTTCGACTAACGCTGTAACTAATCAATATTGTAGCGCTTTCTTGAACTACGCATAATAGATTGTACAGTCGTTATCTCATAGATAAGCAATGTCAACGTTGTGCTTCTGACATATTTGTATAGCAAAAGAAACATAGGTGACGATACCTTCCTAAACCTAGTTTTATTTGTCTTTTCTAAATTTAAATTAAATATCGCCCATTGTAATTCCTGCCCATCCTTCTATTTTCACTTTCTCCTTTAAGTTTCTCACATATATAAAAAAACTAATTTATCCTTTCCTGACTTATTTAATTAACCAACAAAAATTTTCCTGCTTGCTATCCTACATTTACCGCTCTTTTTACCTCTCCAAAAATTTTCCAAAACTCTCTTTATTCAGCCCTCTCGTATCCCCTTTTTCACAAGAAATATTTCAATTTCGACTCGTTCCAAGAAGTTACATGGTGCCTTTTAAGTCCACATGTATTGCTGGCATTGCCCATTTTTCCTTTTGAATCCTCTTATTTTACAGATAATCCTAAACATGCTTGTTGTCTATCTTCCTCGTATGATTTTTAAACCCTGTCTAATTCTGTGCTTTAATTTTGGTTATCAACAACTTTATTTAATTTATGCCACCTAACAGTTAGGGAACGTCCATAAACCACGTAGCCCTATTTTCCCCACTTTTTGACCCCCCTTCCTCATCCCATGTCGTCTACTATGTAATTATCGTCGAACCCCCACCCCCTCGAGTGCTACGTGGTTTTTTTTTATTGTAAAATGAAAATAAAACAAAAAGTTATAAGTGGCAGCAACCATGCACGTGGTTGCGATCAGCATTTTCTTGTCTCGACTCGTTAAATGATGTTAATAAACAAAAAGACATTGGAAAAGGGGCTCGCGGGTGTGGAGAGAAGAGCCAATCGACTCAACTCGGGTCGTTTCGCAGGGATCAAATTTAGGACTCTGCGCGCTGTTTAAAAAACATGTAAGCTATGCGTTTTATTATTATTATTTTTACACCTGAATATA
>NC_046657.1:147392428-147403396 GCF_010883055.1 Belonocnema kinseyi
TAGCCTTTTGTCGAATCCCCTCCCCCCTAAAGCAATCACGTGGCATATGGGAGGCCCCTCACTAATATTAGCAATAGAGTCACACCTCTATAATCTTTAGCATCCTCTTCTTCGCCTTTCTTCACTGTGGGTACCGCTACTCCTTTTTTCTTAAAACTCTCCTTATTTTCATCTCACCATTTACTTTTTCCTTTTCCCTTTTGCCTTTTGCCTTTTTATATTCCTGCCGTTTTCGTAATATTTGTTTCCTTCCATTTACCAATATCTTCTTCTTACCCTTTTTACATTTGCTTCATTTTTACCCATATTTTGACTACTTTTACCTCCATCTCATGTCACCATTATGAAAAAGTGCTCTGAATATATATGATCTCATGTCTCTAGTTTCTTGATCTTGCCTCTTAGCTCATCGTCCATTATCACGTAATCCATGACCTATCCCCATTCTCGTTTTAAGTGGGTATATTCCTCTTCCTTAACCTCCTGTTTATTTTCGTTTAAGATAAACCAACTCAGCGCCTTGAAACTTTTGAGAAATTTCTTTCTCTCCCCATCATTTCGCTTATATCTTCTAATTTCTCCTGCATATGGCCTTTTGCATAACCCCCACTAAGTTCCACTATTGCTATACCTTTTGACTATTTCTCCCTTCACTTTGAACCTGCCATTTGGAAACTCTTCATAAGCTTCCCCTTACCCTCTTGCAAGTTCTCCCATCTAGTCACGACATTACCATTAATACTAAATAGCATTGTGTAAAATTTCTAATAAACATCCTATCCTTTATCCCCAGCCCTGCTATATTCTAGTAAATATTCTCCGTTCCACCCTTCTTTTACTTAATCGTCTCTGTTTGTTTCCTTCTATTTGTTATTTCCTAATCTCACTTTTCTTTGCTAAATCCTACCATACAGATTCCAGGTTTATACTTTCATAATTCACCTACGTTCTTTTTCCCTGCAAAAATGTGATGTTTTTTTAATATTTAAATGGCCACAATTTTCGTATTTTTTGTCCAACGGTCATTTAAAAATAACTTATTATATTTGTTGGAAATGATTATTTATTCACAATTAGTAATTTCCTTAATACTTCGTCTCATGAAATAGTTACTCATGCTTTCGACGACTAGAGTGACAATCTTAATCTCTTAGAAACAGATTCCGATTATAATGCCAGTGATAATTTAGCTGTACCTTTTTTTTCTGTGCTCTGAACTTAATTCCCCTCATTATTTGTATTATTTTTTATATAGGAAATATTTTTTAAAGAAGAAACTAGGGCTTGGTGAGATTTAGCTTGAAGACTGAATTGTGTGGAGCGGAATGATTGCTGCCCTTTATAGTTTGCTAGACAAAAGTCACAGCAATCTTTCGCAAGCTCGTGAATTAGCTTTTGCATCACCTTAAGAAAATTCTGCATGAAAGTGGATATAGGTATCCGAAATAAATCTTGAACATGATAGCAGTGTCTAGCACAAGATTTATTGTTGCAGTAAAAAACAGCCTGCGTGGAAAAGTTTCAATGGGTGAACCATGGGTCGACAATGGCATAAGCGTGGTGTGAGCGTGGGGTGAGTGTGGCTCAAGATGGGTCGAACTTCAACCACGTTTCTCCTACGGCCATCCCATGGTTATGGACAATGAGTCAAGCATGGCTAATGACCCCTTTCCCATGCTTGGCCCACGGTAGAACGTGATTTGGTTTAAATTGAACTTTGGCAAAATTTTCAAAGGTCGACACAATCTGCTACATTTTGCCCACTTTTTAGAAAGAATTTGTGGAAAAACAGTTTCTCATATTGGACTTTACGAAATTTTCAAAAAGCAACATCATCCAATCATTAATGCATGGATCATGAAGCAATGGTAGCATAGTGCAAGTCTAGCTCGTGTCCGTTCCCCATGCTAAGGAGACCCTAAACACAAGTAAATAAGTACTCAAAGAAGCATCTAAGTATTAGGGAAAATTAGCCTTAGCTAAAATTTTTAATCTTAGATTTGCCAATAGCCGACATGTCTACATGGTAAGTTCACCACCCTGGTGCATCGAATCGTTCACCACGTCGTTTAAGACGTCATCTACGAGAACTTTTAGAACATTTAAACTGTGCTGACAGCCAAAATGACTAAAAACTGTGTGTCGACGTCTTGATCGACCTGGGTTACGAACCGGTGCAATCTGATCGTCGAAACATAATTTTGATTTATTTCGTCTGTGGAACAATTTTAATTTTGAAAATGTTTTAAAGAATACGTGATAAACTACCTGGTGCACGACCCAGTGCACCGGGCTGGTCTACTCAACATTGGTAGTTATTTGAACACTTAGCACAATTTAAATAATTTTTAAGTTTTCGTAGAATACGTGCTTAGCTATCTGGCGCGCGACACGCTGTTGGAACAATTTAAATTTTTTTTAATTTCTCGTAGAATATGTGCTTAACTACCTGATGCGTGATCCGATGCGCCAGCGTTTGTCGACTCATCATTTGGAGTTGTTTTCGTTATTCACAAAATTTAAATTTACAGAAATTTCTTGGAGAATACGTATTATACTACCCGGGGCTAGATGCAGAGTACCCGCATCGTCGAAACACAATATTTAGTTATTTTGTCTGTTGGAACAATTTAAATTTTGAGAATGTTGTGGTAGAATGCGTTCTAAGATACCGGGTGCATGATCTGGTGCACCGGGGTTGTCGCCTCACCATTTGATATTGTTTGCTTTATATACAAAATTGAAATTTTTAAAAAGTTCTCGTAGAATACGGATTATACTCTCTGTTGCGCGACCGGGTGCACCAGAATATTCGACCACAATTTTTTGTTATTTTGGCTGTTGGCCAATTCAAAATTTAAAAAAAAGTTCTCGTAGAATACGTGCTAAACTACCTAGTGCGTGATCTGGTGCACTAGGATCGTCGACTCACCATTTGGAATTGTTTTCGTTATTCACAAAATTTAAATTTGTTTAGATTTCTCGTAGAACACTATTATACTACCTGGTGCGCGATCCGGCGTACCCAGATTGAAGACTCTCTATTTTTAGTTATTTAGGCTGTTGAAACATTTTTAATTTTGAAAAAGTTCTCGTAGAATATGTGTTAAATCACCTGATGCTTGACCCGGTGCACCTGAGTCGTCGACTCACCATTTTCAGTTGTTTTTGTTATTCACAAAATTTAACTTTCTATAAACTTCTCGTAGAATACGTATCATACTACCTGCTGCTCGATGTTGGGTACGCAGGTCGCCGACATATAACTTTTATTTATTCTGGCTTTCGCAACAATTTAAATTTAAAAAATGTTCTTGTAGAATACGTGCTAAATTACCTGGTGCTTCACATGGTGTATCCTGGTCTTCTACTCACCATTCGAAGTTGTTTTCGTTATTTACAAAAGTTAAATTTTTTTAATTTCTCGTAGAATACGTATCATAACTACTTGGTGCTCAATTCAGTGTATCCGGATCGTCGGCACACAATTTTTAGTTATTTGAGCTGTTGGAACATTTTAAATTTTAAAAAAATTCTTGTAGAATGTGTGATATACTTCCTAGTGCGTGACGCAGTACACCCGGGTCGTATTTATTCATTTGTTTTATGGTGTCCTAAGCATGGAACGCGGACAAGAATAAGGCTTGCGCTATTCTACCATTGAACCATGACCCATGCATAATTGGTTGGATGATGTTGCTTTTTGAAAATTTCGTAAAGTACAAAAAAAGAAAACATTTTCTCACAAATTCTTTTTGAAAAGTGGGAAATATGTAGCAGATTGTGTCCACCTTCGAAAATTTTGCCAAAGTTTAATCCAAACCAAATCAGGTTCTACCGTGGGCGAAGCATGCGAGGGGGGCCATGAGCCATGCTTGACCCAGTGTATTATCCATAAGACGAACGTGGGAGTACCGTGAGTGAACACTTTCCACACGGGAGAATATGAGTCGTGCCTATGGTGTCTTTCTGTTGCGTTTAAAAAAAAGCTTTCAGAATTCTAGATTAGGTTTTTGGTTTAACAGTATGTAGATATTTTAACTAATTATACCAGAAGTTCAAAGAAAACTCTTGATTTTTTATTTTTTCTCTCAAATTGGCCAGAAGTTTCTCGTCAAAATCATCACAAACTATAAAACTTTAGTAAGCTTACTTCTTACTTTAAAAAGGTAAGGTTTGCGAATTTAGAAGGGTATTTGAAGGTTGCTCTCCATTTTCAGAAATGCTTTTGAAGCTTTAAGCATTACAACTATGGCTCAAATATGTTAAGAGCTATACAACTATAAAAGAGGTAGTCAAAGCTCTAAAAAAATTGAACTGGTTATAGTGGAATCCTCAAGAAAAGTTTTACAATAATTTTGTACTCGCTAAAGAAAAATTCGAATAAATTTTGAAAGAAAATTTTAGTTACGATAGAATGCCCATAAAATCATCCGAATACTAATTTGCGCGTAATTAAAGAAATTAATGTCAAAACCAATAGAATTGAGGAAAAAAGTTAGGGATATGAAGAGAGTAGATAAAACCCTCATCGCTTCTAATTAGACAAAAAAATTATTAATGTATCATTGAAAAATTGGATTAACAATGTAATTAAGGAATAATCGATCAGTTTGTGAGATTATTATAATATATATAATTAAGAAATAATAACAATTAAATATTAGAGTATAACATTGAAGTTTTGTAATTACAATTAAAGATCAAAGCCACAGAAATATGAGAAATGTCTTATGTGTCTTTCCCTTCACACTATTCACTAAACCCACATTTAGAAATGATTATCTACTTGGGTCAGGTTTATTATCTTGGTATGTTGATCGCTTGAAAAGATTAGTTTTTAACGCATATTGGAATTTTTAGTTCAGTCTTAAATATTTTTAATTGACAGCAGCTTATTGCTAATAACAGAACATAATTTAATTTCTAATCCTTTCCTGAAGCAGTTCAATTAAAAAAATTAAGTATAAAATAAGTTTGAAGATTTGATACTGAAATTAATTCCATTTTCAATCGAAAAATTTTCCGTAATTGGCAATACATATTACAGTAGATTGATTTTTTGTTAAATTCTTATAATTTTTTTTCATGTGAACTATGGGTTTTCTTATAGAAAAAAACTCCCTGCTTTGCGGGAACATTCTCATAGCGCACTACGCGCGCGGCTTGCTTCGCTCGCCGGTTTGAGCGCGCCTAGAGCTCGCGACTGTTGATTCTCGCGCTTCGCGCTCGATAATGTATTTACCTCGGACTACGTGCTCGATCTCTGTGCATAAACCTTTTAAAACTAAAGGGGAAAGCATCGACAACAGTAATTTGGTAATTCTGAATTCTCTTTTTTTAACGCTCCATCGGCCTTAACCAATACATTCTCGTCACGTATCTCGTGCTTTGATTTCGAGTTTATTCCTTAAATTTCATGTTATTTCCATAAATGTATATTATTATAACTCATAACTTACATTAATATTAAAACAGACGTAGTTTCATTGTCTCCTTAAAAAAATGCGAATTCTTCAAAATAATGTTGTTTTTAAACATTGTATTGCAACTATAATCGTTTTTCCTTAAACTCAATTTACTTATTTCTAATTTGGTTTAACAGGTTCATTTTCGTGTGTTTTTTTTGTATTTTGTGAATACTTTAAGGGTATGTGATACTTACAGTTTCCCCGGCCTTTTTCCACAAAAATGAAAATGTCTAAAAACTGAATTCGAAGATGCTATAAAATATCATAACAGACGTCCCCGGATTCTTTTCTGAGGGATGGTAACAAAAAAAATTATTGTGCTAAATAAAAATTTTATGCATATGCATTATTTTGAGGTTACGTCGTTTTTCATCTCTGCCTTACCGATAATCTGTAAATTATTAATGAAATAAAATTTTGGTTGTCTGCAAGCAAAGTTAGTTCCGGGAGATTAGTTACTATGTTTATATTTAAGTCCTAAGTTTTCGGCCAAAAATATTGTATAGTTTGGAAGTAACGCTCGGGTGAATTGTAACACACATAACCTCGAAATATACACGCACGTTGTTAGCTATATCAAAATTTTTTTAATAAAAAAAACGCAAAAAAAATTGTGTGGGGACGTCCGTTAACATGTTCGCCATCATTTCCCAGATTTTGAAGGCAAAATATTTCTTATCCTAGGAAAAAAGCCGCGGGAATCTAACACTGAAAAAATCGATACTATTTCCTAAGCACTATGCAAATTAATCACATTTTTCTAAATTAAAACTTTTTTTAATTAACCTACAAAAAAATGTGTAGGGACGTCCGTTAGCATTTTCGGTATCATTTCCCAAATTTTAAGAGAAAATATTTATTATTCTAGAAAAAAAGCCGGGGGAACCTAAAACTGGTAAAATCGACAATTTTCTAAGTATCACATGCCCTTAACTCCAGTAATTTTTGGTTTTATGAAAAAAGTCATCAGGATAAATTGTTCAACTTTTTGAGTACTATAAACATCCGTACAAAAATTTTTTTTAATTTGGAAAAAAGTGGTCTCAAAAATATTCAAAATGCGCTCACTTTCTAAATTTTTATATTCAAAATACATGTATAACGAACTTGACCTTCAGTTTGGAAAACCAAAAGAGAGTACCAGAGGCCAATCTGATAGACTTATTTTTCAAAAGTTATCGTGCTCACAGATAGACAGACAGACATACGGACATACATACAGACCGACAAACAGACCCATTCGTAAAAGCCTATTTTTCGGATTCAGGGCGTCTCAAAACGTAGACATTTGACAAAAACTGGGGGTGGGGTCAAATTTTACACAAATCTAATATCTTCTCTGACCAGAATGTAAAAATGATTTATTTGTAATGAATCATTTTTTGATAGCTCTGTTTTTGGCTTCAATCGTAAAAAATAGCATTAAAAACATAAAAAAATTTAAGTTCTTAAAACCTCACATACGCGATGTAAAATCAATTAAAAGACAAAAATTGTGATTAGAATGTGCCCTCGCAGCGGGAAGATTTTGTTACTATTCATGATGTTTTGCATGATTAAAGCCCAAACTGCGCATCCTATCAAACAGTGGTTAATAACAAATTTGTACATCTTTTTTAAATGCACAACCTTTTTCCATTTATATTTTACCGTATTTCGTACAGCTTGTTCGAAAAATGTACTTTTTGAATTTTTCATTATTTTGTATGCTGTCACATTTGAATTTTTTATTTTTCAACAAAATTAACAAAATTTTTATGATAATCTTGTACGGCATTCAAAAAGCAACTTCTTTTTCTTGACTTTTTTCATATTGTGCGTTATTTGGCATGAAATGTTCATTTTCGTATGTTTTTTTTGATTTTTGTAAATGCTACAACTCTGATAATTTTTGATTTTATTGAAAAAGTCATTAGGATAAATTATTAGACTTTTTGAATACTATGAATAACCGTACAGTGAATTTCAGAATTTCAAAAAAGTGGTCTCCAAAATATTCAAAATAGGTCCACTTCTTGAATTTTTGTCCAAAATGGCTAGCCAACGAACTTGACCTTCAGTTTAGAACACTTAACGAGTGTACCAAAGGCCAATCTGTTAGAATGATTTTTTGAAAATTTATCGTGCTCACAGACAGACATGCATACAGACAGACATACAGACAGGAACATTAGTAAAAACCTTTTTTTCGGATTCAGGGGTCTTTAAACGTGGGCCAAGAAAAAAAGTACTAAAAGCAGATGCGGCTTTCATATTCGTCCAAATTACCTATCTTTTTTTCATTTTGATTGAGTAGAAAATTTTCATTTGCTACTTTCAAAATGCTCTGAATTTTTTCAGGTTGGTTCCATTAATTTTATGAATGAAACTAACGTTCATATTGGGACTACAAAAATGTGTTTCACAAAGTGATTTGCTTAATCAAATTCTTAAAAACTGTAACAAAGTATTTCTTACCTGTCACAGAAACTTAACCTCACCGGCACCGGGGCTCTTTCAACATAAACCTGTCATATGTCCCTGGCTTGATGCTCTTGTTGTCGAGGAACCGGAGTCCCTATTCCTTAGGAAGCATTCTATTTACTCCTCTAATTACTATTTGCTCCTTCGTATTTTTTTATTTATATACAAGGTGTGTTCAAAAAATAAGGTGACTTTATTGTTTTCTAAAAAAATATTCATTTCTTCCTCAATATTTAACTTTTCCCCATCAAAGTAATCCCCCTCAGATATAATACACGTGTGCCAACGCTTTTTCCAATCATCGAAGAACTTCTGATAATCATTTTGTGGTATAGCCTTGAGTTCTTTCAGCGATGCAGTTTTTATCTTCTTAATCGTTGAAAATCGATATCCTTTCATGGGTCTCTTCAGTTTCGGGAAAAGAAAAAAGTCACTAGGGGCCAAATCCGGTGAATATGGAAGCTGAGGCATGACTGTTGTGCTGCTTTTGGTCGGATCTTTTGATCAAAATTAAGAAGTTTTGAAACAAATTTCGCTGACACACGTCTCATGCCCAAGACACCCGAAAAGATAGCATGGCATGAGCCAACCAATATGCCAACATCTTCAGCAACTTCTCTGATGGTAATTCGGCGATTTTTCAGCACCATTTCTTCCACTGCTTAAACGTTTTCATCTGTTGTTGACACATTTTTCTTACTCAGAGTAGATTCACCGTATGCAACCGTCAACATTTCAAAAGTTTTAGAGCACTGGATTCCATTTTTCACACAAAATTTAATGCAAACTCTTTGCTCCATTTTTTCCAAAAGAAGAAAATCGCCGTGCGCACCAAACCCTTCTAACCTATTTCGCCTCTGCTAGAAACACAACACGAGCTATATAGTCAAAACTGTAAACATATGATCGTGACGAGTGTACCAACACAACAAAACAAAAAATTTTAAACTTTAATGTACGTATCCCCGCAAAAATTGAAAAGTCACCTTACTTTTTGAACACACCTCGTATATATTATTTAACTAACGAGAAATCCAGCTGTGAAACGCAACAGCGTACACTATGCACGGCCACGAAACCAGATTGGGCGAAGTCAAATCCTATAATGTCGGAATGTCTCTAATAGCCACCCATAATAGGACAGAAAGAAAGGTATCCGTGACAAACAGCCCAAACGACAAAGCGCCCGCCCAATTAAAGTCACGGTCCGTAAAAACGGCCCGCGAATTAGAGAGTGATTAAGGGCGTACTCATACAAACATCCATCGCGATTAAGCGAGTGGCTTTCTGATTCACGTGCCATTTTCACGGTGAACGACTCTCATTGGGCGGCCGCTCTGTCGTTTGGGCTTTTTGTCACGGATTTAAAGAAAGAAGGGAACCCTAGGGACTACCTTATCTCTCTCTGTCACGCTAAGGCATTGATTTTGATTCCGAGAAAGAGAAGGAGAGGAAGAGATCTTTTATATTTCTGTCACCTTCCAGACTAGTGGAAATACCATGAAACAACAACAATTCAGAAGCCCAGTCACAGGACACAGTTTGTCAAAGAGAAAGGGAGATAAAAGCGAGTGCAATAATTACAGAGGGATTAGATTATTAAGCACCGTAAGTAAAATATATTCAAAAATACTTATTCGTATGGTAATGAAAATAACAGAAGCAAAGATTCGGGAAGTCCAAAGTGGGTTTATGCCAGGATGGTCATGTACGGATCAAATATTTAGCTTAAGGCAAATAACAGAAAAAAGTTTGAGAGTAGGAAAAAATGTTTTCTGTGCATTTGTTGACCTAGAAAAAGCTTTTGACAAGGTAGATAGAAGTAAACTTTGGGAAGTCCTGCAAGAGTATGGAGTCAATGGATGGATCCTACAAGCTATAAAAACAATATATACATGTAGCAAAGCGAGTGTGAGAGTGAATGGGAAACTGAGTGACTGTTTCGATATTATTCAAAGAGTTAGACAAGGATGCGTTATGTCTTCATGGTTATTTATATTATTTATGGACAAGTGTTTAAGAATGGCTCTCTTCGACGAACAAGGTGTGGATCTCGAAACAGTAAGGGTACGAGGGTTAGCGTTCGCAGATGATAAGGTTGTTATGGCAGAGTCTACCTAAGACCTACAAAGAATGTTGAATAAACTAGATGCAAGCATGAAGAGAATGGGCCTCAAAAGTAACGCAAATAAAACAAAAACTATGGTGTTCGAAGGAAAGAGTGAGAAAACACTGTGCAATATTTTATTAAATGATGAGAGAATTGAACAAGTTGATAAGTTCATATACCTTGGTAGCTTATTTACTAGGGACGGGAAGATAGATGAGGAATTAGATAGACGAATAAATGAAGGTAAGTAAGTTATTGGTAGAGCAGGTCCCCTTATCAGAAGTAAAAATATATCAAATACAGCTGAAATGGCAATACATAATTCTATATTTGTACCGACTGTACTATACGGTAGCGAGACATGGACTTATCAAGAAAAAGATAAGAGTAAAATTAACGCAATTGACATGAGATTCATGCGCATAATATGGGGGAAACCCGTGATGGACAAAGTAAGTAACGACATAATTCTAAAAGAATGTGGTGCAGAAGAGACGCTAGTAGACACATGGGAAAGAAATCGGTTAAGATGGTTCGGACATGTTGAGAAAATGTCAAATGAACGACTAACGAAACAATTGTATCAAGGTAAAGTAAATGGCAGCGTGCCCAGAGGTAGACCGCGGAAAGAATGGTTAGAATGTGTGAATGAGACCCTACTTAGAAGAGACATAAGAAGTCACAGAAACACGAGAGCCTGCATGAAAAAATGCATGGACATAAAAGAAGCTAGAGAAGTATGCCAGGACAGGAAAGTATGGCGGCAAATAGTTAATAAAAAGAGTGTCAGTAGAGTGAATGACCCCTGAAACAAAGACCTCAGCTATTAATGGACCCAAGTAGGGAACCTTACACAACGACTTCGTGAGGTTCTTCGCTTGGGGTGATTGCTAGAGAGATTGATCAGCAACCTGGGTCGGAGCA
>NC_046657.1:147403496-147418744 GCF_010883055.1 Belonocnema kinseyi
TTAATGGTGTTATAATAATAATAATAATAATAATAATAATAATAATAATAATAATAATAATAATAATAATAAGGAAGAGCGAGAGAGGGAGAAAGAGAGAAAGAGTCCCGCGGTCGACTCTAACCTTCCTCAGCCATGTACACAAGCCACAAACTATGCTTAGAGGGAGAGAAACGGAGTACCATCGATTGGTCCTTTTTCACCATAACGAGATAGTTGTTACATCCGTATCATTAAGCTCTTACAATTCTAAAGGAATGCAACTTGAAGTTTAAAAACACTTAAAAACTTTCATTATTTCCGAAATGTCATTAAAAATAAAATTACATAATTGTACCCAGTGGGCACAAAGTTCGGCGATGCCTTTACGACATCGTTACGACATCTTACCGACAAGTTTACGACATCCTATGTCAATGTCGTTAAAGTGTCTTTACGATATGGTAAATACCCAATGGGCACAAAATTTGGCGACGTCTTAAAGACATTGTTCCGTCATATTACGACAACTTTACGACATCCTATGTCCATGTCGTTTAGTCATCTTTATGATATCGTAAATACGTCATATGATCTGACGATGTCTTTACGATATCATAAAGAAACTTTAACGACATGGACATCGGATGTCCTAAAGTTGTCGTAAGGATGTCGTAACGATGTCGTCAAAACGTCGCCAAATTTTTTGCCTATTGGGTAGTGAAATTTCATGAAAAAGTCTTAATGCTTAGAACCTGTTTTAAGAACAGAAGTTTCTTTTCACCTATATATACATTATTAAAATTATAAAAACCTACATTATGAAGCTAATTATAGGAGAAAAGAAATTTGCCGCCTTTATAGGCTAAAAAATTAACTACTGTCGTGTAGCACTTTTATTTATATATATATATTAAATGCATCAGGTGATTTATGTAATGTTTAGAATTACGCAATAAATTTCATAAGTGAGCATCTGTGTATAAAAATCCAAAATTTTTGAAAATTTAGATCACGAAAATTTGGCTGCCCCGCTCCTACCCGCCAAAATGTGCCATAAAACACATATATAATGCTTAAATTAAAGTTTGAGGATGTAAGTCGTGAATACGTTGTTTTATTTATTATTTTTCCATGTTATGTGTCATATTTCATATAAATAGTTATATGCCTCGTTTATGGTACACACACTGAAATAAAACGTGTTCAAACATGTAAATTTAGGTATTTCGAAAAATGCTTTTTGAGTTACAGACAGGGAGTCTTATCGAAACGTGCAACATTTTTTAAGGATTGAAGAGGTGTATCTACGCAATAAAACCATATTAAGAACTCTTATTACCCCCCCCCCTTCACCACAACACCCCACCCCCACACAGAAGGCCACAAATATGACCCAAATATAAAAAACTACATTTTTACGTATCACTGTTATTTTTCAGCAATTTGCCTAAACAATTTTTATTTAATAAAGCAGTTTTCTTTTGAAAACTTTTTGCAAATAATATAAAATGGAACACATT
Organism: Belonocnema kinseyi; assembly: GCF_010883055.1. NCBI lineage: Eukaryota > Metazoa > Arthropoda > Insecta > Hymenoptera > Cynipidae > Belonocnema > Belonocnema kinseyi. The sequence goes on from NC_046657.1 coordinate 147,404,999, forward strand.
CAATTCTTTTTCTGACTGTATAGTGTATAGAAAGAATATATTAACCATTTCTTTGATTTTTCTAACAAATTGAATTTCTTTCAAAAATTATTTTTTCCTAAGAAAATATTTTCAAAATCGTATTTTATTAATTAAACCTAATATTAAATGATTTTAAGGAGTACTAATTCTGAGAAAAGTTTTATGTAATTGTTAATACAAATCATTTTTTTTCTTTAAATCTTCAAATTGAGATGGATGGTTAACACAAATATAAATTGTTTATTCAATCAAATGCTCTTTCTTACAGTATTTACTACTTGAAATCATTCAATATTATGTTAATTTCGGAAAATACGATTGTAAAAATATTTTTGAAAAGTAGGTGTTTAAACAATTAAAAAACGGTTAAGATATTCTTTCTATATATCATAGAGTCAACAAAATAATAGAATATATTCTACTTAATATTATTTTGTAAGGTCATCGAAAAAAACTGCTTGAGCAAATAATAATTCCTTAAACAAATCGAAATTTGTTAAACATTAGACGAAATGTCTCAGAGTTGTGTAATTATTTATTAGAATGTAGAATACGCTACCAATTTGAGAAAAAAGTAGACATCTCTCGCTCAATTTAAAGAATTTTTTAAATAATGAATTGTTTAAATAATTTCATGACGTTTTTAATAAATGTAAATACTCCAAGTAATGAACAAATGTTGCATTTCATCCAGAAAATAGATTATTTTAAAAATGTTTGGGAAAAGATAAGTGTTTAAATCCGTTTAAATTAATTTAAATAGTTAACAATTGTTTACAAATTTATGGGGAATATTCAAATTGCTTAATAGTTATTATTTGCATAAAAAAAGATGACAGAAATTGCTATTCCTTCATTTAAATTTCGAAATTTTTAATTCCTCAATACTTTTCTGTTAAATATTGCGAAGTCGATGAAAAGGTGTATGTTTTGATCTTTTTTTTCATTATACTTTCAATAAAAAACTTTTGTTTTGAAAATTACTCATTTTCACGTTAAGCTCTTTATAAGTTACCCATTCGCGTTTTCAAAATTAGGATATCCCTGAAATATGTTAAATATTTTTAAATCCTTTTATATGTTTCGCAATTTGTTAAAGCTTTTAAAAAATGCTTTAATTTTTTTAAATATTCTCAAATATTTTGAATCATGTTAAGTCACACACATTTTGGAAATAAATTGAAAATTCCTTAGAATCCGTAAAAATAACACCAAATCCTATAAATCTATGAAATGAAATGAACTATTTGGAATTGTTTAAATCCATCACCTGAGAAATTATTTGAACATTTTCAGATCTTCTGATTATAATTAATCACAAAATCCACATATAGTATCGTAATGAAGTACTTTTTATTAAAGCGTATATTTTTTTTGTGATTTTCGAAAAGTTTATTTGAAAAAATTTTTCCAAAAATTTAATCGAAAACATTTTTTCAAAAATTAACTATCGAAATATTTACCACAACATATGTAGTTATTTTTATTGAAGCCCATAATGCGGCGGCAAAAACAATATTCGTGGAAATTTTTTGAAATTTTATTATCAAAATTTTTACAACAACAAATTTAGTTACTTTATCGAAGCCTGTAATGTTTTTTGGGAGGGGGGGGGGGTTAGTTATAAATTTTTTTTAAATTTTGCGATAAAAATTTTTCAATTATAAATTTAGTTGTTTTTATTAAAGCCTTTAACGCTGTGGCGAAAAAATTATTTGAATAATTTTATTCTATACTTCAAAAAAATCCGGTGAATTTCCTAAAATGGTAAAGAATTGAACGAGAACAATTCGCAAATAGATAAGGATAGAAATATTATTGAAATAGTTGGAGCAAGAAAAAAACAAATTTTGCTTCGCAGTAAAATTGATTAGAAGTGACGATTTAGAAAAATTTAAGTAAACTTTGAAAACTCAAAAGAATTTAAAGACTGCAGGATAAATCAATAAGAATTCATGGTGAATTGAAAAAAAAAAATATTTTAAATCTCATTAAATCTTAAAACCCCTACGAAATACCTCACTTTTTTGAATGAATTCCTAAAAATCCACTTAATTTACAGATTCAAATTTTCATAAATGAAACAAATCGAAAAATCTTTTGTAACTTAACAATAAGATAATGAATTAAGTATGTCACTTAGGGTTTATGTTTTTTTTACCAAGTACTAAGGAATTTTATCTAAAATTTTACTTTATTTGAGCTTTCGTCTTTTTAATGGGATTTTTATTAATATGTCTCCTTTCTCTTGCGGTCTTAGCTCTTTTTTCTGTTTCTATTTAACCTTTCATCTTCTCTTAAAAATTTTGAAGTGTAAGTTCCATTTTTGACTTTTACTTTTGGCCATTTCCTTCTTTATTTGTCTACTAATAACAAATTAACAAAATAAGCACAATTTTCCCAAAACATTCATGAAAATTGTTTATAGTTTTAACTAAATTAAGTAATATAAATTAATAACAAAATGTGAATTTACTTTGGAAACACCTCGCGTAAACACTTCTGTATAAATCTAATCTAAATCCATCAAGCAAAATTCAAGATGGAAACAAGTCGAAATTAGATATTTTATGTTAGGTCGGTGAAATCCAAGAATCTAAGATTTTTCCCATTTTATAAAAATAATTATGTTTTGTCCCATGCAATTGGTATTATTGTTTGACCCTCGGCGTGTAGATATGTGACCGTCCACGAAGAAAGGGGCCTTAAGGTTAAAAAATCGATTTTCATTTTTGATGCTATTGATAGTTTTTGAATCGCTCTTTGATATTAAAAAAGAATGAACTTTCTATCTGTAAAATTGAAATTGTTATCAAGCTGCAAAGTGAGGCGTGAATCGCAAATTTCGAAGCCTGCAGCCGACCAGAGAAATCAGCTTCACCACTTTCTATACAGATTTCTGCTCTGTGTCCATGTGACTCAGGAGCTCATCTGACTCGCTAAACGCGGAGCGAGAAGTTGTAGTCGTAAATGTAGGGGCTGAATTCCGGAGCCTTCTAACCCTACCCAGTGGGCACAAAATTTGGCGACGTCTTTAAGACAGCGTTACGACATCTTTACGACAACTTTACGGCATGTTATGTCCATGTCGTTTCGGTGTCTTTGCGATATCGTAAAGACATCGTCAGATTTTGCGATTTATTTACGATATCGTAAAGACACCTTAACGAAATGTACATACGATATCGTAAAGTTGTCGTATATATGTCGTAACGATGTCCTAAAGACGTCGCCAAACTTTGTGCCCACTAGGCAAGGTTTCTTTCTTCGTGGACGGTCTTGCCAGCTAGTCACAGCATATACAATTTACTAGGATTTCTGGTTTTCAAATTTTTGAGCCTCTCTTTAGGCTTCTTAAGCCTATATTTAAAAGCAGTTTATTATTTACTTTTTACGTCACTCCAAAATTTAACTCTGGCATGTGTGGAAATCTGTCGAAGCAATTTTTGGGGTACATGATATTTTTTTACTCCAATACTTTTACATGATATTTGTACATAATATTTTTTACTTCAATTAATTGTAATAATTTCATAAAGATTTCTCCGTTTTTTTAAACTTTCCAGAACAGTCACCTTTTCCTCGAAAATTTTTTGACGTTTCTTCTTTCTGTGGCGTAGTGAAGTTTTGTCTTGTAAAAAAAAAAATAATATTGGACCTATTCTAACTTCCACCTGTTTGAACCCCACTATACGCACTAATTTCAATTCATGTAAAAGTCCCGTAAAAGTAAGTCAACAATATTTGAATTGTAATATTTCTGAAGTGTGAAATCTATTTTCTCAGTCATGTTCCATTCTTTTGTCGATTGGCGACATTTGAGATTTACGAATTACACTAAAGTATCCAAAATTTCAGGTTAGTGCATCAGATCAGGAATTTTAACCTCAAATTTCGGATATGTAATTGCTTTTCATGAAACTTGAAGGTATTTATTAGATTATAGCATGATGCAGAATTGTGCACCTGCATTATAAACTTGAAAAATATTACTATTCAGACCATTATAACTTAATTTTGCTTTTAGAATATTTTCTGCGAAAGGCGTATGCATTTCCATTTTAAGATATGCGAACTATGCTAACCTTCCTTCAGCCCTTAATAACTTACTTCAATGTTTTAAATACTTTCTCCGGAAAGTTGTCTTCACTGCAAATTCAAGAACTGTACTATCCTTCGTAAAATATTCACCTATTGTGTCAATACCGCGACTTCATGCCACAAAACTCACTATTCTGCATAATATTTGATTTTTTTCTTATTCTACTATATTGATTTTCTGTTGGTAAACTGTAAGTGTTGAAAAAAATGTTATATTTGTCACGTCGTGCGTCAAAAAAAAAAAACGAAACACACTGGTATGCATGATGCGGAAATATGATAACGGAACGCGACTTTTTCAATTCCGCAAATCTGGGTCTTGTAAATCGCTTTCAGTTTAAAGTTATAATATTGCGCAATATACTCAACCGAGTACCAGCGCATTTTCCTTTCTGCTACATTTTTCGTGATTTTGCAGGCAATGAGTCGCAACCGTATCTTGTCCCTTCATCTAAGAAATTGCGTAGTCCAGCAGTTATAGAAATCACAAAGTTGCGAGTTACTAAAATGTGAGTCAGTTTTATTTATCTGAATTATTATTGATCATACTGATTGCTGGTCGTGGTAACTAAAGAGCTTCTCTTGACAAAAATAACCTGACAACTCGCAGTAGAGGGGGTAGGTGGCTCCAACATTGAATAATTGGACGTATAATTTTTTAGCACTGTTCAAATAAATTAACGTTTAATGTTCATTTTTTTAGCCAGTTTAGTCATATCAGATCAGCAATTTAGTATTCAGTTTTCCGTATGCATTCACCATAAGAAGTCGATTTCAAATTAATACAGTAAAACAAACTGTTTTTTATGCGTAAAATATACACTGATTTGCTAAAAATGAGGTACAAAATGCAATTGGGGACACAGAATAGGAATAAGACAAAAGGTCGCGAAAAGGATTCTTCAAAATGACAACAGCATTTGAAAAAATCTTCAAAGTTTTCAAGTCCTAAAGCTGAAGCTTTATCAGAGTTTTCTTAAACATCAAGTCCTTTAGTACCTCACAAAGACATTGCCTAGTGCCTCCTCTTTAAGTCTTACTTTCGTAGAAAGAACTTTCGAGGATAATGCCCGTTATAATTTAAATAAACCTACTTCGTCTCATAAAGTCACTGCTCTCGCTAGCAACAATAACGATGGCAATCTTAACCTCTTAAAAATAGCTTTCAAGGATAATGCCAGTAATAATTTAGCTGCACCTTCTTTTTCTCTATTTTCACCTTCATTATCTCCAATGATTCAATTTTTTATATAAAAAATCTTTTTTAAGAAGAAGCCAGGGAATGCTAAGATTTTACTTAGAGTTTGGTTAGCGTAGAACAGGATTAATGATGACCTTTATCGTTTACTATACAGAATTTACAGCAAACTTTCGCAAGCTCAGAAATCCGATTTTGCATCACCTGAAGACTATTATGCTGAATGAAAGTGAAGAAAGGTACCAGAAAAAATCCTGAACATTAGGGTAGTATCGAATATAAAAATTGGTGCATGCAGTCGAACGCACAATAGGACCTTAAATTGTTTACTTATGCTACCGATTTAAGTAAAAGTTTGAAAACTCAATAAAATTGTAAACAAAAGTTAGTCTCGAGGTGCAGGGCTTACTTTCGGAGGGACATTGAAGACGAGGTCCATTAGAAAGAAATTGAAAAAAATTCAGTATGAAATACCAGGATAAAATACGACATACCAGGACGAAATTGTGCGTTTTGAAGAATTGCATGAAGTCTGATCAAATTTCGCTGTTTATTGAAAAATACGAGTTTTATCTGAAGACGATGTGTTCAGACGACATAAGCTTGCCTATTCTTTACATTAACTACTTTAAAATTCTTTGAGATTGGATGTGATTTGCTCACAGGAATCTCCTCGAGTTCATGCCGGTTCAATCCGATAACAGCTCCACTGTACATGTTCATTTTGGCCCTTTTTAGAAAGAAATGTCTTGAATATATTCCACAAAGGACTGTATTATTCCGCTCCATAATTGCCAGAATGTCACCAGTGGACGTTGTTAAAACAAGTCGCTCTTCGGTTGGCATAGCCACAGAGGCACCCCGTGGTCCTCTTATTTCAAGTGGTTTATCGGAAGGAAAAGTGTACCTACGAATTTCGAATGCACGGTGTGGATTTTTGTGGCGAATAAGTCTCAGAAATCTAATGTCTTGAGAATGATGTCCAAGTATAGGGGAATCACGGCGCATGACAGGAGGTGACATAGGCCTCACACGAGGAAAAGATTTGGCAGGAAAAGCAGACTTTTTAGAAGAACAATTTCTTTCAGAAGAATTTAAAGTTTCCAAACGAGGCACATCCTGAAGAGGTTTGCAACTAGGTAAGCAGTCATATTGTGCACTTAACTCTCCAAAAAGGAACACAATAATAATTTGTTTGCAAAGTTTTATTTTGTCCTTTGTTGATCATTCCCAATATGCGCACCGATCTGGAAGTGTGTAGAGTTTCCATATCAACCCACATTGAAAGAAAAATCATCAAGTATTAAAGAAATCTTACAAGATTTAAAATTTCAAGATTATGCTGACGTTTTTTATTTTTTCCAAATTCTATTTTCACAGGTCTTCGAAAACATTAGGACCTAAAGTACTTTGCAAAATGTTGAATTTTTGAATTCTACACTGCTGGCCATATCCTTGGATTTTTTTTCTCTAATTGGACATACATTTTTGCTCAAAACCATCAATGAAATGTAGAATCATGCTAACTTTACTCTGAACTTTTAAAAGGTACATTTTTTCGAATTAGGAAGGTATTTGAAGTATGCTCTCCGTTTTCAACGAATGACTTTTCTCTGTTTTAAAAATGAGAACTATCGCTTATACGTATCAATAACTATTTAATAATAGAAGAGGTATTCGGATATCTGAACAAAAATTCAACTGTTTATAGTGGGCTTCTCCCAGAAAGTTTAATATTATTTTTTCACTTATTTTAAACAAACTTGAGTACATTTTGGAAGGAAATAGCAATTGAGATATAATAATTTAGATCAAATAGCACAAATGATAATAAATCATCATTGATAAAAAATCAAATAGCAAATGATATTTTATGTTAAGTAATTTCTGATGTTAGATATTCCCGATTACTGGTCTAATAATTTTTCTGGAGAAACGAGAAAATATCAGCCTCAGCCCGTATTTGAACCGAAGAATGCTATTATTCTATATTGGCCAATAACCAATAACTAATTACGCAATCCGTGCTCATGACTAATTCCACAAGCACACAAAAAAAGTGGTCTGTCCGGTAGACTACACTACCATATCCATATGTTTTTGGAGTCGCTGATTTCGAATCCGTGGTCCAAATAACCCAATCAGGTCATAGTTTTCCAAAAAATGCAAAAAGATACGTAAAAACGACGAAAACAGCGTTTTTTCGTGTATATTTTGTATAAAATTAAAAGAGTTTCATGTCCGGCCGACTTTACAACCATATCTTTATATCTTTTGGGTCGCTCGATCTGAATCTGGGGTTCCAATAGTCCCATCTGGGTGTTCCATGAGCATGATTCCCCTTGCCTGAAATTGTAGGATCTAAGAAAAATAAAACACTTTTTTTGGAACAAGTTTTATTTACTTACAGCATTACCCAGGAACAACGGCGTGGACGTAGTAAATTCTGTTCCCTTTGGGGTGCTGGAATAGCGTGAGTCCCCTTGCCTCTCACGTTAGGGTGCTGGATTAGCGTGAGTCCCCTTGCCTCTCACGTTATGGTGCTATATTAGCATGAGTCCCTTCGTCTTTCTAGATCGGGGTGCTGAATTAGCGTGAGTTCCCCTTGCCTCTCACGTTGGGGTGCTAGATTAGCGTGTGTCCCCTCGCCTCTCACGATTTTATTAGACAATATCGGACTCTTTTTTTTCAAAAGATCTACGGAGTGGGTGTCGCTTCCGTTTAGTTCCCTTTGAAACTTGATCTCGTTTTAATGACCAACAGTAGTCAGCCATCATATTAACATCCCAATGTCCCTGATGTCTACGCTCTATCTCTTTGATGTCTTGGTGAAAACGTTCGCCTTGTTCTTCACTAAAATCTCCCAGATTCTTTGGAAACTCGTCAATGTGAGAATCAAGAAAATGGAGCTTCAAGTTCATTAGACAACCCAATTCAGCAAAATTTGAAACCATATCAGAAACAATTTTTTTGTAATCTGCACTTTTGTGATTGCCTAAAAAATTTTCAACAACCATTTTAAAACTGAGCCAGGCAGCCTTTTCAGTGTCTGTCATTTTTTTAATGAATTCCGGATCCCGCAACATTTTTCGTATTTGTGGTCTATTAAATATACCTACTTTCAACTTCGCTTCGGAAAGTTGTGGAAATTAGTATAGAAAGCAGTCACCGTCAATATCAAGAGCTTTGACTAATTGCTTCATAAGACCAAGCTTGATATGAAGGGGTGGAATTAAAATATCTTTTGGATTGATAAAGGTTTTTCAATTATGTTCAATTTTCCTACGTCAAATGATGTTCTTTTTGGCCATTTCTTTTTTTTATAATGCTTGATGCGATTTCTACTGTCCCATAGACACAAGTAACAGGGTGTTTTTGTGAAACCTGATTGCTGTCCTAATAAAATGCCAAGAACTTTCAGATCTCCACACAACTTCCATTCATGCGTTGAGTAGTTAATTTTTTCCAAAAGAAGTTTAAGCGTACTATATAGTTCTTTCAATTCCGTAGAATGTGCAACTGGAATTGGAGCATAAACATTAGTATTGTCCAGTAATAGTGCTTTCAGGCTGCGCATGGAAGCGTCAATAAATAGTCTCCAATCTTCTGGTTTATAAATAACGGGTTTCATCTTTTCCATCAACCCATCAATATTATCACAGTACACTAATTTTCCCTTTTCATTAACTTCAGATTTAAAGTATTGTCTAAAACCTTTTTCTTTATTCCTACAACAACTTATTTTTATTTTTTTAGCAAAAAAAATTTTTTTCTTGAAAATGGAAGCTAAATAATCCATACCATCTTTAGCAAGTCCTAGATCTCGTGCACACTCATTAAATTCTGCCCACGTAAATAACTCTGGAGCACCACGGTTTTCGCTATGTGGAAGGTACTGTTCTTCATCTTTATCGTTGTATTCACCGTCATCATATTCAATATCATCTTCGTCATAATCATCATATTTATCATTTTTCAGAATACTCTTGTCACTGTTACGATCAATTTCGTCATCGTTTTCAACCGTATAAGTCGTCTCTCTGCTCACTGACAATTTCCTGAAGGTTTTTCAAGTATCGCTATCTTCCACTGGTTTTGTGACGCTAGAAACATCAGCATATTTGACACTACCTTTATTTGTTCTATTTATTCCATTAAGATTGGTCATACAGAAGTAGCGGTCTTCCTCTCGCAAAGGTTTCCTCTATATCATTGGTTTTCTAATTTTTAGTGTTTTCTTATTGCCTTCATTACTTTTGTGACGAGTAAGTGACTGAAAACATGCACCACCAAAGTTATAAGGAACCCAGTTTTCAGTTTGGTTTTGGACTTTTATACCAAAATAGTCTTCATAGATTGATATAAGGTCATCACTAAATGATCTACGATTTACTGGCACATCAAATTTGCCACATATATAGCCAAATGCATCTGAATTTTTTTGGCATTGTTGTGCTTCAAAAGTAGTTGACTGGTTGGAATCAGTGAGCTGTTTACGTGCCATAACTTTTTGGATCGTTGGATCACTGTTGTAGTTACCGGATATAAATAGCCACGCGAATATAAATCGCGCTCGATTTTATGTCTCGTTGTTTGACCTAAAAGCGATGAGCTGCAGACTTGAGTGAGCAAAGGGGCGTGGCCTAACGCGTGAAACTTCGACACCTTCCCTCTCAAGTCGAAGCTTCTGAGAAAACAGTTCTCGCACGAAAGCGTGACCTTGTATCTCTATTCCTTGCTGTCTTTTCACGGCAAAAGCTAGTTATTAGATCGAGGAGCCGTTCCGTGAATTAATCTCTACCGATTTCTCTCAGTGTGGTTTGGAATTCATGGGTATTGATGAGTACATTAAGGATTTATGAGATAGAATTGCTGTCATTTTTGACAATTTGCGCTTCATTAAGCTGTATGAATTCAGGATATATGTTTTAAGAATTTCTGAGTTTGGGCTTGACAGATTTAGGGTTATGAATTCTGGCTTCTTTTACCTGGGCTTTGTATGTTTAAGATTGAGGTTTGCGGGAGTTTAAAATACAAATATTAACGTAGAAATTCGAAATGGCCAATTTTCGACTATAGTTGTGCTTTTTACGGTGAAATCTGGACTGGCATAGTCCTTCGGACCCCGGATTCAGATTCAGCGACCCAAAAGACATAAATATGGTTGTAAAGTCGACGGGATATACAAATCTTTTGTTTTTATACAAAATATACAAGAAAAAACGCTGTTTTCGTCGCTTTTACGTCTCTTTTTGCATTTTTTGGGAAACTATGACCTGATTGGGTTATTTGGACCCAGATTTCAGATTTAGCGACCCAAAAGGCATGAAGATATGGTTGTAAAGTTGCCAGAACATAAAAATCTTTAATTTTTATTCAAAATATACAAAAAAACGCTGTTTTCCTCATTTTTACGTATATTTTTCTTTTTTTTGGAAAACTATGACCTGATAGGGTTATTTGAACCCCGGATTCAGATTCAGTGACCCACAAGACATATAGATATGGTTGTAAAGTCGGCCAGACATGAAAATCTTTTGTTTTTATACAAAATATACACGAAAAAACGCTGTTTTCGTCGTTTTTACGTATCTTTTTGCATTTTTTGGGAAACTATGACCTGATTGGGTTATTTGGACCCCGGATTCGAAATCAGCGACCCCAAAAACATATAGATATGGTAGTGTAGTCTACCGGACAGACCACTTTTTTTGTGTGTCTGTGTTATTCAACCAGAAAGCGGCAATATCTAACATCAGAAATTAATTAATTAGGCTTACCCTGGTCGACTCAAAAGCATTAATTTTCAAGATATATTATATTATTATATTTACCAATAGAATTGAGGATAATCGCCAGCGATGTGAAGAGAGTAGCAAAAATCCTCATCTTTTTTAATTAGATAAAAAACTTATAATTGCATTATTGAAGAATTGGATTAACAACGTAACTGAGGAATATTCAAGCAGTTTGTGAGTTAATGTATGATAAATTTTACAGATGTTACTTAATGCGTAACACGTGTCAAGCTTATCGTCTTGCGTGATTTACATTAATTTGTCATTATTTAGTTTCAGTTTAAATAGGTAGTTAATAATTTCGTTGAAATTGATATTAAAGCTTTGATAATCATTTAATGCTTAGCGGAATAAAGTGTTTGGATGGCAGATTTATATAAAGTCTGATACTAGAAATGGCAACTAATAAATTACGTAACGCGTTTGGGGGGATGTATAGGAGTTCTTGAGGATTTTACAATATGATTAATGGAGTGGGGGATAATACTGCCACGTTACACTGAAAGAAATGAATTGCTGATAGAGTTATTTTAACGATTTTTTGAAATGTGTAGTACAATTCTAGCGATTTGAAATTAACGGCAGCTTAATTCTTTTTATTTACAATTGAAGATGCTGCCGCTCTGGACAATATAAATGATAGTATTTGATTTGCATCGGATATAAAAATTCAGTAAGTATAATTTTCAATTATTTTGTTCATCTAACACAATTTAAATCAATCTAAATTTTCTTATATTTAGGTTCAGTTAATCTTATGAAATAAATTTACTTCCACCTTGGAAGTATAAGAATGAGCATCAAAAACTAATTTAATTTTTTCAAATGCTCAAATACTTAGAGTAAAGTTAGCACATTTTTGTTTGGCTTCTTCGAGATGGAACCGTTTTAGTTTGACAAGTCGATATTTGGAAAGGTTTTTCGGATTTGGAATAAAACAGTACCGTAAAAATAAAAGTTTTCTGTTAAAAACATTAATTTTCTGGGAAAGAAGAGAGAAAGCTATAGAAGAAGAAAAATTTATTTGGTGCGAGAATCCCGGATCTTGAAAGTTTTTTAAAATGAATTTACTGCACTCCTCTCGTTTTACGACGAGTTCCAACAAACAATCTTTTTATGAATATTTATAACATTTTTGTTCTCTGCATGATTAGGAAAACTGCACAAAGTGCTTGCCTACTCTTTTGCAATCTCTTGTAGAATTACTTATCGACCGGAATTATGGGTAATGCGAGTTTCTGAGCATAGTTAAATTCGCAACAGAGCACAACTTCCTAAGAAATTAGCCTATCTTTCAGCATTATAAAGTCTTATAAATCTTTTCAAAATGAAGTCAAATTAAACTGAAAATCAGATTTCGATTAAAGAATTTTGCGTCAGTAGATTTATATATTAACTTTTTCACACATGAGAGATGATGGGCAAAGGCCATTTATTATCTGATACTTTACCATAGTCAATTTGTTTAGCCACAAATTTAAATATTTACGCTCACTTACTGTAGTCCCTCTTTCGTTTTCTACCACAAATCGTTTTTAGTTTATTTTTTGAATTAATAAGAAACGAAGAATCCCCACTTTTTTATTAAATCACTTCTATTTAGCAAAAGATATTCTAATAAGATTCAGTATAATATTTCCACAAGGACATCAATCAAATCATATCCTAAAGCATGTTTTTTGAAATTTTCATTAAAAAATTCCAAAAGCTCGCGAACAGAGCATTAGTACAAGTGAAAAACGGAAATTAGAGATTTCTCCAAAAAATACTTTATCGGTTTTAATTAAAAAAATAGCTGCAAATTTCTGTCTATAAAAAAAAGAAGCCCCATTAAATTGCACATCTAAATATATCATTTCAAACTTAAAATTGAAAAATGTTGTTGATAGCCCTAGGGGATCTCTTTTCGTACAAAGAAATTTGATGTGCCCTCATTGCGTTCGGCCCCTTAATTATAATATAAATTATTTCAGTTTATATGTTTGTTATCATTACTACTTTAAAATGTTTTGAGATTGGTTTGTTTTGGCCTACGGGAATTTCGTCAAGTTCAGCCTGGCTAAGTTCGACAATAGCGCCGTTGTACATGTTTATTTTCGCCCGTTTTATGTATAACCTTTTTGTATATATTCCACGAAGCTTTGTATTATTACCCTCCAATATTGCCAGGATGTCACCAGTGTAAGTTGTTAAAACAAGTCGCTCGTCAGTAGGCATCGGTGCATAGCCATTACGTGGTCCTTTAATTTGAATTGCTTTATCGGCAGGAAACTTGTAGCTACGGATTTCAAATACACTGCTCGGATTGCTGTTGGGAATAAGCCGTAGAAATCGAAGTGCTTCAGGATGATGTCCATTTATGTGTGAAGAATGATAAATTACAGAAGGAGACCTGGACCTGGCACGAGAAGAAGACTCGACAAGGGAAGGAGACCTGTTACGAGAACGGTTTTTGTCAGCAGGATAACGAGTTCTGTTAGCAGGAGAACGAGTTCTGTCAGCAGGAGAACGATTCCCGTCAGCAGGAGGACGAGTTCTGTCAGTAGAATAAGAAGTGCTGGAACAAGGAATTCCGGGAAGAGGGTCGCCATTCGGCAAGCAGTCAAACTGTAGACCTAGCTCTGTAAC
>NC_046657.1:147418844-147430639 GCF_010883055.1 Belonocnema kinseyi
TTTCTTGAGCCGGCAATTACAGAAAGCTGTTTTCTATTGCATTTCAACAAGAATAATAAATAGACCAAGTTTCACCTAATACTTTAATTCTAGCGATACCTGACAAATTGTCAACAATTTTCATCATTAGTGTGAATTATAATGAACAAGAAGCATTTATTGTTTTTTAATTCTTTATTTTTCTGTAACTAAATTTGGGTTTCATGAATTACAAGATTAGGTTTGAGATTTTGAACTACGCAAATATTTTCACTGCGTATCCACCAAAGCTAGTTGTCAAAAATTAAAGTAACTTTTACTTTTTTTCAATTCATGAAGAAATCTGACAAGATTCAACAACTTAAGCTCACGACGTGTTTCGGGTTTAGCCTTGGAAATGCATGTTCTGGAAACAATAACCCAAGTTTACAAGACGTCAATGTCTATGTTTAAACAGGAATTACAATAATTTCGTAAAGATAGCGGGCACTATTCATCAGTAAATTTTAAGAAATTATTTTTTTTATAGAATAAATATAATTGTGATAATATTATAAGGCCAAGAATTATGATAATCCAAAACATGTAGTTGTTTGGTTGCTAATTTAGTGACTAAAATATTAAAGTTAAGAGGATTTGTTTGAAACGTGCTACTAGGGGATTTTTCGAGTCACTGAATACGAATTCAAAGTCAAAATATTGAAGAGAATAGATATTGGAATAGAATGCAGCTTGAATCGAAGAATATATATAATACGATTATATTTACCAATGAAATTGAGGATAACCATCACGGATATGCAGAGAGTATATAAAATCCTCATCTTTTTGAATGAGACGAAAAAGTTATTAATGTTATACTGAAGAGCTCTTTGCCGATCACTGTACCTAATAATTGTTTTAGCGCTTTGCCCAATTACTTATCATAAATTGTACGGTCATTATCTCGTCTATAAGCAGCGTTAACCTTGTATTTTTCAGATATTTAGATCGCAATTATTACATAATTGCAGGAGAAAAAATCATATTTTATATTTGGTTAAACTGATACCAGAATTTAATAATCTTTTAATCTTTAGGGATATTAGATGGTAATACTGAAAACTTATATAGTCTCTAGTAGAAGGGCCATTCGTAAAGTGACCAATACCTTTTTGGAATGGGAAGGGGTTCGTTAAAATGTTACGATATGTTACATAGCAAGAGGATTGGGCATAATTAATAATGTTACGTTAAGGTTAACTAATTCAAATTAAAGATTGTACTTACGTTATAAAAAAGTTTGGCCATCTAATCAGATTATTATTTGGATATGATTTTATAGTCATTTACAAATAAAGGCCTGAAAATAAAGCTCTTTGCAGCATTTAGATTTGATCAATGTTTTCAAAAAATCTTAAATCCTTGTTTATTGAATTTCAATTAGCGTTCATTATTGTCGCAATTGATATTTAAAATGTCTAGGCAATTGTATTTCCTTGTCCCTTCTCTTCAATGTTTCACAACCTTTACTATTTTCAATCAATTTCTTTTTTTAGTCTCTGCCACAAAAGATTCACATATAGTTTACGCAATGTTGGCATTAGCGTCACTGCCCTATATTTTTCATCAACCTCCGCTTCGCCTCTCTTCATTTCTGTTACCAGATAAACGTTTGTTTTTAGGACAGCTAGCTTTAAAAAATTGAATTGCTTACGCTTCCATTTTCTTTTTTTTCAATTTTCTTACAACAAAACGTTAAAAACTGACATCCGTTTATAGCTTATCTCTAAGAACGCTCGCTTTTATAGCATTGTCTTCCTCGATTCGCCTCGCCTTGCACGCATGATCCTACTTTCTCGCTTTGCGTCGCATTGCCTACCTCTGCTCTCCATTCTGCTTCTGCCTTCCTTCTCTTCTTCTCCATCTTACCCAACACTCCCTTTATCCATGCCACGGCCATTTCGGCCCCATTTCCTGCAACAACACTTCAATACTTATCTCACTACTTTCCAAATTCTCAAACTTCTTTAACTAGTGCTCCACTTATGCATTCCCCTTCCAGAACAATGCACACATCCTCTTTTTAGTAGAAAGCCAGAACTTATTTTAATCCTCCATGTATCTGAATCTCATCCAGCAGAATCCAGTTATAGTTCATGTTAAACCTTGATTCTCTTATTATCTCCTCCCTGCTGCCTTCTCTCTCTCTATGCCGTTTTCTTAACCATCTCATATACCTACCTTCCTTCCTCATTAATCCATCTCACTTCCACCATCTACAGTCCACTCTTTCTCAAATACCACTCCCATTTAATCTCCAGATTTTAATCCCTACGTCTGTTCTCCGTGTCCCATCATTACTCCCTAACCAGCTTACTTCCCCCCACTTCCAAAAATTTCTCCTCATATTTACACGCTTGACTCCCCGTTATATTCCCTAAATTTGTTTGTTTTGTCTCCCTTCTGATAATACAGTTAGACGTATACTTTGCGATCCTCAGTATCTACTTTACATACTTCTCCTGTATCTCATTTACATATTCGCTTAACGTCTACCCCACACCTCCACTTAATAAAATAGGACACTCGTCACTAGCGAATCGATCAATTTAATTCTTTTTCCCAAAATTACATGCAAACAACCTCTTTCCCAATACCCACACCTGCCTTATCACCACGTTTAACCTTGTCACTCTCTGTTTTATTCTTCTTAATTCTATTCTTCCACTTCCAATCCCCTTCCTTATCCCTTCCACCTTCTTTACTGAACGCTATAACCTTGGACTTTTCCGGATTTAGCTCTAACCTCTTCTTATTCAGGTATCTTCTCAACTTTTTTATCATGTTATTGAATGTCGTATTTAGCCACCTCTCAGCTCTCCATACTATATTTCACGTCATTTCTTTAGTTCTATCCCTGCATATTTCCATACTTCATTTATAATTTCATCTATGCCAGGCGCCTGTCCATCTTTTATTATTTCTAGCATCTTGAATATATCCTTCCTTGTTATTTCATCTTTGCGACCACTCTCGCGACTATATATTCTCTTTTTTTTTACTTTCCACTTTACTTCTCCTCTTAAATCTACGAAATATTTTTTCCATTGTAACATCCTAATATTCTGGTTTACTCTCTTTCTTCTCTTTCCCTATATATTGATGCAAACCTTTTATTTTTCTCATCTATCTTTGGATCACACAACTCAGTACCCTCCTGCTTTTTTATCCTAAATTATTCTTTACTATTTTCATTTTTCTGCAATTCAATATTTCTTTTCTTTTTATTTCTTCCATAATCATTTCCACCTCCTCTTTTACATTTTCTTTTTTCATTTTTATAGTCCTGTCGTTTTCCTTATAATGTTTTTTTCTTCCATTAACCAATTTCTTCTTTCTCCTCTTTGTGTCTTCGCTTCCTTTTTATCCAGATCTATATTGATTGTTGTCCGTTTCATGTTAATATTATGAAAAAGTGATCTAAATTTATATTATACCGTAACCCTAGTTTCTTAATCTTATCTCTTACCTAATGTTTTACTATACAAACTCAATGACTGTTCCCTATTATCCTTTTGAGCGTATATATTCTTTCTCATCTACCTGTTTATTTCCATTTAAAATGAATCAAAACATCTACTGCAAGCTTTTTAGCAATTTCTTTCCTCTCTCATCTATTCATTTATCGCTTTGCATTTCTTCTGCATATCACCGTTCACATACATACCATCTATGTTCTACCTTGCTATGCCATTTTCATTCTTCCTCTTTGAATTTTGAACGTGCCATCTGTAACATTATAATAAGCTTTCACTTACTATCTTCCGTACTTGTTAATCATTTTTCTCAAATAACGTGAAACTCCTCGATGGAGCCGATTTTGGGGCTGACGGTGGGTGGGAACTCATTATATCCAGATCTGATTTTCTTTATTCACGCCTGAGTGCTCGCCTGGACGACGAATGCAGACACTACACAACCCGCGCAGCTCCTGTTACACCTACCTGCGGCGCGGTGTCGATTTCAGGAAGGGCTATAGAAAAGAGGACTTTTAAAAGGTTTTGCTGAAGTAAAAATTATACATAAATTTTGTATTTTATTAAAGGAAAAAATTTTTCACAATAATGTTGTAGATTTCAATGACCTTCAAATAAATACACTGCAGTCCCGCTATGGAATTCGTTTCGGGGGAATTCTTTATTTCCTTCGTACTATCTCGGGAATCGCCAAACCATAAACAATCAGGACCGTCTGCATCAGTTCTGTTGGATTTTAGTCTTAAAAAGTATTTTTTTCTGTATTTTTGCAATTTTGATTTTATATTGTCATAATGAACTCGAAAATGTGTGTGCTTGAAAATAAAAATTTACAATAAAACTGGTTTTTAAACCTGTGCGTACATATACCAAGGTAATGAACAAGAAAGTACAAATCAAAGCAATAAAATTGAACTCTTGAATTTTTTACTTTTCAAAGTGATGTAAAAAAAAAGAATTAATTAAAAGACTTTGTATTCGAATGTTTAATAATTTACACGTTTAAAATGGAAAGTAGTAACAATTTCCAATTAAACAAGTTTAAATTAAATGCAGATAAACTGCAAATTTAGCATTTGTAACTTTTATAAATTATAGAGTTCAGAGATTCAGATTCAATTCCAAACATACGTCTTTTGTTATAACGATCCACCGTCAATTTTAGCCTTCGATTTAAATCCACCAAAGCTCTCGCAGAACAATAAACTGAACAATTAATAGTCCACAGGGATAAGACTCTTGATAAGAATAAGACTCTTGTAAAATATCCTGACGAGGAGAGGTATCCATTTCCGCCAAGTCTTTGGGCTTAGGAGAAACGGGGATTTTATGTTTCTTGTTGTCCTGAAATTGCTCTCTCTCTCAGAAGGTGTCTCTCAGGAGGTGTCTGCTTTTCGCGTTTGGTTTTAATTTGGCTTCCTTCATTTTATCTTTGGCTGGGCCAAGCAGCGTTCGGAGAAGCGATTTGTGTACAAATCATATTTTTGAGACGTAGATCGCTTGCTTTCGCAGACTGAAGTGAAACATGGTGGAGCCCTAGGTGTTTATAGATTCACAAAGAGTGCATACACGCCACAAAGCCTCTGTGACGACGACAAGGTTTTATATCAATTATTCCCGGAATTTCGGGCTCAAGGGTGATCGGCGATGTTTGCCGACTTATTGTCGGATGCTCTGTGCGTTGGGTTATTTTGAGCCGTATCTACAACTTTTTGATGGTGTTCTTGGTGTATTTGCGAGCAGCTATAAAAATGATTTGCCCGACCTTGTAGAGCTGTGCATGCAAGAATAAGACAACATACTCTGAGAGGTGGTCCGGTATTTTAAAGGCACCGTTCAAAACACGTCAGCCATGGGTCATTCAGATTATGGCAAGGTTGTTACGCCTCCACAAAAAATTAATTCAATCGGGAGCATCCTTGGACAATTGTCCGCGACTGCTAATTAATAATTGTATCCATATTCTTCAGAAAACATTGGTACAGTAACCCTTCTATCCGCAGCCCAAAGACGTGTCTGGTGGCTTTGTCATAGGCCCTTCTGTTAAGTTTCACAGAAATCAAAACCTATACCGAATCGGCGTTCGTCTAGCTCTCAAAGTGACTCTTTAGCCATGCGTAGACGTTACCAGTGGCTGAAACCATAAGAGAATGCATAGTAACCTATTTATATTACTACACTTTCATGATACAATATCCGGCCTATTTCGAACAACAATTTGGTCCAAAAGAATAGTCCGATTCAAGTATAATTCGTAGTCTTCATTATCGAAGACAGATAGACGCACGTGTAGGTAAAAGGACAATCTGTCCTGCAGTAAATTCAAGTTCAATGCAAGTCGCTGGTATATGATAACTGCAATGTCTATGTATGTGTGATTACACTCGTTATGAGCTAATTTTCCGCATTCATCAATGGCGCGCTTCATTTATTGATTAGGATCACCATATAACCGGCACTGATCACATTTAAGAATTTTCGCAGGTAAGTGGAATAGGTGCTTTTCTTAATTTCTCATGCTGGTTACGTGGCCATATATGACCACGATACATCCTTTGGTTTCATAAGAAGAGTTCACCTCTCGTTAGTCACGTGATTAAATTCCTTATGGTCCACGTTAAGTTGATCTTGCATAGTGTCCATTTCCGATCAGTTTGTTCAAGAGGGTTGCATTCGGGTCGTTCAAGAATGCATTAGAAGTAAAAAAAGTTCTATGTATATCGTCCAGAAATTTGTTTAAATCCATACAAAAATAAATCTATTTTTGCTGGTTTAAAAAAAATTATACTTAGAGGTGGGGCAAGCTCCATGTAACACTTATTCTCCATAAGAAAAAAAAGTTTTGTAAATTTTATTCAGAACCCTGAAACATTTCCAGACTTTTGAAACTGAAAATTGTCTCTAAGACATAAATTACTACTTCATACTGATAATTAGATGATTACATAATTTTGTTAAACAATTTCTTTATTGTTGTTTATAATCTCCTTTTTAAAAATGCTAAAAATTGCGCATTCTTTTCCGAAATTTTAAACTTAACTAACCCTTAACTAACGCTATCAGTAGTTGACCCCAGACCTCTTAAAGAAGCCCAGTAAGTCAGTCACCGCCAGCATTGTATAGTAGCTTCTTCAACTTCAATGAAGTAGAACCCAAGGGTGTAATGCCTGATTCCAACTAACGCCGGGTACTGGAATAGTACATGCAAGGATAGTTCATCATCCCCGCCACATGTCCTACACTCCGTAGAGGGGATATAACCCATTTTGTGCATATGGTAGTTCAAGCGGTTATGCACGCATAGCGCAGAATGGACTTCGCCTTTCGGCAACCCTGGAGCTGCTTCCAGTATTCTTGGTGCTTAATTTGGATCCAGCTTTTGATGGTAAGACTGATTATCCAGCCCTATGTATTCAGCTGCTGCATTGCTTCTTACCAGCTGGTCCGCTTTCGAAATGCCCTTGATCCCTGTGTGGCCAGGGCCCAATATGGGAGCCACTTTATTTTTACTGCAAGTTGGTTCAATGCCTTTTTGCATTCTCAAACCAGTTCTGATGTTATATCTAATTTTCTAACTGCAGTTAGTGTCGTTTGGCTGCCAGAACAGATCGTAATCTGTCTTTCAGCCGCATTTTCCTCTAATAATATCTCAGCACATCGCAGAACGGCAAGAACCTCCCGCCTGAAAGACAGTAGCATGTCTCCAAAGCGGGACTACCACTTTCCTCCTCCTCGCAATGGCATAAATTCCTGTTCCTAACACTCCCTCTGCGCTGAAGGCATCCTCATACCAGAATTCCCC
Source organism: Belonocnema kinseyi (assembly GCF_010883055.1). NCBI lineage: Eukaryota > Metazoa > Arthropoda > Insecta > Hymenoptera > Cynipidae > Belonocnema > Belonocnema kinseyi. The sequence continues at coordinate 147,426,144 of NC_046657.1, forward strand.
TTCGAGGAGTAGATTACCATTTCCCTTGCACCCATTCCTACTGGGAATGCAGACGCGCAATGCCCTGACGAAGTCGAAACGTTTCGTTATTCTATCCTGCCTTATCCGAAGAATCGGCAGTGAGCTGATGCCACTCGGGAGCCTAGTGTGTCTAATCCCCCGAGTCTATCTGTTTACTCTTGCCAGGCGGCCCATCGCGTGTGCTGCTTTTGCAGTTATTGCAGTTATAGATTCTTCGGAATACATGAGCCCTATTACCTACGTCAAAACAAAAGCTCTCCTACATATCCAGAATGTCCATGACGAATGTCCTGCATTAGGCCTCCAGGTGCTTTGCCCTGCTCAGTTTGCTTTCTAGGATTAGTCCCAGATATTTAACCGAGTCTGAAAACGTCAGCCTCCCGCCACGAAAAACAGGAGCGTCAACTTTCGGCATGTTGTAATTCTTCGTGAAAATGACCATACTGGTCTTCCTTGGATTGACCGAGAGCCCTGAGCTATCGCACCGGAGTTCTACGATGCGCAGCACTAACCCTGTGAGGCCCATCATTAAGCATACGAAGAAGGCCATCCACTACTATGCACCACAGGAGGGGCGACAGGACACCCCCTATTTGACACCCCCGTGGCGCTACTTCTTTAACGAGGCATTCACCCTATATGGTCTCAAGTCTTCTCAGATGTAACATACTTCCTATCCAGCTTAACAGCTGGTTTGGTACCCCACACCTCAAATCCTCTCGACAGATTACTTCTGGAGGGGTATTACTGAAGGCACCCTCTATATCCAAGAACGTACCCACAGTATACTTCTTTTTTCCAACTGCTGCTCCAATTTTGCCACAACAGCATGGAGTGCCGTCTCTGCCGAGCAATCGTCCTGAAAAGCATGCTGTCCTCTGTGAAGTGGTGAAGCCAAAAGTACCTTATCCCTGATATATCTCTCAACCTGCCTCTCCAGCGTCTTTAAAATAAAAGACGTTAGGCTGATCGGTTTGAAGTCTTTTATAGCAATGTAGCCCTCGCTTCCGCGTTTGGGAATAAACGCCACTATACCATCGTTCCATGCCGATGGCACGTGTTTTAGAGCGATTCTTGCGATAAATAGCTTCGTCATAGGAAAGATGACAAATTCCAGGCCTTTTTGTAAAAGCACTGGGAATATGCCATCCGCTCCTAGTGATTTAAAGGGGCAGAATGACCCCACGGCCCATTCCACATTTTTGCTGTCTACAACCATTAAGGCGAAACTGCAATTCATACTGAGCCGTCTTATAGATATCCCAATCTGAAGCCAAATTGGTTCTATTTGCCCTATTGCACAGCACTTTTGTCTTTTTGCGAAGTTTCTTCAGGTGCGTATTTTACCATTCTGCTGCTTTCCTAGACTTAACTGTGCTTGTGGGGCAATTATTTTTATACAATGTAGTCAGAGCTTTTCGCAGAGAATCCGCGGCGTGCCGCAACTCAACAATACTGCCGCAGTTTGTGGGAATTCCACTAGCCTTCCTCTGAGTTCCTCTTTATATGAGCTACAGAGTGTATTTCTAGTGTTTTTGATTTTTGAAACCACTGGTTTACCTAGGTTTAGATGAAACAGGATATATTCGTGGTCCGAAAGAGACTCCTCATCAGAGACTCTCCAGTTCACTGCCCCACTCCTTAGCCGCTCCGAGCATAGAGATAGTTCAAGAACCTCACTCCTCTTTTTAATCTGGAATGTGGGGGTATCACTTCGATTCAGAATCTCCATATCAGTGCCCGCTGGGTAGAGGAATCCTGTTCTTCTGGCAGTGCTGAATTAGAATCTCCACCTCTCTGGGAGGCGAGGATCCATCCGCATCGCCAGGGAAATACGCTGAAACAGTTGTAACCTCTAGTCTTTTCCCGATTCCACCCCTGAGCCTCATCTTAATAACAGTGAGATCCCTGGAGCAAAGCTTAGGCACCAAAATCGCATTCATACCCTTGACAGCTATGTATACCTTTGGAGCTTTTTTGAGCGGCACCTTATAAATAGTGCCACACCCTGATAAGCCACTAATCCTTTCCCTGTATCACCGGGGTTCTTGGATTAAGGCGAGCCCTGTCTATATCACTGATGTGCGTCTTGCTAAAACCGCTGAAGCGCTGGTAAATTGCTTTCCCCGGTCGGTCAGAATGCGCGATGGTCGTAGCGCTTATAACGGGCATTGCCGCACAGATACTATACTTGCTCAAATGGTCCCTTTTAAGTGAGCAGGTATAAGTTACCATCCGGCGGGACAGACAACTCGCCAACTAGAGTATACTTTCACCAAAGTGTCCTTAAAAATTTTTTATGGTGCACTATCGCAAAGATAATCAAACAGTGCAATGTGAAAGTCTGCTTCAAGAACTGACAGTAAATTATGCAGCACGCCCTTTAATTGGGCGATGTGGAGAGCGTCGCAATGTCTATGTTTTAGAATTGCCGTATATACCTTAAATGTTCTCCGCGTCATTAACATTATCAATTCTGCCCAGGGTTTGTTTTCACGTATTATCTCAAGATCTATAGCATATATAGCGAGCAGTAGTTTTTAAATTAAAGCTAGAGATTCGCAATAAGCTCAAAAGAAATTGGCTTAATTTTATGAAAGCGCCGATTTCGGGGTTGACGTTGGGTGGCAACTCACTCATTATATATGCTCCGCTTTTGTTTGTTCATGCCTCATTGCTCGCCTGAGTGACAGCCGCAGACCCCGCCTACATACGGCGCGGCGTCCATTCTCGTAAGGGCTATAGAAGGGAGAGCTATTGAAGAGTTTCACTATTGTTATTTGAATTAATTCACTTATCCACTAGTGGAGCAAGAAATGTAGTATTTTTGGATAAAAGGAATATTCTTCGTCATAAATTATCATTTATTGAATTTAAAAAAAAAATCACATGTTATGAGTGTACAATTTATTTATAACTAGATGCAAAGTTTTACTATTTAAGGGAATATAATTTTGATAGTTTTTGTGTTTAAAATTTCAATTTTAAAACTTGCAAATAAAAATTCTTCAATTTTAATTATTTTAGATTGTAGGCTGCTTTTTTTTTTAAATTCACAATAAAAGATTTATTAATTTTAAATACTCATAGGTTTAAAAAATAATATTTTTCCAGCGAAAATGATGGACTTTTAAATATTTTTTTTAATGAAACAATGTGCAAGTTCGGTTCTTAGTCAAATATATAAAAAATAGTAGTTTAAAAAAGTTGTTAACAGTTGTTTACTGCGTTTACAAAAATTTCGATATAGCTAATCTACTTTATTATTATTATTATATATATATTTCACATTTGTCTTCAATTGAAAGTATATCATTAAGGTAATTTACAAATCTTGTTGAAACCTACTAAAAATGACATTGAAAACTTACAGATCTTTTAAAAATAAAAATTTCATAATTTTGAAAATGGTATCATTAGTTAAATTTTGGTCTAACAAAAAATGTCAAGAGGATAGTTTCAAGATTTATGTGATACCTACGAAAAATGTTGATTGAAATTTATTTATATATAAGAACAATAGTTTGATACAAGCCGGGTTACGTGGGTGGTGGCTGAACCCGACTTGATCTAAAAATGATGTTGTGGTGACGTGGGTCGGTAGTTGTTCGGTATGTGAGACGACGTGTCTCACGATACCGCGTGGAGGGCCGTTCGTACCCTCCTGGGTAGAGGCCACTAACCACTATCCTCTGGCCACTGGTTACGGGTGGAGGGCCGTTCGTACCCTCCGGGGTAGAGGCCACTAACCACTGGAGTCCTCTGGTGTCGGCGTGTGGGTGGCGAGCCGATCGTCACTCTCCTCATGGTGGGGACGCTTGCGGGGAGACGGGGTGCGAGGGGCGGTGGTGTCTGGAGTCGCGTAACACCCGGAGAGATCCGGGCGGTCACAGACCGCAGACGAAGAAGATGGGGCGAGGAAACGAGCGAACCGGGACCTCTCTGACACCGGCACTAGTACGACAGAGCTTACCACTGCCTTGGGGGTGGAAGACGAGGAGGTGGAGGAGGAAGGCCTGCTGTCTTCGGGAAGACCGGCTTGCAGGGCGTCGCGGAGGGCGGCCAAGCGACGGCGTACTCGAGTGCGCTTGCCGGGACGGGGACGGGAAGTCTTCGCCTGACCAGGCATAGGTGGTGGAGAGAGGCAGGAGGTAGGTAAGGAAAGGAATGTCGGGTTATAGGAGGAAGAAAAGTTCAAGGCGACCGGAGCTGCGAGAAAGCTTACCGACCCAGAAAGAGTAGAGAGATAGGAAAGAGTTCGAGGCGGGGCTGCGGAGAGCGTACAGTCCTCTGAAAAATAGTAAAGAGTACGGGCGGAGCTGCGGAGAGCTTACCGACCCTGAAAGAGAGAGAGGAAGGACAGAGTTTGGCGGAGCTGCGGAGAGCGTACCGACCGGAAAGGGAGTTGGAGAGAGAGGGAGAGAGAGAGGATAGAGTTTGGCGGAGATGCGGAGAGCGTACCGACCGGAGTGGAA
>NC_046657.1:147430739-147432745 GCF_010883055.1 Belonocnema kinseyi
AATCTAATTATCAAGTTCAATTTAAAGTTTCAGCCCATGTTAAAGTTGAAAATAATTACAAAAATAAAAATTTAGGTTTAAATTTAAATTTAGAATAAAATAAAAATTGTGTAATAAAAATAAAAAAAAAATAAAAATCAAAGTTACAGAGTACACAGGTTAAAGATTACAGGTTATTGCATATAAATACGAAATAATGAATAAAATATTTTAATTTAAATTAAAACCGAAGTTAACATTAAGGGCAGAGTTCTTACTTATAGTATAAAAACAGACGATGAGTTTTATACTTTCAATATCTATAATGAATTTGTTCAATTCTATCTAATTTGAAAATTCTCGGTGCCAAGTAAAAATTATTCTTTTAAAAACAAATCTAGTTCCAGCTATAGATTTTTAAGAAATTTAAAGCTCCCTGTTCAAATTAAAAGTTAATTTATTTTTATTTTGAATAGTTTAGAAATCCTTAAATAGCTTCGAAATTTTATTAAAATTTTTTGAAACATCTATATGCTGTTTAACATTTTTAAAAAATTAATTTGTTTAATTATAGAATACATTAAAGAGCAAACATGGATTTTGAAAAATCATAAGAAATTCATTTTGATTTATTTTTGAATCATATTTATACAAACATGTTTACATTTTGTTGAAAAGATAACTTGAAATATTGTAAAATTAAATTAATTCATTTTAAAAATATTGTTTATAAGCTCCTTTCAATTGAATATTTGAAAATTAAATATTATAGATTAATATTGAATATTATAAATATTTATAAGATTATTATTATCGAGTTACTTGGAAATTAAACTGTTTCGTTCTAAATTAACTTTTTAGTTGCAAAATTTATATTTTCGAGATCAAAATGTAACTGCTCTAGAGAAAACTTATCTTTTTTGTATAAAATTCATTCTTTTTGGTAAAATAGTCTACTATTATATTTTTGGTTTAGAATTCATCTTAATTACAATTAACACATAATTTGAGGAAGGCGTTCAAACCATTTTCATTATTTTTCATTTACAAATTTTATTGATTGAAAAATCTGCCTTGATTATTATTTCAACTATTTTGTTCAAAATTTGTCTTTTTGTTTCGAAAATCTATATTTTAAATTATAAATTTCATCTTTCTTCAGCAAAAATGCAACTGGTTGGTTGAAAATTCCTCAACTCTGTTAAAACTTGTATCACTTACTAGAAAATTAATCATTTTATTTTAAAATTCTTCTGTTTGATTGTAAATGAACTTTTTTCTTGGAAATTCATATTTAATTTAATTAATTTTTAATTTAACTAATTCGCTTAAAAATTAACATTTCTTTTAAAAACTTATACTTTTAGGTGAGAAAATGATATTATTTTATATTATTATTGTCTTCTTCACAAAACATTAAAAAAATATTCAAAAATTAGAACACTAAAACTTGTTACGGTCCCCGTAGTTGAGAACCACTCTGAACAATTTGTCAGGAATGAGTCCCCGTCTGTGTTTACTAAACATAAACCAGGCTGGGAAAACCTTCCGGATAAATTACTTTAGAGTGGCCATTAAGACGACCTTGCTTTCTCCCTGACAAACATGACCCTTTGACGTGTCAATACCCGGGGAAGGAAGAGAGTTGTAAACTTACACCTGGCGCATCTGCGATGGAAGGCTTCCCCATCACGTGCCAGGCCCGTGAGTCTGAGTCACTGCGCGTCAGGACTCTTCTGTCTCTCTCTCTTTTCTCTCTCTCTTCCCTAAGCGTGGAAAGCGGCCAGCGGTCGCCAACTACGTGTTCGACGCGTTAAAGGGGAAAAGCCTGTCTTAAAATTTTAACTCTCGCGATTTCTTAATTATAATTCTTCCTCCCATTTCTTTATTATTATTTGGCGTCAGGGAGCAAAAGGGGAGCCCTAGGTTAATTTTGTATATCTATGTTTTAATTATGGCATTATTATTTTCTTTTAATTCTGTAACTTCATTTTTTTTTTTTTTAGTTAATAATTGTGGGTCCGGAT
>NC_046657.1:147432845-147470554 GCF_010883055.1 Belonocnema kinseyi
TAACAATGCATTGTTTCTAGCAAATTTATCCTAAAATAGAATTATAATCTTGTGGGTTCTTTCGCATTTGTCGAGTTGTTTTCAATTTTCAAGTGAAAGGGAGGAAAACATAATTTAGATTTACCAGAAATAAATGTCTAAGCCATTTATTATTTATATACAAATTTTGTACGAATAATCCTGAAAAAATTTAGTTTTTGCTTTTGAAATTGTACACTTTTTGTACACTTTTCAATTAGAGAGGTGTTATAAATAATTCAATTTGAAAAACATAATTATTAAAATTATTTATCATTTTTCTGATGATATTATATCCTAATAATGCTAAAAACTAGGACTTTTTCCTAAAATATTTAAATTTTGGTCGACCTTTCCCCTAGAGTGAAATAGTAAACAATGCACTTAACAAACATCCTTCATTAAACTAATTATTATATTCAAAACTTTTTCTCCGATATTAATGCTAGATAGTTACGGTTTGTTTTCTTGAAGTTATTAATTATTTTGTCCACATTTTACCTGATAAGACAATTATTAATTATGTTAACAAAAATTGTGGTTTAAATAATGTATTATTGTTTATAACCATTTTCTCTTATTTTATGGTGGGATGGGACGAGATTTCCATAAATAATCAGATGAGCTACTCAATTTTTTCATAAACTATCATTTATTTTGCAACTTTTCCTTCTACTAGCCATTGGGCACAAACTTTGTCGACGTCTTTACGACATCGTTGAACCACATCTTAACGACAACTTTACGACGTCCTATGTCCATGTCGACATGGACATAGGATGTCGTAAAGTTGTCGTTAAGATGTCGTAACGATGTCGTAACGATGTCGTAACGATGTCGTAACGATGTCGTAAAGACGTCGCCAAATTTTGTGTCCACTGGGTAGTATCAGAAGAAACGTTATCAAACTTTCTGTACTCTGCTATTTGATTTTTAATCCAAGAATTACACAAAATCACATATGCTGGAATCCCGCTTTACCAGGCGTTTAAGGGTGCCCCCCCCCCCCAATGGCCTTGAAGTTTGATTGGACCTCTCTAAACCGTTCTTTTTCTCCTCCTAGCTTGTGGCGCCTTATACTGCCAAATAGTAAACTGCGCAACTCCGCTGACCTGCAAACGCTCCTTTCTTGCCCCTTTCGACCGCCTTGTCTAGTAAATCGGGATACGATAAAGCGCGACTCCAGTGTATTAGATGTTTTAGAGTTATTTTTTGGCCACTGAATGTTGTGGACAAAAATATTGAGAAAAAAGTATGAAATCAGCACGGTGACAAATTCAAAATACTATGAAAATCAGAAATTCATTAACTAGACCAGAATAGTATTTTGAAGTTTTTTTACTGTGTAATTTAACTTTTAATGGGACAAGGTGGAAAAGTAAGTACATAAATTGTTATATTTATTCCTGTAATGCAATCATTGAAAGATATCTAGATATAAATTGCGTTTATATTCACTGTTACTCTAAGTAAAAAGTAAATCAAAATTTAGAAATTTCACAAAAACAGCAACTTCCCAGCATAACTGAGCTGACGAATGGAAGAAAGGCACATAAACTTATTTTCCTGGGAGTGGAAGGGCCCCTGGAAGCTTTCTTAACCATTTTTGAATTTTAATTTTAAAGAATAAAAACGGCCAAATGAAGTTCTTTTTTGTGAAAATTAATTTTAATTCGTTTTTCACTACAACGCAAGCTCAGTAAGTCAGTGTTAAAGATTTTTGAATCAAATTTTTAAGGAATGCAGTTTAAAGTGTCCTTCGACTGACAGGAAAATTAATTCAAACATTTATTTTTTTAACTTGTTGATTTTTTTCCGATGCCTGGTGCTTATCGGAATTCTCTAACATCCGGCGTTTCGTTTATAAAGCGAATTTCTAGCAAAAAAAAAACTTTCAGCGGGAAAGTTGTTTACAACAGTACAAAGAAGTTTTCTGAAAATTTTAGCCCAACCGAATTGATATTCAACAAATTATTAACGTCTCAAGTCTATACTTAGTTGTCAAAAAGTTTAGTGAACTGCATTATAATTTCAATCTGAGACTCTCGTTAAAGGCCGCGCGCGAGTCGCCTAGCTGCTATCGTATTGAGATGTTGATAATTTCTTGAATATCAATTGTATTGTCCTCAAATTTCCCAGAAAACTTTTTTTTTACTGTTCTCAACAACTTTATTGCTGGAAGTTTTTTGTTGTTTGAAATTTGCCTGATGAACGAAACGTTGGAAGTTAAAGAAGTCCGATAAGCGTCACGCACTCAGAAAAAAATTTACAACAATATTTGGTCATTAAATTTTTTAATTACTTTTGCTCTATCAGTCGACGGACATTTCAAACTACATTCCCTGGATATTTTATTTGAAAATCCTTGAAACTAACTGAATGAGCAAGCGTTCAGGGTTAATAACGAATAAAAATTAATTTTAAAAAAATCAATTTTTGGGCTTTAATTAAAAAACTAAAAAAGACTACAACCTTTCGCCTGAGATGCCCAATGAATTTCTACGCCGTTAGCTATGGGCCGGCCAGACGTCGCCTGGACTCTCTTTATTTTTTTAAATGGCCAGTAAATATATTTTTTACATTTTAAAGTGAATGCAGCACGTAAGAAATTTCAAAAAAACCAAGATTTTCTCAATTTTTTTTTTTGAGCTAAACCTCCTATATTTAATTTAAACAAAAAAGTTTAAACTTCAGGGGTTCCGAGATACGATAAAAAATGCTTAATTGTATTTGAGTGAGTTGATTTTTATGTCAATATGTCTTAAGTTATAATATAAATCGTTTGAAATTAAGTCACATAAATTTATTATTTGCATCAAGTTTGTGGATTTAAATATTGACTATTATTTATATGATAAAATTGTTTCTTTGTTTAAAATATCTCTAATAAAATTCTTTTTTGTAATATTTTCGATGTTGGAAAATGAGAATCTGAATTCAATTTTCAAGATTATATATACATACATTTTCATAAAATTTGTTTATAAAAATATTTATATTTTCTAGAATTAGTTAGAAGTTTAAAATCAATTAAAGTTAAAAAAAGACAAGTTCAAATTTAGGAATCATTAAAAGTGAAAATTATTTTAATGTTTTAAAGGAAACAATTTTTTCAAGTTATAAATTATTTGAATTTTCAATGAAAAAATGGTATAATGCTTTTTTTTTAAAGAATTAAATATTTATTAAATAATTCTGTTATAAGCTAAAATTTTCTGAAATTATTTATAAAAAATAGATATATATTAAAAAATTAAACCTTAAAATATTATATAAAATTAAAAATAATGTGTTTATTTTAATGAAAATAATTGCTTGAGACTTTTTATTTTGTGAACTATTTAATTAATTTGTAGCTCATTAATTTTGGCAAATAATTCAATTACATAAAGATTCAATTTAGGATATTTTAAATGAAGTATCATAAATTCATTATTTACTTGCAGATGATGTAATTCAATATTAGCTATTACTTTTCCAATAAAAGTTTATTTTCTCTTTAAAATAAATCTATTACAATTATATGATTTTCCTGATGCTTGTTAAGTGAAATGAGTATCTAAATTAAATTTTCAAAATTATAAGTGAATAATTTCCAATTTTTCCAAATTAATTTCAAATGTTATTAATAAATTAAACATATAGAAATGCTGTTTCAAATTTAAAGAAGGTATAATGTAAAATTATAAGAATGATTCAGTGAAAATTATTGTTTAATGCTTTTTATGTTTTGAACAACTAAACTGTTAATTGATTTGATTTAAACTTGTGATTTCTGAAATTATTAAAAAATGTTCTTAATAAATCGAATTTTAAGAAATAAAACCTTAAATTTGAAAAAAGATATTAGGTAAAAATTATTTTAATGGTTCAGCTAAATAATTTCTTCAAAATGTTAAATTAAATAAACATTAAAATTTATTTGCTTAAAATAAGGTGACATAAATTGATTATTGATTCAAAGTTATATAATTGTATATTAAATACAATTTGTATGATAAAATTTTAATTATATTAAAACATCCCTATTTCAATTATATAATTTTTTTTCATGATTCTGATTTTGTAAAATGGATATCTGCATACAATTTTTAGATTTATATGTTAATAAGAATAAATTTATTATTTAATTCAGGTGTACGTAATTAAATATTGTTCATAATTGCTTTTTATGTTGTAAACTTATTAATTACTTAATATCTGATTAATTTTTTCAGAATATTTAATACCGTTAATATTGCATTTTAATTTTTCTGTGTTTAGCAACAAAAATTAATTATTTATTTTAAGGTGATGTGATTGAATATTTGATTTAATTTGTATAATAAAAGTTTATTTAATTTTAACCTATCTGTATTACAATTAAATGATTTTTTTAAATCCTTCTTATGTTGTAGAATAAGTATCTGAATTCAATTTTAAAAATTATATTTACTTTTTTTTTAATAATGTAAAAGCTTATTAATAATTGAAATGATTAGGAACGAAATTTAAAGTGGTAAAAAATCTCTACAAATAAATAGTTATTTGAAAAATGGGTAAGTGATAAAAATAAATACCACGGTAAGCGCGCGCTGGTGCGCGTAAATGGAATTCTAGTATCAATTATTTCTAATTGGTTCACTAAATATTTTAAACGACCACAGGACAAACTTTGGAAATATCGTTATAAATATTTTTTTTTATACATATTTATATATTTTATTTGAATATTGTTTTTTGTTAATCAACAGTAAATGACAATATTGAGAAAAAAATTTATCACATATTGATGGTGACTACATTTAATTATTCGATAAACATTTATGGCGCGGTACACTTATTCCGTTATCACATACACGTATACGTTCGTCAGCAACTCTTGACCCTGCAGCGGAAATTGGAAAGATAAAACAGCTTGGTTACAAATAACCTTGTTACTAATTCGGGGAAAACGCAACGTAGACAGTCACGGTCGCCTAAATCGGTTTCAATTGTAATGCATAACATTGCGCAATATACTCGACTGAGTACTCACGTATTGCGCCCCTTTTGATGTGAGAGTCGCAACTGTCTGACTCCTATTGAGCTGAAAAAGTAAGTGGGCAAGCCTTTCTATGAATTCCTAGACCGAGGGTTACTAAAACGCGGTTTTAGTAACCCAGTAGTTTAGTATTTTTTTTGCAGAAAATGATGCATATTTTTATTTTCTTGCAAATGATTATCTTCCTAGATGCTACAAAGTACGGCAACAAAAGTTCTGTTAACAAATTGATATTCAGAAGCGAGTTTTCAACCAATTTGGACAATTTTTGGACAAGTTTAAAAAAAATTTTATTTTGTTCAATAGTGAAAATAAGAAAAGTAAATTTTTTGAAAGAGTGCCTGTTTTTAAGAAATGCTTGAATTTAATTCAAATACCCAGAATCATTTAGGTGCATATCCAGAAAATTGATCGAATAACTTATAAATTATAAAAAAATTATTTTATTTGTTATAAATACGTCAGTGTAAATGGATTAATGGTGAAAAAAGTCATTCCTCAATTCGATTCGCAGTTGGTTACGTTAAAAACAAAAGTTTTACATTTATAAATAGCCAAAAAATACATTTGTGGATTTAGTTTGTTTAAATAATTATCAATTGTTATCGACTGATACCACAGAAACATTAATGAATAAAAGAATACTAATACCTTAATAAAATGCAATTTTTCTTTGATAACAAATGCATAAGCTGATAAAAATTCGTTTAAAAATTCTTTTCAACAATCAAAATTTTTTATTTTCTATAAGCTCTCTAAAGGATTGAAAATTAGTTATTTACATTTCGTTGCATTCAAAACCGTAAGTAACTAAATTTAAAGCTATCCAGGCTGTTCATTTATTCATTAAATTTGTTTAAACAATCATCTATTTTTAATGCATTAGTAAGTCTGATGTGTATATGATATTTTCCTATAATTTTCGATTGATTCCACAGAAAAAACTAAATTTTTTTAACCATAAATATCTGATGTGGACAATTGTTTGCAAAATTTATTTTAAAACATAAAAAATTATTTATTATATTGTATCAATTAGATGAATGATTTATACGGAATTCAATAATAGGCAAATTGTTACATTTACCTAATTTTATTAGAGTAACATTCACGAAAGTTGAAAAATGTTCTACCATGATGTTATAATGAAAAAAATGTTATAAACAAATTATTTCTTAAAAGTTTGTTTTATCTTTTTTAAAATTATTTTAAGTTTATTTCTAATATATTTTAAGACATTTAGGTAAGAATAATATGATTATTAAAGAGAATTCAGTTACAATTATTCTTGTCAATATTGTAAACAAATCTAATGAACAAATAAATTCGGGCTTTTGATGACCAAAAAACTTTTTTTTTCAATACCACTTCTTTTATTAGGTAACTTTATGATGATTTTAGCAACATTCATTATAAATGCATAAATAACATTTTAAAAAAACTTTATTTAAAAAGTTCATTTTTTGGGAATTATCGAAAAGAAACTACAATAAAATTTATTAAATAATCATAAATGTTGCTGAGATGATGGAGAAGTTTCTAATTGCAACGACTGTTATTGAAAAAAAAAACGAATTTTCCCATCAAAAAATAGACGAATAACACAATTTGTTATTAGATTTGTATACAAAATAATGGTCACTTATTATGAATTATGCTGAAATTATCACGCAAATTATTTTTTTCGATTGGAAATTCGTTTTTTCTGGTATTCAATTAATCTCTTTGTTTAAAAAATCATCATTTTTAGTGAAAAATTCAACTTTTTTTTTAAAATGCTTGAATTTTATTGAAAATTCATCTTTTCGAATAGTAAATTAAACTTTTTTATCAGAAACTTATATTTTTTCGTCAAAAATTCAACTTTTTGGATAATATTTCTTGAATTTTTATACAAAATTTGTTCGTTTTTTCTTTAAAAAATTCATTTTTTGGTTTGAAATTCCTCTTTTTGGAAAAAAATAAGCATTTAGGTTTCAAACTTGAACTGCTTTCTTAAAAATGAAATTCCTCTCTTAAGAATTAAATTTTTTGGTTGAGAATTCTTGATTTTTTTCGGTAAAAAATGAATTTTTTAAATAGAAATTTCGTCTTTTTGGTAAAAACAAATTAAAAAACTAATTGTCAAAATTGAACTACATTCGTCAAATTAAATTTTGTTTTTTTTTTCTTTCTGAAAAATTCAACTTATGGTTAGAAATTCTTTGCTTTTTTCTAAAATTCGTTTTTTTTGGTATCAAATTATTCTTTTTTGTTCCTTTTTAATTCATTATTTTTAGTGACATATTCAACTATTTGGTTAGAAATTCTTGAACTTTATTGAAATTTGTCTTTTTGAACAGTAAATAATTCTTTTTGATTAGAAATTCATATTTTTTAAATAAAAATTCAACGTTTTGGTTGAGAATTCTTGAATTTGGTTACAAATTCCTTGTTTTTGTTGTTAAAAAATGAATTCCTTTACTTTTTAATTCATCTTTTTGGTTAAAAAATTAAACTACTAAGTTTCAAACTTAAACTACTTTCTGAAAAATTAATTTTTTTCTTTTTTAAAAATTCAACATTTCGTTTAAGAATTTTGTTCAAAATTCATCTTTTTTGGTATTAAATTAATCTTTTTGTTTAAAATTTCATCACTCTGCGTTAAAATTTTGACATTTTGTAGAGAACTCTTGAATTTTATTAAGATTTTTTCTTTTTTGGTACTGCACAAATCTTTTTGTTTAAAAATGTATCTTTTTTAGTTCAAAATTCAACTATTTGCTTGAGAGTTACTGAATTTTGTTAACAATTCCTTTTTCTTCTAGAAAATTATTCTTTTCGATTAGAAATTCACCTTTTTCAGTTTTAAATAAAAATTTCAATTTAGGAATTCCTAAATATAGTTCTTTTCGGTAAAAATTAATTTTTTAATAGAGAACAGTTGTTTTTGGTGAAAAAATTAAACAAATATTTTTCAAAAATAAACTACAGCCTTAAAAATTAAATTTTTTTCTTTCTATCTGAAAAAATTAACTTTTTGTTAAAAATTCTTTAATTTTTTTTTAAATTCGTCTTTTTTGGTATTAAATTATACTTTCTGTTTAAAAGTACACCTTTGGTAGTTAAAAATCCTACTTTTTGGTCCAGAATTTGGTTGAAAATTAAACTTTTTCAGTGCTAAATTAATATTTTTTTAAACTAATCTTTTTTCAGTTGAACATTCAACTGCTTGATTGCGAATTCTTGAATTTTCTTAAAAAATAGTATTTTTTGTAAAAAATTAATATTTTGTTTAAATTTTACCTTTTTGGTTAAAAGTTTACCAACTAGATTTTAACGTTTCACAACTTTGTTTTGAGTAAAAAAAATTTTCTTTGTTGAAAATTCAACTTTTGAGTTGAGAAGTCTTAAATTTTATTGAAAATTCGTCTTTTTGGTAGTAAATTAAGCTTTTTCATTAGAAATTCACCTTTTTGAGTTGAAAATTAAACGCTTTGGCTGAGGATTATTGAATTCGTTTTTTTGTGTTTTTGGTTAAAAAATTAAACAACTAGTTTTAAAAATTGAACTACATTCTTGAAAATCAAATTTTTTCCTTCTTAGCGAAAAATTCATTTTTTTTTAATTCTTTAATTTATCTTTTCTTGGTGTTAAATTATTCTTTTTGTTTAAAAAATAATTTTTTTCTAGTGGGAAGTTAATTTTTGTTGTTGAAATTGCTTGAATTTAATTCAATATTCGTCTTTTTGAATAGTAAATTAACTTTTTTTTATTAAAAACTCATTTTTTGAAGATAAAATCTCATGTTTCAGTTTGAAAACTCTTGAATTTTATTTAAAAAAATTTTTTTGGTACTGAATAAATCTTTTTTTTTTAAAAGTTCATCTTTTTCAGTTGAAAATTCAACTAACTGGTTTAGAGTTCCTGAATTTGGTTGAAAATCACTTTTTTTTCTAGGAAATTAATCTTTTTGTTTAAAAATTCTTCATTTTTGGTTTAAAATTCAAATTTTTGTTTAGAATTTTTGAATTTTGTATAAAATTCGTCTTTTTGGCTAAAAAAATAATTTTTTAGTTAAAATATTATTAATTTTAGTTTAAAAATTCAACTTTTTGGTCAAGGATTCTTGAATTTGGTTAGAAATTCATCTTTTTTGAAAATATATTAATCTTTTTGTTAAAAAATCATCTTTTTTAGTTGAAAGTTCATGTTGTTGGTTACAAATTCTTCAATTTTGTTAAAAAATTGTTTTTTTTCCCGTAGAAAATTAATATTTTAGTTTAAAGTTAATCTTTTTGGTTAAAAATGTACCAACAATGTTTTAAAGTTAAACAACTTTTTTTAAATAAAAAATTTATTTTTTTTTTAAATTAAAAATTGAACTTTTGGTTTGAGAAGTCTTTAGTTTTATTTAAAAATCGTCTTTTTTGGTATTAAATTAATCTTTTTGTTTAAAAATTCATTTCTGTTGCTCAAAATTCAACTTCAAAAGTAAAAGTTCTTGCATTGATAAAAAAAAATAATTTTACTTTCGAAAAGTGCCTGAATAATTTATTTGTTTATAATATTAACAAATATAATAGCAAAAATCCAAGTATTTTATGAATAAAATTTTATTATTTAATTGATATAATTTTTGAATTTTACAAATCATATTTATTTATTTATTTAGAAGTAAACAGCCTTCTGACTGTTATTGCAGGTGAATTTAATGAACAAATTCACGAAATGTTGCACATAAGGTAAAATTTCAGATATTTTACCTGCAGTAATTCAGAAAATCTGTGGCATTATTGATATGCGGAGCTCTTCAAGTGTAAAATCAATTTCCATTCTCTCGTAAGCAAGTATCGCTTAAAATATATTTGCATATTCGTCGAGTCTCAAACCCTCGGTTCTAGTGTTCTTATTTAAAAGTAAAATTTTTATTTAAAGATTAAATTCTTGTAAGCCGCATTTTCCGCCCTGGAAGGGAAGCTGTCTTACTTATATAGTAAGCACACTGCTTTGACTTTTATTAATATTACCTTTATTAGGAAATTATGCATAAAAGAGATCCTTTCAGAAAGATGCTGACCTTAGGGTTCTTCAATAAACTACGTTACCGCTTTTTGGCGTTAGGGGTGGGGGGGGGGCTCCCCAACATACGCACAGTGGGGAAAAAGTACATTTTTTGGTTCAAAATACGATTTCGGCCGAACCGGTGGACCGATTTGGATGTTTTTTTTAAGTTGACCAAATTCCAAAGAAAGTTGTCGAGCCTGAATTTTAATTTAGTTATTCAATTTTTTTATAATAAATAAATATGACAAAGAAATGGCAATTTTTTCTATTTGACGTTCCCGGTGGTTGTCAATAATAGAAAAATTGTTGTAATCGCCGAAGTTTCATAGATGTACATTATATAAAGATATTCCATCATGATACAATAAACAACAAAAAATTTATAAACAAATTAATTGTTGGAAATGTGTTTTCTATCATTTTCAATAATTTAAGTTTTTTCAGTTATATTGCCAGAAATTTGAATGGAAGCAATATTTTAATTTAAAAAATTATTTTAAGACTATGCTTGGTTATATTCTAAACAAATTTAATAAACAAAGGCATTATTCAGGCATTTCTCGTCAGAAAAATTAGTTTTTTTTATGTCAATTTTTATAAATTAGAAACCTCCTTATAATTTCAGAAAAATTCATAATTTTTTTATTCATTTTATTTATTTTTTAAACAAATTTAATAAACAAATGCAATATTCGAGAACTTATCGACGAAAAAATTCGTTTTTTTTCAAAGACAGTCCTTTTATTTGGGAACTTCATGATCATTTTTGCAACATCCATCACTATTTGATAAATTTTATGTTTTATAAACAAATGAATTATTCGGGAATTTGTTGGCGTAAGAACTTGTTTTTTTTTCAAATTCAGTCCTTTTAATTTCAAAAAGAAAGTTCTTTTTTTCATTGAGTACTTACTGTTGGCCAAAAAAAGAGGGTTTGAATACAAGGAATGATTGAACAATGCATTCAATAATTGTTATGGATAAATTTGTTATATTACATTTTTGTATATTAATTTTTTATTGGTTTTATTAATTTATTTTTATAATAATTTATTTGTTTTATTAAATTTGTTATAAATAAAAGCGAGTTCTTTCGTCGACAGATGCCCGAATAATGCATTTTTAATTCAATTTGTTTAAGAAAAATATAAAATTAATCAACTAGTTATCAATGTTACTGAAATTATCGTAAAGTTCCCAATTAAAAGGACTGACATAAAAAACTAGTTTTTCCGCCGACAAATGCCCAAATAGTGCATTTGTTTATTAAATTTGTTTCATCAAATCATTATATTAATTAACAAATTATGAATTGCTAAAATTATAATGAGGGTCATAATTAAAAAAAATTCACATCGAAAAAAACAATTTTCTGATGACAAATGCCTCAATAATGCATTTGTTTTGTTAAATTTGTTTTTAATATTAACTAGAATAGTCTTATGAGAAATTACTTTAATTGATATATTGTTTTTATTTAAATTTTTTGCAATATAACTTAAAAAAGGTTAAATGATGAAAAATTATAGAAAACACATTTTAAACAAATAATTTGTTTATAACAAATTTGTTTGTTTATTGTATGATGACGAAATATCCTTTTATAATGTAAATTTTTGAAACGTCGGCGATTACAACAATTTTCCTATTATGGACGAACACCGGGAAAGTCAAATAGAAAAAATTGTCATTTTTTTTGTGCTGGTAAATTAATCTTTATGCTCTTTTTTGGTATTAAATTAATCTCTATGCTTAAAAATTTACATTTCTCGGTAGTGAATTCATTTTTTGTTAAATTATTTTTTTTATATCGTTTTTTTCTGGAGAAAATTAATCTTTTATAAAAAAAAAATTTTTAGATTAAGAATTAAATCCTGGGTTCAAAATTGAAGTTTTTTATTAAAAATGCGTCTTTCTTAGTTGTAAATTGATCTTCATGTTAAAAAATCATATTTTTTCAATTAAAAACTTAACTTTATTGTTGCGAATTCTTCAATTATATTGAAAATTCCGATTTTTGGGTCGTTAATTAATCTTTTTGTTAAAAAATGCTTATTTTCATTTTTTTTAAATTTAATATTTGTTGTTCGGAATTCTTAAATTTTCGTTAAAAAATCGTATTTTTACTAAAAAATGAACCTTTTTATTAATTTTTTTTTAGATTTGAATTTGAATCTTGGGTTCAGTGTTCTTGTATTTTATCAAAAATTCATCTTTCTTAGTAATAAATTAATGTTTTTCTTAAAACATTAATCTTTTTTTAGTTGAAAGTTCAAGTTTTTGGTTGCGAATTCTTAAATTTTGTTAAAAATTCTTCTTTTTTGGTAGAAATTTAATATTTTTGTTTAAAAATTAATACTTTTTGTTAAAAATTCAACAAGTAGGTTCCAAAGCTAGATAACTTTCTGAACAATTAAAAAAAAATTCTTCACTAAAAATTCGACGTTTTGGTGGAGAATTCTTGAATTTTATTGAAAATTCTTATATTTTTGTAGTACATTAATCCTTCTTATCAAATTGATCATTTTGGTTGAAAATTAAACTTTGTGGCTAAGAATTGTTAAATTTTTTAACAAATTCATTTTTTTGTAGTAAATTAATCTGAATATTATTCTAGGGTTGAAATAATAATTTTGAGTTTCTCAAGGTTCATTCTTGTGATATTCTTGTGATATTTTTAATAATATTATAGGAGTGGGAGTATATTCTAGTTTTTTCTGAAGGTCACTTTTAAGTCCATTTTTAATTTTAAAATATAATTTTCTGAATATTATTTTAGCCTTCTTAGCATATTTTGGACCTTTGTGAAGGAAAGTTTCGCAAGCATTTTTATTTCAAAAATTTATTTTCTGTATCACGTGGAGAATTTTCGCATCTGCAGATTTTTGGGATTCATGAATATTATTTTGGTGTTGTCAACAGAATCTGGAGTTTTCCGGTGATAATTTATGTGACTGTTATGAATTTTTAAATTTCTGGGCTGCTGCCTGTTTTATGCGTAGAATATTTGTACCTGTTTCGCTAAGAGAAATAGGGGTAGATTTATGGGATTATTGAATATTATTATAACGTTAAAAGCATGTGTTATACTTCTCAGTGGGCAGAAGATTTGGCGACGTCTTTACGACATATTTACGACATCTTTACGACATCCTATGTCTATGTCGTTTCGGTGTCTTTGCGATATCGTAAAGACTTTGTCAGATCATTCGACTTATTTTCGATATCGTAATGACACCTTAATGACATGGGCACAGGATGTCGTAAATTTGTCATAAAGATGTGGTAACGATGTTGTAAAGACGTCGCCAAACTTTGTGCCGACTGGGGTTTTTGTAGGTGAATTTTGTAACCATTATCAGCTAAAAAATGTATTGTTTGTTTTACGTGGAGAATCTTTCGAGGGTAGGTACAAAAATATTAGATGAAAGAACAGTATGGACGACGCACACACGTTGACAAAAGAAAAAACAGATAATTAAAATTTCGATTGGATAATACAAAAATTTTATTTGCCCCCAGCTGGGAAACCAAGAGGGTTAAATTGAAAATATTGAGTGTGAAAACAGTAAAAAAGTATGCAAAAAGGACAATGTTTCAAATTTAAATTTCGGGGGGATGACACGAAATTTGGATTTGCCCCTCACTGGGCATCCAAGAGTTTACAAACGGAAATATAGGCCGTAAAAATAGCAAACACGATTTCAATGAACCCTTAAATTCAATGAATTTAAGGGTACAAAAAAAATCAGAAGGCTCAATAAAAAAAATCGAGTAGAATGATATTGGGGAGTGATTAAATAAAATTCAGAAGCAGAGAAAAATGAGGAGGATTAAACTCAAGATTTAAAAAAAAAAGTAGAGCAAAGTGAATCGCTTGAAATGAAGCGGAATGCCGAGTTGGTTCAGTGAAGAAAGATTAGAGATGAAAGGAAGTAAGTGAAAAATGTTTATAACTCGGCGAATTATGTAAATTTTGAGTTAAGAGAAGAAATGGTTTCAAGGGGTGTCGTTTGATACAAGATCTGAGATATACGTGAAAAATATGAGTAGCTCGTCGATTGGTGGAAAATAGAGGTCAGAAAAAAAAGCTTAAAATTTAGAACAAATGAAGTAAAGGTAAAAGCAGGTTTAAGGAAAAATAGTATATAAAGGTTAAAGTACAATAAAGTTTTATAAAACAAGATAAAATACTAGAGATAGGTAGGATAGAGAAAATGTTGTTTTTGGAAGTGGCAGGGGAATATAAAGTCAACTAAATTTTTGTAACCATTTTTGGTAAACGGAGAAGGTGTTTTGGAATTCGAGATGGTAAAAATTAGTGAAAAATTAGCCTAACGGTTTGTATTACCGCTTGGTGTTTCGCTGTAAGCATGTGCCGAAGAAATATAATAGTTATTTGAGATACAAGGGCCCAAATGACAGTTTTTGGGCCGAGTGTGAAAGTTGCAGTACGAGTCGGACTCGAGGCGTAGCCGAGACAAAGATCAAGAACTGCAAATTACACGAGGCAAATTTACACTCAGGGGCCGAGTGTCACACACAATTTTTAATAAACCAGACGATTCAAATTTCAATTAGGTTGCATAGAGTCCTAATATAATAACCTAATTAGAGTTCTAATCTAAACACATAAGAGGGAATCCAATCGAAAACAATCGAATGCAATTCAATTCTCGAGATGAAGGACGAGTACTGAAATTTACACGAGGTACAGTGCTACTTAGGGTAAATTCAATTCAATTTTCCAGTTAAAGGAAGAGAATTACAATTTACACGAGGTAAAGCTCTACTTAGGGGCCGAGATTCAAACACTATTTTTATATAGTCAAACCTGTCGATTATAACTACAAATAGGTTGCATAAAGTCCTAGTCGAAAAACAGAAGAGGTCATCCAATCCAAACCAAGCTAATTCAATTTAATTCCTTAGATAAAGGACGAGTACTGAAATTGACACGAGGAAAAGCACCACTTGAGGCAAATCCAATTTAATTCCCCAGGCGAAGACCGAGGACCGCAATTTACCCGAGACAAATTTCGAATTGGGGGCCGAGTGTCAAAAACTTTGTTTGATGGTCAAACCAGTCGGTTAGAATTACAAATAGGTTGCACAGAGTTCTATTCTGAAAAGAGAAGAAGGAATTCAAAACAATCCAATCCAATTTAATTACTGAGATAAAGTAGGAGTACGGCAAATTACACAAGGCAAATTGCCACTTAGGGGCCGAGTGTCACACACAATTTTTAATAAACTAGTCGATTCAAATTTCAAGTAGGTTGCATAGAGTCCTAATTCAATAACAGAAGAGGGAATGCTATTGGAAGCAATCTGATCCAATTTAATTCCCTAATTAGAGTTCTAATCTAAACACATAAGAGGGAATTTAATCCAAAACAATCGAATGCAATTCAATTCTCGAGATGAAGGACCAGTACTGAAATTTACACGAGGTACAGCGCTACTTAGGGTAAATTCAATTCAATTCCCTAGTTAAAGGAAGAGAATTACAATTTACACGAGGTAAAGTTCTGCTTAGGGGCCGAGATTCAAACACAATTTTTATATAGTCAAACCTGTCGATTATAATTACAAATAGGTTGCATAGAGTCCTAATCTAAAAGCAGAAGAGGTCATCCGACCCAAACCAATCTAATTCAATTTAATTCCTCAGATAAGGGACAAGTACTGAAATTTACACGAGGAAAAGTGCCACTTAGGGCAAATCCAATTTATTTACCGAGACGAAGACCGAGGACCGCAATTTACACGAGGCAAATGTCGACTTAGGGGCCGAGTGTCAAACACTTTTTTTTATGGTCAAACCAGTCGATTATAATTACAAATAGGTTGTATAGATTTCTATTTCAATAAGAGAAGAAGGAATCCAATTCTAAACAATCGAATCCAATTTAATTACTGAGATAAAGCAGGAGTACTGCAATTTCCACGAGGAAAAGTCTCACTTCAGGGCGGAGTGACGCACTATTTTTTATCACATCAGTCGATTACAATTGCAAATACGTTTCACAGAATCCTAATCTAAAACAGAAGAGGGAATCCAACCTAAAACAATCTAATCAAGTTCAATTCCTAAATTAGAGTCTTTATCTACAACAGAAGAGAAAATACAGAGTCCTAATCTAAAACCTAATCCAAAACAATCTAATCTAAGTTAATTTCCGAGATAAAGGACGAGTACTACAATTTACAAGAAGCAAAGTTCCACTTAGGGTAAATTCAATTTAATTTCCCAGATAAAGGACGAGTACTACAATTTTGAAACGAGGCAAAGGTCCACTTAGTGGCCGAATGTCTCACACTATTTTTCATCCCATCAGTCGATTATCATTATCTATAGGTTGCATAGAGTCATAAACTAAAAAAAGAAGAGGGAATACAATTTAAAGAAATCTAATCCAATTTAATTCCCGAAATGAAGGACGATTATTGCCATTTACACGAGGAAAAGTGCCTCTTAAGGGCGGACCCAGTGGGCACAAAAGTTGGTGATATCTTTACGACATCGTTACGGCATCTTCACAACTTTACGACATCCTATGTCCTTGTCGTTTCGGTGTCTTTGCGATATCGTAAAGACATCGTCAGATTATGCAACTTATTTACGATATCGTAAAGACACCTTAACAACATAGACAAAGGATGTCGTAAAGTTGTCGTAAATATGTCGTAACGCTTTCGTAAAGACGTCGCCAAGCTTTGTGCCCACCGGGGAGTGCCACACACTATTTTTGTATCACATGAGTCGATTGTAATTGCAAATACGTTGCTTATAGTCCTAATCTAAAAACAAAAGAGATTCAGTCCAATTTAATTATTTAATTAGATTTCTAATCTAAATAAATAAGAAGGAATTCAAGCAAAAACAATCTAATTCAATTTATGCTCAAATATGAAGGAAAATAAATGCCATCTACAAGAGGCAAAGTGCCACTTATGAGGCAAGTGTCACAAACTATTTTTTATCAAACCATTCGATTATAACTACAACTAGGTTGCGTAGAGTCCTAATATAAAAACAGAAGATGGAATCCAATTTAAAAGAATCTCATGCAATTTAATTCCCGAGATGCAGGACGAGTACTTCAATTTACACGAGGCAAAATTCCACTTAGGAGCGGAGTATCACACACTATTTTTGATCGAAACACTTCAATTATAATTACAAATCTGTTGCATAGAGTGCTAATCTAAAAACAGAAGAGGAAATTCAATCTAAAACAATCAAATTCAATTTCATAACTAGAGTTCTGATCTAAACATAGAAGACCCAGTGGGCACAAAGTTTGGCGACGCCCTTACGACATCGTTACGACATCTTCACGACAACTTTACGACATCCTATGTCAATGTAGTTAAGGTGTCTTTACGATATCGTAAATAAGTCGTATGGTCTTACGATGTCTTTACGATATCGTAAAGACACCGAAACGACATGGACATCCATTTTAAATCCTGAGTTGAAGAACGAGCACGACAATTTACACGAGGCGAAGTGTCACGGTAAATTCAATTGAATTCCCGAGATTCAGGAAGAGTTCTGCAATTTACAAAAGGGAAAGTTCCACTTAGGGGCCGAGTGTTACACACTACTTTTTATCAAATCACTTGACCATAATTATAAATAGGTTGCATTGATCCCTAATCTAAACACAGAAGAGGAAATCCAATCTAAAAGAATCTAATCCAATTTAAATCCTCAGATTAAAAACTAGTACTGTAATTTACAGGAGGCAGATTGCTACATCAGAACCGAGTGTCAAACATTTCTATCACACCAGTTAGCGCAAGCGCAGTACGTCTACATTCCAAATTCCGGTTTACTGCACTCATCGTTATATAATTTTACGACCTAGGCTAATAAATACTATTTTAGGTATCGCTAACAGTACCTAAATCGCACTTATGATGGCGGTGTGATAAAAAGAATAATAAAATTACTGTTTATGTTTATTTTTAATTCGTTGCTTTGCACCCGCCGTACATAAACTTTAAAGCAAGGCCAAATACTGTTTAGTAGTTTCATTTGGTATGCCAAAAAACTAATTTTTGAAATAACAGGAACATTCCAGTGACGAAAAAAAAGCCAGAAAATCCTTGTATTTGTTAGTAAATAGCTTGTTTCTTTTTACAAAAAAGGCTCTTCCCAAGATAACTGTGTTCACTCTTCAGTTCCGCCGCGCTGTGATACCTCACACCGCTGAACGCACAGTTATACAGTGAAAAATGTTAGCTCCAGTTGACGACTAATGGGTTCACGTTCACAGCGTTTGTAGGTCGTAAAGTTACGTGTCGCAAAGAGCTGAGTTTCCCTAGAATCGCAAGTGTGGTTTCGCGGTGAACAGATACACGCTAGAGAAACAGAATCGCTGCAACGATTTTCCACTATGAACGAGTTTCAACTCTAAATTCTACCGCGGTGATCGATCACTTCGAACGAAGCAATAAAAACAAAATTACCTAGTTAAACTATAGTTTAATGGAACATTTATCGTAAAATAATCTGTGTTTTATACCAAATTATGTGTATTTAGATGTAGATGTTAATCGTTCAAGTGTTCAAAAATACAGGTACTAAGTTAAACCGATCATTATTGGGACATTTACGAAAAGCTAACCCGGTAAGAAGGCTTGCATTGAAAAGCATTGAAAATTTCCATTCATCAAGTGATAACTTGAGAAATATTGAATATTTCTGAATCCTCTTTTTGTCCTTCCGTTTTGCATCTTCCCAACAAATCAACCAAGAAATAGAACAATTTTAATCCCTTTTAGCAAATTTCGGTAATTTTATTTGTAGTTTTTCGAATAATAGTGACGTACAGTAGAACCTTGATTATGCGTGGTAATGTGGGGAGGATATACCTCGGATAAGCGAAAACTCGGATAATACGAAAGAAGTACAAAATTGGGAAGAGTTCTCTATTTTTTTTTATATATTTTAAACAGAAAAATAGATATAAACATTTAGCAAATAAAAGAAAACAGCTTACAAATAGGGATTTATTTTTATTGATTTATTAATTTATTAATAATTGAAAACTACTGCGTGCATTCAGAATTAAGCGTGACAGCTTTATCTGTATTATAAATGATTCTCTGTATTATTCGAGCATACCTCTCGGTTAATGCGGAGTGCTTAGATGAGTCTCGTTGCCTCGGATAACGCGGAGCCTCGGATAATCGAAGGCCGCATAATCGAGGTTCTACAAAGGCTTTGTAAGACATAGCATCAGTCATTTTACGAAGTCAGGATTAATTTCCACACAGAAAGTTCTGGTGAAAAATAATTTTTTGAATTTCTTATCATGATTTTATATAATTATAATTAAAATGTGTGAACAAGACGAACACTTTACGATAAAGAGATGTGTTTTTGTATTCAATCCTACTAGATTTTGCAAATTTCATGCTTTTCCAGTGGGCAAAAAAGTTTTCGACGTCTTTACGATATCGTTACGACATCGTTACGACAACTTTACGACATCCTATGTCCATGTCGTTTCGGTGTCTTTGCGATATCGTAAATATGTCGAATGATCTGGCAAGGTCTTTACGATATTGTAAGGGCACTGTAAAGACATGGACATAGGATGTCCGAAAATTGTCGTAAAGACGTGGCCAAACTTTGTGCTCACTGGGTTTGGAGTGCGTTCTAATGTTTCAAACAAAAATTGTGTTTTTAATTTATTGGATGTTACGACTCGCAAATCCGATCGGGCTTAAAAGGGATTGGAATCTTCTTATGTTCGCCACCTAATGAGGATTAAAGAACGAAAGACAGAAATGGCATTCTTTAGGCTTCAAAATTGTAAATACATTTCAATGCAAGGCTTCTAACTGAGAACCCATATTAACTCAATTTTAAAATGATGAGTTAGAATTTTTTGTACAAAAACCGTTATAATAAGTGGCTAATACATTATTTGAACGATTAGAACAAAAATGCATCATTAATTTTACAGTTAATTAATATCAATGTCTTTTTTTTGCTAGTCACATCGACTATTAATGGGAAATGAATATTGCGGTATATCCTCAAGAAGGACACAAAATAAGCCAATATTAGGACTAGGAAAATCCAATGATTTTTATCAAAATAAAATTCAATTAATTAATATTAAAAATATTGCTTGTGACTTCCACGCTTGCCGTTCAATTGATTATTTAGTCTAAGAATGTTGTTCAAAGTATTTTATTGCGAACTTCAATTTTGCCAACTGCTTAAGTATAGGTGAATAATTTAATAGTAACTCATCAATTTAATTTCTAATAAAATTAGTAAGTGATCATGAAAATTTACTATTATTGATTAATATTAAATATAATTAATATTAATAAGAATAATATTATCGATTTATTTGCAGCTTCTACTGATTTGTTGTAAATTTAGATTTAGAATTCATCTTGATTAAAATTAATAACTAGATTCAAAAGAGCGGTTAAACAATTGCAATTATTTATTAGTTGAAATTATATTATTTGGTTGAAAATTTTATGGACGGAAAAATTGTTTTTGATTAATATTTCAACTATTTAGTTAAAAATTTATACTTATAGTTCGAAAATTTATCTTTCTAATTATAAATTTCATTTTTCTTGAGCAAAGTTGCATCTATCTTTAAGCTAAAGCTTTAAAAGTTTTTTAAAAAATTGTTTTTTTTTAAATTTATTTAACTGCTTTCCATTTGCAATTAAAATCGTTTTTGGGTAAAATATCAACTATTATATTTGTTGGTAGGTAGTCACCTTTTTTTTTGTTAAAAATTCAAATAA
This sequence comes from Belonocnema kinseyi, assembly GCF_010883055.1. Taxonomy (NCBI): domain Eukaryota; kingdom Metazoa; phylum Arthropoda; class Insecta; order Hymenoptera; family Cynipidae; genus Belonocnema; species Belonocnema kinseyi. The sequence continues at coordinate 147,453,730 of NC_046657.1, forward strand.
TCCATAAAAGTTGCACTACTTTGAAGAAAAAATCTTTTTTTCCTAACATCGGAATTAATCATGTTTATTGCATAGAAATTGCATTATTTTTTGATCGATTACTCCAAAATTCTAATTTAGGATTAAGAAATTACTTTTAATGAGTTTTCAGTCATTAATACTCATAAATATTAAATATGAATATTTATATAATTCAAACTCAGCGCGCAAACAGTGACCAATCGGGTTGTCGGCGCCTGGTCGGCGCGACGCAAGCGCAGTTTAAAAAGTTCCCAAGATGGGGGACACTGCGTTGAAGTGTCCGGAACTGAGACAGTCAGCGACATCTCGTCCCGGTTTAGGAAACTTCGTCAAAAATTTGTCCAAACACGAAAAATTAAAATATTCATAACTTATTGAATAAAATCGCTAATAAAAGTTATGAATTTTATTCTTTTACGTATTAAAAATCTGCAACAGCATTACTTTCTCAATGAGGGTAGGAAATTTCATTAATTCAAAGCTATGAAAGTTATCCGGAAAGTTTTAAAATATAAAAAAATGGTAAATTTTGCAATGGTTCACTCGCAGATTTTAAGGATTATTTTTTAATTATTTGTTATTCGATTAATTACTTGCCAAAACAAAAATAAACAGTGGTATAAATTCAAAATAACTTACAAAATAATATAGAATTTTTACTGTTAAGATTTATGACGACGTTTTTACGACCTCGTTATGAGGTCTTTACGACAACTTTACGACATCCAATTTCCATGTCGTTTCGGTGTCTTTACGATATCGTAAAGACATCGTCAGATCATACGACTTATTTACGATACCGTAAAAACACCTTAACGACATTGACATAGGATGTCGTAAAGTTGTCGAAAAGGTATCTTAACGATGTCGTAATGGCTTCGCCAAACTTTGTGCCCACTGGGTGCTAGATACAATCCATTAGAGTAGTTAAGTCACACATTTGAAGTGAGCAACTTGACTCCTTTCGCTGGTGTGACTTTTTTACACCAAAATATTGAGGATCTTATCACACAACATATGAGTGACCATGCCCTTCATACAAACTGGTACGACAACTTTGTGAAGTCACACTAACTAGTGCGAAAACTTTGTTCCGTCATTTACACACCAGTCTGATTTTTCTTTTAGAATAGAGAACAGTGTCTTTCCAGTCGGAACTGTAATATAGCAAAACTAGGATGTGTCATTAGTTTTAATTATAATATTTTCTGATTTTTATTATAATTATACATTCACTCTTTATTTTATAATATAAAATGACATTTATTATATTTTTTAACCAAATAAAAAATTTTAAAAGACAATAAATGTTCTAATATTCTTTTATCGTTTATCCACTTTTAAAGTAATTAATTAAATCAATATAATCCATTCAATAAATTCAAAACACACCATTTCGAGCCACCGGTCACACTATTTGAAGCGACCAATCACACCTTTTGCAGCGACTAGTTATATTATTTGAAGCGACCAGTAAAACATTTTGCAGTGACCAGTCACACTATTTAGAGCGACCAGTCACACCATTTAGAACGACCGGTCACACCATTTAATGCGACCAGTCACAAAATTTGCAGTGACCAGTCACACTATTTATAGCGACCGGTCACACCAATTAGAGTGACCAGTCACACCATTTGAAGCCACCAGTCACACAATTTGCAGTGACCAGTCAGACTATTTAGAGCGACCAATCACACTATTTTAAACGAGTGGTCGCAGTCGTACAAATTATTTATCTGTGCTTAACTTGAACTTGGAACACCGCAAAAAAAATTACCGTTATCTGATGCGGTGAGGAGAGATACCATCAATTCGGTTTACAGAGGTCGAAAGGATTTATATCTTCATCCTTTGATTTACTCGAACTAGCTCGTTCACCGATTTATCAATGCTTTACTTGTAAAGATATCATCTTTTATTAGAAGGATTTGAGAAAATCAGTGGAAGAAATATTTTGAAAACATTTAGTATGTGAAAATTCGGATATCTTTTATTATACTCTATTTCTCGGTTATTTATGAAAAATCAACTTTTTGGTTTGAATGCATGAATTTTGTTGAAAATTGATTTCTTGTGGTAGGAATTCCGTCCTTTTGGTAGTATTTGATCCTTTTGCTTAAAATTCACCTTTTTTTGTTAGAAATTCAACTTTTTTGATAAGAGTTTTTTAAGTATAATGGGAAAAAAATTCATCTGATTTAGTTAAAAATTCAACTTTCTGTTTCAGAATTCTTGAAATTTATTGAAAATTCGTCTTTTTGGTTGTAAACTAATCTTTTTGTTTGAAAATTTATCTTTTTCATAATAAAATTTAACTTTTTAGTTGAGAACCTATTTTTCGGATTCAGGGGGTCTCAAGACGTGTAGATTTAACAAAAACGGGGGGGGGGGGGGGGGGGGGGGGGGGGGCAAGTTTTACACAAATCTAATAACTTCTCTTGATGAGAATGTAAAAAAAAATTCATCTGATTTAGTTTAAAATTCAACTTTATGGTTTAGAATTCTTGAATTTCATTAATATTCGTCTTTCTGATTGTAAACAAATCTCTTTGTTCGAAAATTCATCTTTATCAGTCGAAAATTAATCTTTTAAGTTGAGAATTCTTGAATTTTCTCAAAAATTCATTTTTTGCTGTAGAAAGTGAATCTTTTTCTTTAAAAAATTTTTTTTTTCAAAATTTAACAAATGAGTTTTAAAGTTGAACTACTTTCTTTAAAATTATAAAAAATTAATTTTTTTCTTTCTTAAAAATTCAACATTTTGGATGAGAATTCTTGATTTTTAATGAGAAAAAGAGTTCATATCATACAGATGAAAATTCTTCTTTCTTAGTTCAGAATTCTTTAATTTTATTGAAAATTCGTCTTTTTGGTTAAAAATTATTCTTTTTCTGTAAAAATTAATGTTTTTAGTTATAAATTCAACTTTTTGGTTAAGAATTAATGAATTTTATTAGAAAAATAATTTTTTTTTCGGTGGAAAATTCCTATTTTTTGCTTAACAATTAAGTTTTTTTTGCTCAAAATTTAATTCTTTTTCAATTATTTTCAATTACTTGTTATATTTTAGTGAAAATTCGTCTTTCTTGGTAGTCATTTAAACTATTTGCTACAAAATTTATCTACTTTAGTTCTAAATTCAACTGCTTGGTTCAGAATTCTTGAATTTTTTTGAAAATTCGTCTTTTAAGTTCTAAATTAACCTTTCTTTTTGACAATTGCTCTTTTTCATTTGAAAATTCAACTGTTTGGTTGAGAATTATTGAATATTGTTAAAAAATTTTTTGTGTAGAAAATGGATTGGTTTGTTTGAAAATTCATCTTTTTGGTTACAAATTTAATAACTAGATTTTAAATTTGAACCACTTACTTAAAAATTCATTATTTTGGTGAAGATTGAAAATTTAAGTTAAAAATTCATTTTTTTATTATAAATTGAAGCGTTTTGTTGATAATTCCTTTTCATTTGTTAAAATATTACTTGGATAAATGAAAATTTTCCTATTCCATTTGTGTTCAAAATGGTTATTTTTCAAGTAAAAATTAAAATTTTGGTTAAAATTGAAATATAGTGGAACTCTTAGATATGGTGCCCTTACACACTTCTTCGGAGAATTGACGCCGCGCCGCAAAGAGGAGAAAAATGAACTGCGAAATTGTTAGAACACTTTTTTCAATTTATGATTCAATAATTAAGATGAAATTCAAATCAAAAATATAATAGTAGGCTTTTCAACCAAAAAAAATAAATTTGCATGCCAGAAAGACGAGTTTTCTTCGAAAAAGTTATATTATTATTATTTAAAAAATTTTAATTTCGCGAAAGAAAATTTAATTTACACCTAAACAGTTAAATTTTTATGTTAAGCGATAATATTATTCTTATAAATTATTATCTTATTTAATATTAAATTTTAATGCTAGTTTGTTCAAAATCAATTTCAACTAAAAATTTAACTCTTCTAGTAAATTTTTTTAACTATTTCAGATGGAAAATTGACCTTTTCTAGTTCAAGAATCAACAATTTTGATGAAAATTTGTCTTTTTAAATTAAAAATTTATTAATTTCGTTGACAATACAAGTATGTTTTTAAAAATCGACTTTTCTGGTAGGAAATGATTTTTTTCTTTTAAAGTTAATTTCTTTATTTAAAAGTTATTCTGTTTGATTAAAAACTCAACTATTTTTCTAAAAATTCGTTTTTTTTTTACTTCAATTTTTAGCGAAAAATTCAACTATTTTTTTGTCTGTTAGAATTTGATAATTTTTTGATGAAAATTCAAGTATTTGTTTCAAAAATGATAATTTTCATTCAAAATTAAACTATTTTTTTTAGGCATTATGTCAAAAAAATTTCGAGTTGAAACGATTTGGATGTAAATTGGTATTTTCTAATTAATTTTCAGTACCAAAAATTAATGTTTAACTATAGTTAAATTTTCGACAAAACATATGATAAACAAAACGAATTTTTAACAAAATTGTTAAATTTTCAGAAAATTTTTTTTCAAATAAATTAATAAATCATCAAACCAAAAAAAAACTAAATTTTTAACAAAGTAGTTCCACTATCAACCAGAAAAGATGAAAAAAATCGTTAAATATCTTTGAAATCGCTTTGAATTATTAAAAGTAATTGAAAATTCCTTGAAATGTTTAAAAACATCATCAAATATTTAATATACTTTAATATATTTTGAAATATTTAAAAATTTTTTAAAGCTCTCGAAAATTCCCTAAAATTTAAAAACTACCCATAAATATTTTTAATTCTTTAAAATCTCACACTAAATTATTGCAATTAATTGAAAATTTCTTAGAATAAATTGAAATATCCTAAAATATATCAAATCCTTTCAAATCTTTCGAAATCTTTTGAAATATCTAGAACTAGAACTTTCTTTTAAGATTTCTGAAGTACTTTGGAGTTTTCAGAAATAATCCTTATAAAATTTTCTTAATTCTTTAAAATTCCTTTAAATTATGAAAATAAATTGAAACTTCCTTGAAATCTTTTGAAACATCCTCAAATATCTAAAATCATTAAAAATCTTTTGAAATATCTTGAAATTTTTTGAAGCTTCAGATTGATATTTAGAAAACAAAAAATTTGAAAACGTTAAATATTAAACTGTTTGTAGATTAGAATATTGAAAATGGAATCAATGAAAATGCAAAGCTTTCGAAATTTAATTTTCAAAACTTTTCAACTATTAAATAAGAATAATTTTCAACTTGATGAGATTCAGGTACGATACATTATATCGTTCCATAAGTAGTAAAACTTTAACTCGAGTAAGTTCTATTAAAACTTTAATTTCACAGTTTAACTTATAATCCCATCTTATTTAATAGTTGAACATTTTTGAAAATTAAATTTCGAAAGCTTTGAATTGTTATTCATCCTATTTTCAAAACTCTTATCTACAAACATTTCTATATATAACGTTTTAAAATTTTTCTGTTTTATAAATTTCAATCTAAAGCTTAAAAGAAGTGGGACGATGGTCGTGGGGGTTAAAGCGTAGGTTTTGGACCCACTCCTTCGGCTTGCGGGTTCAATTCCCGCCTCGCACTCTGGAAGAGTCTCGGTGGCCCATGCGGTGAACACTAGCCTAGCAAGGGACTGTTCATCTACGGAGAGTCGTGGGACCGGTACCTCTAGAGAAAAAGGTTTTCTCTAAGTACTTAAGGCTGTTGCTCTTGGTGGTTCGGAACCCACCTTAAACTGTAGGTCCCCCTTCCACCACCAAGTAAGTGTGTGGAGGGTGTGTAAAGGAATAAAGAAGGTGTAAGAAAAATGTAAACCCTTAGGGGGCACATTAGAAGCTTCCATCTCTAAAGCTTAAAAAAAATTCAGGAAATTTCAAAAAAAATTTAGGATTTTAAATATTTGAGGATGTTCTTAAATATTGCAAGGAGCTGAACCAGTATACTGAGAATTTAAGATCTATTATTAGAACTTTTAATTTATTTTTGAATTTAAAGGAATTTCAAAGAATAACAAAATTTTAAAGGGCTATTTGTAAAAATTCCAAATTACTTTAAAAATCTTTTTAAAACGTTCAAGTTCTATTACAATATTTTGAAGGAATCGCAATGTTTCAGAGTATTTTAAACTGCTTCAAGAAATTTCTAATTGATTACATAATTTAATATGAGATCTTAAAGGATTTGATTAATTTTAGGGTATTTTTAAAATTGCAAGGAAATTTTAAAAGCTTTGAAAAATTTCAAGAGATTATAAAGGGTTTTAAATATTGTAGGCTGTTTTAACACATTCCAAGAAATTTTCAATTAATTGCAAGAATTTAAAGTTATTTTAAAGAATGTTAACGATTTTTTCTTGTTAAAGTGTAGAAAATTCTTTTTGTTTTTGGTTGAAAATTAATTTTTTAAATAAAATTTAACTATTCTATATTTGGTTAAAAAGTGATCATTTTTAGTTGAAAATTTTTGTATTTTACTGAATACTCGTTTTTCTTTGTAGAAAATTAATCTTTTTTGCAGAAAATTTAATTATGGTTAAACATTAATATTTTGTATAGAAACTTAGTTCTGGTGAAAAATAAAGTTTTTTTGTGCAAAATTTATGTATTTTATTCAAAATGCCTTTTTTTAGTTCACAGTACAGATTTTTGATTAAAAATTTAACTTTTCGTTAAAAAATTATACTATTTTGTTCAAAAGAATTAAATTTTTTTTAATTTACGTATTTTCTTCAAAATTCATTTTTTTGCAGAAAACTAATGGTTTTAATTGAGAGTTAAACTATTTCTATTAAAAGTTAGGCCATTAGTCACTAAAATTAATATATAGTTTTTAATTATAACATAAATACCAGTTTTCTTTTGTTTCGCTTTGCGTTGCTTCAACGAATTAAATTCTTGTAAAGTTTGTAAAGGAAACCTTTGCTTTGTGGAAAAGTAAATAGTGGCTTCGCTTTCGCAACATTGGCATCTTCTTTTAAAACTGCAAAAAAATTTGTTTCTTTGCTTTCAATTTTTAATATAAATTATATAAATATTTTTGAAATCAAGCATAAACTATAAAAAGATTACTTTCAAAGAACAACATTCAGATTTTCAACTTTCATCAATTATAACGTTCAAAGATACTACAATTGTATAAATCCACTTAATTTCTTAACTCACGGATAGTAACATTTTCGGTTCAAATCCGGGCTAAGGAAGATTTCTTCTTTTTCTTAAAAAATTTTTGGTCTGAAAACATTATTTTAACAAATAAAAACTCTTATTATTTATAAGCAAACGCCATAATTTTCAATGTTCTAAATTGAAGAATAAATCAACAAGTTTAGGAAATTTCAAAATTATATTATTTTAAGCTATTTTATGTTAGAAATATTAAAAATTGGAAGATTACCATTTTTTTTCGAACAATTTTTAAACTAGAAGTTAAATTATTTTAATTCTGAAGCTTCACAAAATCTTTTGAAATAATTTAAATTTTTCCTGACACTTTTAATATATCCTGCGAAATTGAGAAAAATTGCCTCAAAATCTTTGAGATTATTATTTTAACAGTTTTAGCAATCTTTTAAAGTCTTTTGCATCATTCTCTTGAAATTAATTTTTCAAAATAAAACATTATGTTTAATTTTTTTAAGAATGTTAATATTTTTTTTTTTATTTCAAATCTTTCAAAATTCTTGAAATGCTTCTAAATTTTTGTTTAAAATCTTGAAAAACCTATATTTTAAAAAAATTTTTTGACATCTTTTCAAGTTTCAAATTTTTTTTGGACTTGTTTAAAAATTCTAAATATCTCTTAAAGTTTCCCCAATGTTTTCCAAATTTGTTAAATTGTTATTTATTCATCAAAATTTACTTTTGTTTTGAAATTTTGTTAAATATTCTGCTGAAATTAATTTTTTGAGATGAAAAACTAATTTAAAGTTTTCCCAAGAATCTTAAGACAATGCTTGTACTATCTTGCCACCTTTAAAAATCCTTAAAAACTTCACAATTTTATTTAAATAATTTTAAGTATTTCCACAACTTACTCAAATTTTTTGTAATGAATAAATATTTATGTGTTATTTACACATCGAAATTCCACATTTTAACTTAGAACACACATTTTCTTTAACAGAACATTTAAAATTTAACATTGTGCCATTTAAAGTTTAAGTTTAGTTTTCTGAAATTTTAATGATTCAAGGCTTTCTGTTTCAAATAATTGAGTTTCGAATTTTTTTATTGTTTACTTTTTACTATTTCAATTTAATTATTGTTCCATTTCATAAAAATGAGCTACATTTCAATTTAAAAAATTATAATTAATTTATATTTAGAGTTTATCAACTTAAATCGTTTTTTGTCAAAAAAATTTAATTTACAAAGGTTTTAATCGTGTGTTATGTAAAAAATGAAGATCTCAAATGGAAAATTTTGATGGTAAGTGATTTTATAATTTCACATTGTAAAACAAATGATTTCATGAATGAAAAAGTTGAGAATTATACTAAGAATTAAAAAAAAGTTAAACTTATTTGAAATTCTATTATATATCTTGGGATATAAAATTTGTGATATTTTACGTGATTGGATAGATTTTGTTTCTACAAACTTGTAAAATTCCCAGTCAAAGAATAAATTCACACCCTGTTTTTAAATTTATGTAAATATAATTTGATAAGATTCTTAACAAAATTTAAAAGATTTTTTAATATTTCAGGCTTGTCAATAAAAAATCTAGAAAATTTTAGAGATTTTTTCATGATATAGGATTTTACGAAATATTATTAAAAAATCGAGTCCTTTTAAAAGATGTTCAGAACTTGGGAAGGAATCTAGAAAAATTTAACAAATTTATGAAAATGTTTCTGTGTTATCAAATATTTGCAATCCATTTAAAACGTCTCAAATTTCTGAAAATACTTTTTACTGACAGGAATTTTTCTCAAAATTTTCAAAATACCATTCAAAATTTGAAAAAGCTACCTTACAATCTTCTCAATTTTCCCAGCAATTTTAAAAAAATCGATTATTCTGTTGAACACTTTCGAAATTCTTTTAAATTCTACCAAATATTTCTTGAATATACCAAATTTTTGTTCGTTTTTATTTTGCAATCTTACTAAATTGAAACAATTTGTTTTAAAATATTCTAAAACATTTCTAGAAATTTTAGGAACTCATTTATTATGTTTAAAAACTTTATCAATTTTCTCTTAAAGTAAATTTTTCAAAATTAAAAATTAAAAAATGGCCCTATGAAATCTGTCCGATTCTTCTCTGACTAGTTTTGAAATTTTCTAAGATCTTTTTAAATAATCTCTTTAAAATTATTTTTTAAAACAAAGTATTATTTTAATTTTTTTTTATAAACCTGAAAAATGGCCTTTATTTTCGTGAAACTTTACAAAATTCTTAAAAAATCTTTACAAGTTTTAATTATTTTTTAATCGTTTCAAAACTTTTGAATATCTCCTAAGCTTACCCAGTTTCTTTCTAAAATTATGTAATATGGGAAAATAACAAAATTGTTCTTTAAAATCTTTTAAACATTTGAAAAATTGTAGGAAATAATTCCTAATCTTTTGTGATCTTTTTTCGATTTTCTCTTGAAATTCTTTACAAAACAATCATTAAAAAATTTTCCATGAATTTGAAGAACTTTCTTTACACCCTGACAAAATTGAGTTTACCTAAAAAATTTGAAAATCTTGAAAGATTAAAAAAAAATTGTCCTAAAGTCTTCCCTATTGTTTTAACCTACATTTTAAAATCTTTAAAACTTAAAATTATTGTTTTAAAATAAAACCGAAACTATTTCTGCAACAATATTCTGTTTTTTTTTTAGTTTTTTGTTTCGGAGAGTCAGAACTCTTGATCTATGAAGACCAGAAGATAATGTTTTTTTTGAGATCGACGCAAAATTTCCAGCCCTACAATTTTTCCTCCTGCACCACTTACGTAGTTTTATCGAAAAGCCAAGCATTTTGAAAAAACTGCACACGAGTATTTTGCCCTGAAAAAAAGGTAAAAAGTGTTTAATATTGTGAGGTCATAACTTATGGCATACTGGGGCTAGCTTATTGTACTTTTTTTATAATGACTCTAAATTGCGTCTACTTTCATTAAAGTTTTGAACATTCTTTCGTAAAATTAACAAGTTACAAATTAAAGGTACAAACTTCAGAATTGGGTTTTTTCACCTCTTTAAAAAAAACCGGGTCCTTTACATAACCATAACTCGGGACCTATTCAAAACAGAAGGCTTTTTCCGCCTTCAGGCTTTTCAGAACTTCCTCTAGTTTAATTTTGGTATTAAACCTTTTTTCTCTAAATCTCAAAGGGGCAGGTCAAACTCCGCAAAAACGATTTTTAGAACTTTTTTCAACGTCACCAGAGGATCTGTACGTAACTACATAATCAAAAATGGGTGCAACATTTGAGAAGTAGACGATGAAAATTGATGCAATTTCTATAACCGTGTCCATAAAGGTAATTCGCTTTCCAGTATTGAAATAACAAACTTTCATTATCTTATTTAAAAATTTAAGTCTGGGCTTTGTTTGGGGGAGGGGGGGGGAGCCGCTTTGGCCGCTTCTATGGATCCGCGCCGGAAACTTGTAAATGCTACAATGGGAAGCCAACGATTTGGAAACAAGAGATCATAAACCCATGAAAAATCGAGCCAGGTTTGAGCAAATTAAGCCAGCTACCGCAGCCATTGAAGTGACATCTGATCATGCTTTAAACCATCAAAGAATCGCTGGAAACAAAATGGTCGATTAACTAGTTTGCGCCGAAATAAAAAAAAAAACACGTTACACAAAGAGAACACTGAAGAAAATTACGAGCCTGAAGATCTTCGGGAAATAATTGTCTGCCAATCAGATATTGATATAGGTAGTCATTCTACTGACTACTGATGGCAATCCTCAATCCCAAATTCAAAAGAATCGTTTTAGAAGTCTTTCTCGTCATTAAATAGATCCCTGTAAAAAAAATCCGTTATTATTTCTTATTGACCTCAGCGACCCTAAAACCTTGCGAAGAATAAGGCTAACGGGTTTTTTACACGAGTCCTGAGCTTCCTAAAAAAATAGACAACAGGTTTCGGAACAAGCTTTCAGTAATCCTGAAAAAATTAAACCAAACAACCCGTCGATAAAGAAAGCTCCAGCCTCCATCCACCATTCCAATTTTTCTGAAGAAAATTTATTTCGGATAATGATACCCAGGACTCGCATAAAAATTCCAGGGTGACGAGAAAAAGCATCGTATGATATCCGGAAAAGTTTTCCTCCCAGAAACTGAAATACGATCAGAAGGGTCAATGGATAACACTTCTGACTTTCATATTACATATTTCGTTTAGTTAATGAACAATGTACCAATTCGTTTCATTGAAAGATATTATTCTATACAATATTATTCATTGGTAAATTACTATGTTCCGTTCAGGAAGTTGACCTCGCGTAAGTGCGCTGGTACCAATCCTGGTAGGACGATGAAACTACTGAGAAAGATTTAATTCTCAAATTCTAAAACAATGAATCCTTAGGGAATCTGAATTCTTCTTAATCTATTCCAATTAATATTTTATCTTTTTCGATTCTGAAATTCCTAAATGTAAAATAATTCTAGATTATGAATTCTTCTGAAGTAAAATTTTCCACTGATTCTAAATCAAAGAGAGTATTTATGACAACAAGATTAATTTAGGTTTTAGCAATCTAAGGTTCTATGCTTCACTTTCCTTCAAGATTTTAATAGAATTCCTGAAAGCAAGAGACATTTGTTAAATTTTGATTTCTTGACATTTATGTAAAAACTTTAGCCTGAATAGTCATTTTCTGTAAAGTTTCGATTTTTGGCGGCTTTTCTATTTCTTATAACCTTAGCGCATTTCCCAGATTTCATACTCAAGATTCTGAAATGACTTCAAGTTTCTTTTGAACTTGAAAGTAAATAAATGATCTTTTTCCTTGATATACTTTTTTATTGTGATTTGATAATGATAGAAATAGAGCTGACGAAAGAAATAAAAGAGAGAGGTAAGGGGATTTGGTTGTTCGCTTTCTCATTTTCTTTCCTCTTTTTTATTTTTGTCCAGAGAGGAGAAGAAATTTTTTTCTTTTCTTTCTTAGAAGAATTTTTTTGCAGATTGCTATGGGAACATTGATGGCGGCTGTATAAATTTGGTCGTTAGGTTCTTGGTTTTATTTTCAGGAATTCTTTACATTAGCCAGCGTTCTTTTAATTATATTTATTAAGTGACATGAAGTCCAGGATTAACAAGTTCCGGTTCAAAGTCTCAATTTTCAATGTTCAGATCACGCTTTCTTGAGTTAAAGAAATTTTGCATCCACAATCTCGTTAAATTGAATTTCCTCTTCCATGGTCAGAAATCGGATTAGATATTTAGGCCCCAGTATGAAAACTGGTTGAATGTCAAAATCAATTGCACTTTAGCATAACAGAGGCTTTCGTAATACTGAAGCCAGGAGACACACTGTTGAGTTATATTTGGCATTTTATATAGCGGCACTTTTGTATAACTCAGTTTTCAAACATTTTCTTCATGATTAACGAAAAATTACTATTTTTGATAATGGAACTTCTCCTAATTATTTTTCTTATTACACTGCTATCCTGAGCGCACCAGAGTCTAGACAACATTTTTCTTCGAAAAACAGCAATTTTTCGAGGCGTCCTCAGAACTTTTCCATCAGAGTGGACTAACAAAAGAACTGATTAACTGGACTTTTTCGACCAGTAAAAGGACCTTGATTTATCTCAGAACCGCAAATTCCCACTTCTTATTATCGAATTGCGTTCGCAAATAACGATTTATAATTTAGTGTCATAGCGCTCAACTATTCTAACCGTTTCAACACAGAAGGTTCTGTTATCGATTTTTCTATTGTTTATATTGTTTTAATATTTCTATTTCTTTCTATGTTGCGGAAATTAAACTCGTGCGATCTGCTAGCGAATTTGCCACAAAACAAATTAACCCGAACTTCTAGTGAATATTAGCCGGGGTGGTGGTATCCTCATCGTATTATGGAATAGAAAAATCAAAGTTTCCCCTTTGGAAATTTAAAATGAAATTCTCATGAATTATCATTCTTGTCCCATAGGTTCCTTAAGTTGTAGCTAAAAGTTACTGCTGAATCCGGAAATACTACACATTGTCCGACATGTGTATTAGTATAAACGGTAACATCAAAGGCTTTAAAGAGATGGATAAAAAGTAACACTTTAGGTTTAGGGAATGCGAGCCAATGCTAACAACAGATAAAATATTCTTAGCATTCGAGAACGTCTATTTTGATTTTGTGGGAAAGTTATCAGACAACACCAAGGGAAAACTGGCATATCCTGGCAATAATGAATCCTTTAATCAAATATTGCATCGCTGTCACTATACCAAACGTCAAAACTAAAACAATTGGCCACGCCGTTACCGTCAATCCATTCTCACGATATGGAACAGCTAAGTGAATCTTTACAGACCGATGGAGTAAATTTATTAGCTACCGGATGAAAATACTGAAATCGTGATTTCACGTTAAATCTTTTGCTACATCTAAATATTGACCTTAAGCCAGTGAATAGTCGAAGAGATTTCACAGCCTGTTGACCTATCAAACTAAGCACTAAGCGAACAAATACGGTGATTGAAATCGACTACCCCCTTTCGTCATGTTTGCGTATCAAACTTTGGTTTATGAGGCGAACAGTTTCTCACCAATTGAGTTGATTTTTGGTTGAATAGCCAGAATACATAGCTCTTCACCTCGCAAAGAAGAACGCCAAACCTTTTCAAGCGGAAAATAGGGAATTCATGAAAGGATTTTTAGGATAAAAAAACATTGATAGAATATTGATTGTTTATGTGGAAAAGGAAATGAGGACAATTAAGCAGGATTTAGAAGAAAGAATTAAATACTAAGAAGAAGGAATTTCGATGTAAAGAATATACTTCAATTAAAAAATCGGTAGGAATTGAGAGTTTCACAGATTTGAAGAGACAGCAAGCAGGGAATCAAAGAATAATTTACTAAAAAAATTGCGAGGAATATTTCTCGAGCGGCTAGGCAAAAGGGTTTGAGAGTAGGTTTATACTCTTGAGATACTACAATTTAAGAAAAAAATGACTGCATTATGGATGCTTTCAAAAAAGGTATTTATTTTGCAAAATAGGTAGGAGGAGTGCGGAAATAGGGACAGAAATAGATTTAAAAAAAATTAAATAAGCAGTATCAAACATGGAAGCAGACAAAAGAAACATAGGAGTCAATAGAAATATTTAAGGAGCAATTAGGAGAACTAGGCTTTAGAAAGTAAGAAGGTAAATATGTGTGAAGGTCATTGAGAGAAACGGTGGAAAAAAAATGGTAAAAATAAGACAAGGGGCATTAAAAAAGTGTATAAGAACTTAAAAAAGAGAGATAGGGATCAAGACTTCCACCTCAGAAGAAGAAGATAACTAAGAGAACTAGATAAGAAGAAATAGAAGGAGAAACAAATTCAGTAGGAGGAAGAATCAGAGAATATTAGATCATAAAAAGTGGCCAGAAAACTTATATAGTGTGGAAGGAATAGAGGGCAAATAAGTGATAGAATCGAATTGGAATCGTGAAAAGAGTTCTTCGGAAGCTCGTTTCTGGGATCGAAAAAGTGAAAGGTGAATTATTGGGAAAGAGAAAAAAAGGATGATGTTTTAGGGGACTTACTGATAGCAAAATTTTATTCCACACTCGACCGAAATGGTCACCTTTTTCCCCTAGAAATAGGGGCTAAAGTAGCATATATTTGCCGCGAACCGAATTTGCAGGGCGAAAGTAAAATGTGCGGGGCAAAAGTAAAATTAGCGGAGCGAAAGTAAAATTTTCGGGTCAAACGTGAAATTTGCGGGGCTAAGGTAAAAATTAGTCGATAAAAATTCAAGGCGCCAATAAAGCTATAGAAAAATACGTTGGACCCGCTTTTCAGAGCCAAAAGGTGGCTATAGTTAAAAATGGAATAAAATACTATATGCAACACGGAACGAAAGTAGGAAAAATCTGCTCCTTTCGTCCCTTCTTGCATAATGTACTATTGACTTACAAATTTGGAACATGATAGTGAACTTGCTAACGGACGTATGCGGACTCTTTTTTGTACGTTAATTCAAAAACATTTCGTTTTGTTACATTTAATTAATTTTTTTGATACTTAGGAAATAGTATTGATTCTACCAGTTTAGATTCCCTTGGCTTTTCCCCACAATAATGAAGATTCCGAATTCAGTTTTTAAAAATTTTCATTTTTGTGTAAAAAAATCAGAGAAAACTAAACTCGATTAACCACATGAAAACGTATCACATGCCCTTAAACTTGGGTCCGAAATTTTCACTTTCGCCACGCAATTATTACTTTCGCCCCTGTAATTTTACTTTCGCCTTGCAAATACGTTTTACGCGAAATATATTCTACTTTTGCAGGTCTATCGAGCTAGCACCTCCACAAACGAAATTCCCAAATTTCTATATGTCAGAATTTTAGGCTTTTTTTTGGCTTTTTTTGGGCTGTAGTGTCGATTTTTGGGCTCCGCTACTTTTTGGGAAAATTCAAATTTTGAGTGGAGGTGCTGACTTGAATCAAGCCAGCACCTCCACTATATAAAAATTGTAAGAAAAAAAAATCAAACACGTCAGAAGTTTGGGCTTTTTTTGGGCTCTTAAACGCACCAACAACCAATTTCCAAAAACCACCCCTACAAAATATAAAAACACCCCCTATGTAAAAAATCAAATTAGGAAAAAACGAAAAACACCAGAATTTCGGGTTTATTTTGGGCTCTTAAATGCATTAAAAAAATCAAAAAACTACCCCCATTTTAAAAAAACCAGCCCCTTGCAAAAAATAAAATTTGCGAAATCCAAAATGCAATAGATTTTTAGCCTATTTTAGAGTCTCAAATGCACTTAACCTTATATTACAAAAACCACCCCTGTGCAAAAAAACGTCAACCTAATAATAAAAACTTAAACCTTGGTGTTGGCATTTTTAAACAGCCCAAAAATCAGAGACTCCATTTGAACAGTAAAATTCGAAAAATATCAAAGACTGTAATATTCCGAAAAAGATTGGTTTGCACAAAATTATGTTTGATTGTTAAAAAGGGACTGTTTTTTAACGTCAAGTGTTGGGGACCGAAAATCAGAGTGGGTATTTTTAAAAAGCCCAATAATCATAAACTCTACTGAGACTGGAAAATTCTCAAAAATATTATTTCTTGACAAAGTCATATGTACACGGTAAAGAAGGTTTGATTTTATAAGTTACGGGTTGAAGCCCAAAAATCGGAGTGGATATTTTCGAGGTGCCCAAAAATCAGAGACTACATAACCACAAGAAAATTCTCAAAAATATTATTTTTTGACAAAGTCGTATATACGTGGTAGAGAAGGGTTGCTTTTATAAGTTAAGGGTTGAAGCCCAAAAATCGGAGTGGATATTTTCGAGAAGCCCAAAAATCAGAGACTACATTAATATAAGAAAATTCGCAAAAATATTATTTTTTGACCAATTATATACACGTGGTAGAGAAGGGTTGATTTTATACGTTAAGTATTGAAGCCCAAAAATCAAAGTGGGTATTTTCGAGGAGCCCAAAAATCAGAGACTATACTGACACTAAGGGCTTCAACCCTTAACTCATAAAATCAACCCTTTTCTACCACGTATGGTATATGACTTTGTCAAAAAATAATATTTTTGGGAATTTTCTAGTGTCAATCTGATTTCTGATTTTTGGGCTCCTCCAAAATA
>NC_046657.1:147470654-147480319 GCF_010883055.1 Belonocnema kinseyi
TTTGTCAAAAATTAATATTTTTGAGAATTTTCTAGTGTCAGTAGAGTTTATGATTATTGAGCTTCTTAAAAGTACCTACTCCGATTTTTGGTCCCCAACAATTGACGTTAAAAAACAGTCCGTTTTAACAATCAAACATAATTTTGTGCAAACCAATCTTTTTCGGAATATTACAGTCTCTGACATTTTTTGAATTTTACGGTTCAAACGGAGTCTCTGATTTTTGGGCTGTTCAGAAATGCCAACACCAAGGTTTATGTTTTTATTATTAGGTTGATGTTTTTTTATACTGGTGCGTTTTTCTAATATAATGTTACGTGCATTTGAGACTCCAAAATGAGCCAAAAATCTATCGCATTTTGGATTTTGCAAATCTTATTTTTTGCAAGGGGGTGGTTTTTTGAAAATAGGGGTAGTTTTTTTATTTTTTTCATGCATTTTAGGGCCCAAAACAAGCCCATAATTCTGGTGTTCTTTTTTTCCGAATTAGATTTTTTACATAGGGGGTGGTTTTATATTTTGTAGGGGTGATTTTTGGAAATTGGTTGTTGGTACGTTTAAGAGCCCAAAAAAGCCCAAAATTCTGACGTGTTTGATTTTTTTTTCTTACAATTTTTATATAGTGGAGGTGCTGGCTTGATTCAAGTCAGAACCTCCACTCAAAATTTGAATTTTCACAAAAAGTACCGGAACCCAAATCCGGCAGTACAGCCCAAAAAAAGCCCAAAAAAAGCCCAAAATTTTGACATGAAGAAATTTGGGAATTTCGTTTGTGGAGGTGCTAGCTTGATAGACCTTACTTTTGCTCCTATTTTCAGTAGCGAAAGGTGACTATTTGGGTGGAATAATAAAAGAATTTTGTACACATACCTCTTCTCAATAGTGCCGCGATCGTGTGAGTAGGGAAATAAATGTTATCGGAATGGCTTTCCCCCACCACTTCAGCGCTTTCAACTGTGCATGGATTTCGCAAGCCCTTTCTCCATAGTGCCGCGTTAGCATTAATATCTCATTCAGGAGTAAAAATATAAATTCCTATAATGTCTCGTACATAAACTTCATTTCCAATTTAGGGGGGGGGGGCTGTCTCACAAAACCTACAGTGGGCTTAGAGAACTTTTTTTTGTAAAAGTAAATACATGTATGTTAACGTTTTTCGTAAGTTTCCAGAAAATGAATAATGCTGTTGGTACAAAATTAATCTTTCTGTCTAAAAATTAATGTTTTTAGTCAAAATTTTTTTTTTTAGAATTCTTGAATTTTATTGAAAGTTCGTCTTTTCTCTTAGTAATTGAATCCTTTGGTTAGAACATTCATCTTTTTCAATTGAAACTTCAACTTTTCGTTACAGAATTTTTCAATTTTTGTGAAAACATTAGGTTTTTCTAGGTAGAAAATTAAACTTTTTGTTTAAAAAATCATCTTCTTTCGTTGAAAATTCAGTTGTTTGGATGAGGATTCTTAAATTATAATGAAATCTTTTTTAGTTCAGAAATTCCACATTTCGGTTGAAAATTCTTGAATTTTGTTAAATATTCTTTTTTTTTGTTTTCTTTTTTGTTAAAAATTAAAGAGCTAGTTTTTAAAGTTAAACTACTTTCTTAAAAACTGGAAAAAATTATTTCTTACTTAAAATATTTAACTTTTTGGTTGAAAATTCTTTGATTCTATTGAAAATTTGTCTTTTTCGTAATAAAGTAATCTCTTGATTTAAAAATTCATCGTTCTGAGTTGAAGGTGTAACTTATTGGTTCGGAATTCTAGAATTTTGTTTAAAAATCCTCGTTTTTCGGAAAAAAACTTAACTTTTTGTTTTAAAATTCATATTTTTCATTAGAAAATCCAACTGTTCCGTTGAAAACTTTTGGATTTCATTTAAAATTCATTTTTTTTGTATCAAAAATTAAACAACTAGATTTTAAAATTGAAATAATTTCTATATAAAATGAAAAAAATGGTTGTTACTTTCTTAAAAATTTAACTTTTTGGTTGAGAATTCTTCAATATTATTGGAAATTCTTATTTTTTAGGAATAAATTAATCGCTTTGTTTAAAAATTTAACAACTAAGTTTTAGAGTTGAACTTTTTGCTTAAAAATGCATTTTTGGTTAACCGAATAAAATCGTAATAAAAATTACACCTTACTGGTTGGAAATTGAATAGTTGTTTAAAAAAATTTTTTTTCAAATGACTTTGGTAATTAAAAATTTACCTTTTCCATTGTTAATAGAAAAAGGTTCCTTTTTAAGTAACAATTACACTTTTTGTTAAAATAGAATTATTTTGTTTAAAACTGTTTTTTTATTTTAATAATCTAGTTTAGTTAAAAGTTTGACTTTTGGGTTCAGAGTTTAAAAAGAATTTGAGAATAAAACGATAATTAAATTCAACAATCAAAAAAATTCGTTCATCACGTAATTTTTAATATTTTTACTTAAAAATGTAGGTTTATACTCTTGAGATACTACAATTTAAGAAAAAAGTGACTGCATTATGGATGCTTTCAAAAAAGGTATTTATTTTGCAAAATAAAAACTCAATTTCATGGTCAAATAAAACACCATATTTTTGCATGTTCAAATCAATTTATTTTTATTTAAATGCGCATTTATTTGATTTTTAGCGTGCAAAATAATGCAAAAAAAATGTATTGCACTTTAGATAATAAACTTACGTTGGAAACTGAACGAAAATCGCTAATGTCAATGGCACAAATTTTGATTGAAAATAACTTTTTTGCTCACTGGCGGCACAACGGGTGATAAAGACCCCACAGTTTTACAAGGTCTACTTTGAGCGGGTGCCCCACGTATGCTGACGTTTGCGGCTCTATAATAATCCACTTTAACTTTAGTTAGTGATGTCAATTACTCGAAAATGTCGGCACATGGTCTATTTTCTCGAATTTAGTACAGTTAATTCCAGCTCAAAAATGTATTGGGGTATAATTTACCCATTTTGCCAGTTAAGGGTTAAAGTGTTCAAATTTGTGAGACCATAACTTATGACCTACTGGTGCTAGGTCATTGTATTTTTTTAGAATTAATCGAAATTGCGTCTACTTCAATTGAAGATTTAAACTTGTTTGTAAAATTAACAGGTTACAAAGTGCAGGTACAAACTTTATAATTGGAGTTACTCGCCTGTTAAAGTAAAAACGGGGTCCTTTGGAGGACCATAACTCGGCACCTATCAATGATAGGTTTTTTTTGCCATCAACTTTTTCAGAGTTTTCTCTAGTGACCCAAGATCACTCAACCTTTTTGAAGCTCTACCAATTTTTGTCGACGGGAAACTGAGATAAAATTTATGATCCCATAAAAAAAATCTCAGTTCTGAAAGTTAAACCTCAGTACCTTTTTTCTAGTCTAACTTAACGGAACTTGTAATAAAGGGATTTGGTTTAAAGTATTAAAAATTGTAAACTAACTAATTGCGGATACTTATTTCAAAATGATGTTTTGCATCATTAATTACGCAAATCTTGTATTATGTCTTATCATTACAAATTCAAAGCTAAATAAACCGTTCAAAACGGAATTATTAAAAAAATTTAACTTTTAAATAAAAATAATATTCAATTCGAGACGATTCCAGTTTAAAAAATCCAATTGTAAACTTATCAATTTCTTTATCCAAAATAAATAATCCCAAATAAATGGAAAGAATTCAAATTTCAATATTTTGTTCAGTAATTGAAAAATCTCTAAATATAATTATTTCAGATTAAAATTTCGGAAATAAAAAAAGTTCAAAACGTTAAAAATAGAAATATTTGTAAATTATAATTATGAAAATTGTATCATTAAATATTCAAAGCTAATATTATTGCCTCCAAAATTAAATTATTCGAAAAGTTTAACTTTTAAATTAAATAGTTTTCAGTTCAAAGTGATTCAAGTTTTAAAAATGTTGACTGTAAACTAAATTGAATTTTTCAAAGTCAAAGCTGCTGAAATTATGGAATTTTAGATTGTTATTACCATTAAATTTATTTGGAAAATTTTTATGAAAAAATAGCATAAAAAAATAATTAAGTAAAGCTTGTACTAAAACCATATCAATTGTGCAAATTATTTAGTAAAAAATGTATGTAATTTGTGAAAAATTCGCCTTTTTTATAGAAATTTATCTTGGTTGAAAATTTAACTATTTGGATAAAAGTTTATGCATTTTGTTGAAAATTATTTTGTTTAGTTGAAAATTAGACGTTTTTATTTGAAAATAGTGTATTTCGTGCATCTTTTTTCGAAATAGTAGAAAAATAGTGTCATTGTTTCAAAAAATTGTAAACTAGTTTAATAGTGTGGTGAGTCCGAAGCCTGCAGTTAGGAATTCAGTCACTGCTGGAACATAGTACAAATTTCTAATAGTTAAAATTGAGAGTTTTTCAAATTTGTTAGTTTCAAAGATGTTAAGTTATACAAAACCTCTGTCAAGTATCTTTTCCGAGGAGTTTTAATAGTAATCTATTTATTTATTTTTTATCTGCTAGATTTGATAATGGTATAAATTATCTAAGTCCATTTAACGATATTTATAAACTCCTAATATTCAGAAATTGGTTGTTATGGATTTAAAAATGAATTGTTTTTAATATCAGTAAAAAATAATAATTTTTTATTACTCTGTTTTATTGGGATATAATTTTTTATTTAATTATAATAATTATAAACTTGAGATATATTTTGATAAACTTAAATCATAATTTAAAAAAAAATCTTAATTATTCATAAACAAATTGATTTTCATTTCATTTAAATTGTGAGTATAAAACATTAAAATTGCAATAATTATTTCATTTAATATTATTCTAGTAACAAAAACTAAACATTGATTATTTTATTTCGTAACTCTCAATTTCACTGTGAAGATTCCAGTGTTAGCGTGAAGTTTCAAATGTGATGAAACGTCTCGATTTTAAGGGTTTTAAGGGGCTCGAATCAGATTAAGGAATTTGACAGTTCTGGGTCAGAGCCGAGTAGATCCGACCTAGTGGCCTGCGATCTCTAGTAGATACCAGCATCGCCCTTTGGATACCCTTGGCCTACGCAAACACTATTTTTGGAACTTTTTTCAAAAATATCTCTGGGACGCACGAGTGTCATTTCTAGAAAACTTGGAATTTAATCAGGTCCCTTTACACATGGAAACTAGCGTTTTTTACAAATAAAAGGTATTAAAATGTATTTAAAAGAATGCGTGAAAAATAAAGACAGTTGGAGGATAAAAGGAAAGTCGAAGTTAGAAAGGAATATTTTAAAATGTTTGGGATGACAGAGAAGAAGCTGAGGGAGAAGTTCGAGATGAATAATCAGGATGCAAAAGAAAGGGACAGGGAAATATGGAAGCAAAGAAGAATGAAAAATATAGGTGTGAACATAAAAAGTACACGGGAATTAGAGTAGAAGCATCAGCAAAGTACTTGAGAGAGAAGGGGAAAGAGGAAGTCATAAAATAATAGCCGGAGCGAGGTGTAGAAATATGGGAGAGCCGAATCGATACTGGATGAATGAGGAAGAAAAGAATTGAGTCCTGTGCAGCTTGAGAGAAGAAGAGGGAGAGAGAGTGAGAGACAGTGAGATGGGGGGGGGGATAGATGTGGATTCTGAATGAAGTATGCTAGCAAGCTTCGTTTCAGGGTGTCAGGAGAGGGGTCTATATTTCCTTTGGTTTCCCTCTGAAGAAGAGAACGTTTCAAGGGGGACTATAGAAGGAGGTATAAAGTGACACGGTTCGCGAAGCATGGTCTTGGTTACTTCTGGACTTTCTTTAGTGTAAACGGACGAGCTAAGGTACATACAATGGGAGGCGATGGTAGGTCGGTAGGTAAGGTCGTTTGCGACGGGGGAGTAACAATTAACACGCTTCACAGCGGGCGACGTTCCTAAGCCAACGTTCCGGTCGTTCGTTCGTTCATCTGTTCGTTCATTCGTTCGTTCCATACGATGCTATCTGGAGCGGAAATGCGCGACGGATCATAGGGATAGGGACTTCTCTGACAACGTAGGTATTGTGCTTCTCTGTCGGTTCGCCAGTGGACGACATGCGTTTCAGTGCAAAAGGGAAATTATGAAATCTTTGATAAGCTAGAAATGTAAGTAGAGACCGTCCTTAAGGGCGTGTCATACTTAGAAAATTATTCATTTTACCAGTTTGAGGTTCCCCTGGCTTTTTTCCTACAATAATAAATATTTTGTCTTAAAAATTTGGGACATGATAGCGAACATGCTAAAGGACGTCGCCGGACTTTTTTTTTGTGTGGGTTATTTCAAAAAAATTAATTGTGCTAAGTTTGAGGAGAGTGAAACCCTTTAATAGCCCTCCCTTCTATAGTCCTTCCGATAATTGACGCTGCACGGCAGGTAGGTATAAAGGCCAATTCAGACTAGCCGTTCTCGGTTATGATTCGCCGATCCGGTTCGGTTTTCGGTTGACCGGTGCAGCTGACACGATTGTCAATCTCACGCATGCGCGGTTCATAGATTAAAGTGACGTGACGTGCAGGCCACGTGGCTTTAGCGAGCGCTCTCATTAGCTACGGTTGCGAACGGCAAATTTAACTATTTCGTAGAAAATATACTTTTTGTTTGCAATTTATATTTTGATGTTTAAAGAAAATGAAATCCTTTCGGAATGACAGTTCGATTGAAAAAAAATTAGTCGTTTTTTAATAAAAATTGATCGGTTTTAGTACAAATTTCATCTTTCTTGGATAAAAATTAAGTACTTCGCTAGAAAATTTATCTATTTTGTTTAAAGTTTATGCTTTTTAGTAAAAAAATTTGTCTTTTTGGATTTTGAATAAAGCTTTTTTCGTAGAAACTTATTTTTTCTTGAAAAATTAATATTTTGATCCTGTATAATTAACTGAAATCATTTTAACAAAAAATTCAATTAAAAATTTTTTTAATTTATTTTCAAGATCACCTGTTTTAGTAGAAATATCAATTTTTTATAAAAATGCAACTTTTTGATTAAAAATTATTCTTCATTGCTTGAGTATTCAACTATTTCGTTTGAAAGATTTATTTAAATCACCTTCTCTTTGTTGGAAATTGTTAAGGAATATATCATTTAAAACTCGTAATGAGTTTTTTTACTAAAAACACCGATTTCTATAGCAAAAACCAACGTAATCTAAAATTCCAGAAAAGTTGTGAACTTTCCTTAAAATATGATTTTCTTTTATTAAAATTATGGAAACATAAATTTGGCGAAAACTGAAAACTCCTCAAATTTGTATTTTCAAGATAAAAAGAAAAGTGCCGAAAATGTTCATTCCCGAAATTCTTAAACTTCCATAATTATAAAATTTCGGTAAATGGTAAATTTTCTAATGATCAAATTAAATTGTTAATTATTATTGAATTAAATTTTTAATTTAAATTAAATAAAAATTTTAATTGAAATGAAAGTAAAATTTAATACTTGTTTTTTAACCTTTGATAATCTTTATTCGATGCCTTGATAATTTACACGTTTAAAGTGAAAGTTTTTAACACATTTTAAGTAAACAACCTTAAATTGAATAACGTTAAACTGATAAATAAATTTTTTTCCACTTTTATGAATTAAACTTTTCAACGTTTGTCGATTTAAAAAAATCCACTATATCATTTCCAATACTATAACTGTTCTTGATTTATAATTAAAGTCTTTTTTCGGTAAAATATCAACTGTTATATTTTTTATTAAAAATGAAATTTAAAAAAAACTGAACTCAGTGTTCGGGAGTTGAAAGCCTTTGTTAAGAACAATTTTTTTTCGCAAAGATTAATTATTTATTTAAAAATTCATCTCATTTTTTAAATATAACTATGTTAACTATTCTAAATGTTCAATTTTCATTATTAAAATTTGTAAGTTGCTTCATTTTAAACCCGGTAAATAAAAATTAATTTTCCGTCCCGGCTTTTCCCGGTCTCAAGAAATTGCCATATCCCGTTTTCTTCGGTTCCCGGTCCAGCAGCTCAGATAAAAGAAATTATTTTTGAAAAAAATCCGGTTTCCTTAATTCAAGAGAAATGTTTCAGACTGTGGTAGGAAATAATCTCAAATATATGCGCTACTGCAAGTAGTTTACGGTTGGCTTTGATGTTTATTTTCAAGATGCGAGTAGTGAACACGATCGATGATAAACGAGTCACGGCCCTTTCTCAAATAACAAGTTTCTTCGCTGTTTGAATTCAGAGTTCGAAGTGGAATCAAGGAGAAAATCCTTCATTCGCCATGCACGTAACAAATAAAAATATGAAAAGAGGAAAAAAGTTTCTTTTTTGGCATTCAAGTAAAATTGGTAGTTTATTGCTTTTGTGGTCTTCTTTTTTTTTTGACTTAGCATACAAAAAATGGATTTTTGGGCCCTTTAGCACAAAACAGAAACCCTTAAAGCGCATACTTTCCAGGAATCACGTAAAGTGCACGCTGGGTGTTAAATACACTGGCGTGTTCAAAGCTGATTTGCTCAGCTGCTATTAAATATTTTGTTACAACAAAATTATCAGACATTGTTTGATATGTTTTCTTCAAAGTAAACCTGGTTTTACAATGATTTATTAATTATTTAATTGTTGAAAAAATGGTTCAAAGAGCATGAAAAAATTGATTTTGTTACTATAAAATTCATAAATAACGTGATTTTTAATATTGAGACCCACAAATTTAAAATTATATTCTCAAGATAATATGTTTTCAGAAAACAACTACTGCAATATTGTTTCTTCCAAAAAATATAATTATTTGCCAAATCGAAGAATCAATTTTTATGGTAAAAAAGGCTAAATGAATTATTAAGTTTTTTTTAGATATTTAATCCGTTTATTGGACGAAGAAACAAAGAAATAGTAAAAAATACATTGGAGTACAAAAGATAAACAAAAAATTATGTATCATTGTTTTGCTCATATTTTATTCAATGCTTGTACAGTCAGTGTAGTCACATGTGAGGTGTTCGTTGCACATCGGGCGCATGCAAGAGCCGCAACGAGATTTTGTTTTCCTGTCTTTCTTCTTGGGGCATAATAAATATCTTGCATGGGTTTCTTATATTAGAAGCGACGGATTTTCAACTGCTGATCGTTTTCTGTTCATAATTTTTTAATAAAAATCTTTGCTCGAAAATAATTCTTTTGGTCACTATGTGCACTGTGGGTGTTAGCAAATATATTATAAACGTAGATGCGGTGCGAGCTTAGTTACCCGCCATAAATATAGACGGCGCGTCCGGCGAAAAAGTCACTTCCCCTCTACCCACCGCTCCCCGTAGATAGCTCCCACCCATATACCAGGTGTATCCATATGAAACCGGTATTGCCATTTAGCGCAGTGATCCCAGATCTGAAACGAGATGCGGTCCAATGCTATGACAGGGCTATGTCCGTGTGAATATAGTAGGAGACGCTGTAAATGACTGAGTTGCGCGCGCAACCCATTTCTCCTCTTCTGAATTTGAAAACTCGAAGATGCACGATTGCCGGTCGGAGCACTTCGTCGATTCTATTTATATATCTATCTGCTAACAGCAAACTGCTTCGAAATAAATTCAGGAGATTGGGATTTTAATACTTCCAGATTTCGATGCTGACGATTCTCATGATTTGAATAGATCGTGCGCCTCTTGATATACGTATATTTTGAGGTTATGTTATTTCATGTATAAAAT
>NC_046657.1:147480419-147481609 GCF_010883055.1 Belonocnema kinseyi
AAAATTCATTAATTTTCATGATATGCATGTCAAATTTCATGAGTTAGGAAGATTTATAATTGAGAATTCTTTATTTTTAATTTTCAAAATCATGACAATTTACATGAATTTTTATTTTATTTTGTTATTTAATTAAAATTATGTTAGATTTAAATTAATTAATTTATTTCTTATTTATTTTATTTATACATCATTTAAAATTCAAGAGCTTCTGATTGCAAATATTCTAAATTGAATAGTTTTAAATTGCAGATCGTTAAAATTAAAGAATTTTCCATTGCAAGTCTTCAAAATTGTACTTTCAAAACAAAATTTCATAATATAGCTTTAAAATATAAATCTTGAAAACTAAATAATTTGAAATTCCATATCTTCAACATTTCAAATCACGGCAGTACTCAGAGTACAGATATTTTTTACATTCTCATCAAAAAAGTTATTACATTTGTGTAAAATATTACGTCTGGTCACGAAATACAGGTTTTTACGAGTGTTTCTGCCTTTCCATATGCATGTTTCTTTGCGAGTATAATAACTTTTGAAAAAATAATCTATTATATTGGCCTTTGGTACACTCTTTAAGTGTCAGAAACCAAAGATCAAGTTCATTGGCTATTTTGTGTGAAAATTCAAAAAGTTAGAGAATTTTCAAAATTTCTGAGACAATTTTTTTCAAGATTTAAAACTTCCATGTACGGGTATTCGTAATAATTGGAAATCCGAACAATTTACCTCATCGAATTCTTTCGATAAAAAGAACATTACCAGAATTATAGCGTTTTCAACAAATTAAAAAAAAATAACAAAATGAAAATTGTAAACTAACCAGCGCGAGACTTGAAAGAAAAACTCGAGAGAAGAAAAACGTTGCTTTTTGAGAGCCCTACAATATTATCATAACAACTTTTCAGATTGTTTTGAATAATCGAAAATTCAAATTTTGAAAGAACCAAAAATAATGAAAAATCATAAATTTAATTTAGTGATCAAACTGTGCCAGATGCGGAAAAAAGAAGAGAAATAAAAAATTGTGCACCTTAAAAAGATCCACAAGTTTTTTATCAATTACTTTTTGATACGGAGGGTATTTTTTGTTTTATTCGTAAAAAAACAACATTAAAAATATAAGATATAAGTCTTTGGACAAACGACATAAGCAATGAAAAAAATAAATAGATAAAAGTTGTTTA
>NC_046657.1:147481709-147486493 GCF_010883055.1 Belonocnema kinseyi
AAACTTTACGTACCAAAAAAATAAGTAAGGAAAGAAGATAAACAAGGCAACCTCGCAATCCCTTTAATGCATGTTTGTTTTCTTTATTTTGCCCTTTGTTATCTCTCAATTTTTTAATTCACAAAAAATATATTTGTCAATATTTTTGTGTTAATTTAACAAAGATTGTCCAAATGACAAAATTTAATTAAGATTGTGTCAAAATATAAATGCAATAACAAAATTATTATGAACTGAAAAAAATTTAAATTTCAAATTGGATAAGCACGAAATTACAATTTTTCTTTAAGATTCAAAGCTAAACTTCAAATGCAAACGCATTTTCTGGTAGAGTTTAGCTTTTCAATTTTCACAACAATCTTCCCTGGGAAGGTAAATACAAAAAATAAATACATTTCCGGTTGAAGGCAAGGTCCAGTAGTACAGCTTAAACTATTTGGAAATTATCTTCTTTGGGCAAAAATTATAAGCCCTTTTTATAAATTATTTTATAAATAGCTGTTTCCTTTATCACGATATCACAAACAAAAAATCAGATTTTATAATTGTGCTTCTTTTCACTTCTTTCTACTCCAAAATAGTTATTAGATGGAAGAAAATTGTTTCTTACACACAAAAAGTATTTAAAAAACAGTTTTTAAACAACTTGAAAAAAAGTTCAGAGTGTTGGAGCTAGAACGGGAATTGACGGGGATTTTATGAGGCTGGGAAAAATAGGCAAATGGCAGTGAATTAATTTTTTGACCGGGATATTTATGACTTTTTAGAAAAGAAATTGGTCCAAGTTTGGTTTAAACAGTTTTCTTTTAATTCCTTAAATTGCTTTTTTCCTATGATATCATTCAGTTTATAGTACGTAATTCGAAAATGTTTCACTTCAGAATTTTCCGTTTAAGTTTTAAAATTTTAGCGTACATTTTTCAATTTCGAATTTTAGAATGCAGTTTTGAAGACCTGGAAAATTAAAAATTATAAGCGTTTCAAATTTATAATTTTAGATAGAAATCGTTTTTAGTTTATCAACTGCGAATGTAAAGTATGATTCTTCTTTTAATGAAAGTGGACACCAAGGATTCACAAGTGAATCATAATTGATTTCACAACACGATTCGGAATTTGTTTAAAATTGAAGAATATTCCAATTTTAACGTTGAAAATTAAACTGTTTGAATTGGAAAGTCTTAGAAGTTATTAAGCAAATGGAAACTCGCGATTAAAACTTTATAACCGATTTTAAATTAAAAATAAATTCAAAATAAATAAGCTGTATCAATTATAGGAAGCTAGGAACGGAAACCTCCAAGTGGACCCTGCTGGACAATGCTTCCAGGCTCATTCGTGGGCTTGTAAGCAGCTGATCTGTTCCCCTCATTTGAGGCGCCCAGGTCTTCTTGGCTCGATCTGGCTTCATATTGAGGGCGTTCACTCGCGTAGCCTTATGAAGCTTGCGAGCAATTTTTCTATTAAATTTCGCTAGATAGTAGATAGGGACAGTGCCAATGCGAAACGTAATCTGGCTTGGAACTGTCGTCTTAACATCTAAAAACCGAAAGAACAATTTCCCTATCACTTGGAATTATAATTATATTTTTATAAAAACGTCATTCTGGACCGTTTACAATATTATCGAATTTGAAAATTCCCGAATAATAAAACTCCAGGCCGAATGCTGTCTAATGATCAAATATACAAACTAGAAAATTTCCGAATTGCAGAAATTGAGAAAACAGTTTTGTGATCAATATTATTTATTTATAAAAATACAATAATTAAATATTTTTATTATAGAAATGAAACAAAATTTGCAGGATTCAATGCAGGCTGATTTAACGCGACTTTTATTTTTATTTTTTTAAATAATAATTTCATTTTGCGAGCGTTTTCTGTAATGTACAAAAATACAATGCACATTTTAAAATAAATTTTTATCAAAAAATACATTTGTTCAATTATTGTTATTTTATATGCCAAAAATAATTCTTAGAAACTTTAAACATCAAAAAAGATCAATTTTTTCTATAAAAAACACAATCCCTAAGTAACAGAATGAAATCGGAAACAATAAGAGTTAATTTATTCAGGAACAAGCTTTTTGAACAAAAATTGCCTTGAGTGAAGCTTTAATATATATTTGTTAATTTTTACAAAAATCGGGCGTTATTTTATTACAAAAAAAATAATTGTGAGGGGGGGTGCCAAATGATCAAAAAATAAATAAAACTTAAAGTTGTACGATTTTAATTTGTAACTAAATAATTTGAGAGGTTTCAATCTAAAATTATCGAACAATTTTAATTTAAAAATTCAGATGACATATTTAAATAGCTTTAAATTTGAAATTATTCAATATACTGTGAAGACTACAAATTTAAAATGTCTCAACTATTAAGGGTTTAAATATTTTTGAAATTGCTGTTCTGGAGACTAAATAGCACTTATTCTTTTATTAAGGAATCATAACCAAATTGTTAAAGCAAGTTTTTAAAAGAGTTTTAAAAACCTTAAAAAAGGTCAGAGGTTTTAATAGTTCAATATACGTGACAGAACCTCTTAAAATTTGAAATTAGTCTATACTTTTTCATGTTTGAGCTACAATTATTCCATTTTAGAAGTTATAATTTACAATTGTGAAAAACAAATAAAATGTTTTAATTAATTTATATTTAAGACAAAAAAACCTTTGTATAATTCAATCTAAATGCAGCTGCAAACATTTAATTTGAAATGCGTTGAATTCAAGGTATATTTTAAAAAGAAAACTGAAAGCAAAGGATCGACTTCCAAAGGAATCGAAAGAAAGTGACTCGCTGGATTTCAAATGAACATGGAAAATGGTGTATTTTCGCATTTTTAAATTTTAAATTAAAACTTTTTCGCGTTGTAACAATTTTGAATCCCAGAATTTTATTCTTGACCTAACCTATAACTATAACGAAAATTCTGAAAATTCAAACAATAAGGCTATATTCTGAAAATGAAGCAATTTTAACGTTAAAATTCAAGTTCTTAAACTGAAGGCCTAAAAATTTGCAAATTTTAAATTAGTGTTGTGTAAATTGTATCGGTATCTTAAAAGACTATAAATAGTTCTTAAATTAGTTTTTAAATTTTCTGAAGTTTACCTTTTTTACATACCTAGATGTCAGAAAAGCCAACCAGTGACTGAAATGGATTAGAAAAAAATCGCCAAGATGCAAGAATAAAAATTGAATGTACAGCGAATTTTTGAATTTTTAATTGTGATTATCTTTAACATTGTGATTTCGAAAACTTCCATTCAATTTTTTTTTATTAATACTGTAGGAAAAAATTAACAAGATCGAGCGCCGAGATTATAATTAGAGCAAATTTTCTGTAATTCTATGGGGACGGCTGAAATATACCGAAAAATAAAATTCCCGACTCGGTAAAACTCTCAGTCCCGAAAAATACAATTCCAAAATTAATAAAATTACTGAACAGTTTATAATATTAACGAATTAAAAAATTCACAAATAATGAAACTCCCCAAAGAAAATTGTTTCTTAATCAATATTAATTATTTATTAAAAATAAGATAATAAAAAATTGTTATCAAATAAATTTTTGTTTAATATTTAAAGTGTTAAAAATTGTTCGAATTTTAAATTAAAATTATAAAAAAAATTTTACCGGTAAATTAATATACAAAAACACGTGTTTTTTAATTAACATTTCGATTTTTCGGAAGAACTTTTGTGATTTAAAAAATACTATATACATTTTCAACCAAAATATCTTATCCAGAAATATAGTTTGTTTTAATTATTGTTATTTTAAATTTAAACAATAATGCTTAAACACTTCAAACATTTAAAAAGTTGTTTCTTTGGTATAAATATTTGATTATTTCAATTTAAAAAAATAATTTGTCAAAGAACAATGTTTTCCACACTTGTTTATCTCTTTTTATAATACTTTTTTAAAAATAAAAAATATGACTTTTCGAGAACATTTTTTTTATAATTAAAAAAAAGACTGTGCCGAAAACCTGGATCAAGCTTCAGACCTGAAAAAATTCAACGATACATACATGTCAAACTTTTCTAACCTCAAAAAATCTTTCTGCTGCTTTACCGTCATATTTTACGATGAATGAGAAAACAAGAATTCGACTTCGTAGTACGATGAGGGCAGCACCTCGATAGGGCAGAAAATGTGATGTCCTATACATATAATTCCCCACTTCGACGCCTCGTACCGCATCTACGTTTATAATACTAGGCAGTCTGATAAGTACCTGAGAATTCTAAGAGATGGCATTAGTATTCACTAATGTGAACCATTTTCGTCGAGCTTGATCCTTCAAATGACGCCTGTCATAACTTCAGCCATTTATGTTTACGCATTTACAAGTTACAGCACTGAGAAGCGACTAACCTCAGAGTTTTTTTTGATATGGAAAAATCTGAGTTTCGAGTTTTGATCAAACACTACTATCTTCGCAAGAAAACGATATCCGAGACCAAGGCCAAGCTGGATAAGTATTATCCGGACTCTGCACCGTCGATTGGAACGATTCATAAGTGGCTTACCGAGCTTCGTTGTGGCCGTACGAACACAGTTGATTCTGAATGATCTGGGCGCCCAAAAGAGGTCACTACACCAGAAAATGCCGAAAAAATCCATTATATGATGTTGAATGATCCCAAAGTCAAATTGAAAGAGGTATCTAATGCTGTAGGCATATCATTGGAACGTGTGGGCAATATCGTGCATTCAGTTTTGGGCATGAAGAAGCTCTGCGCGCGATGGGTGCCGCGTTT
>NC_046657.1:147486593-147512919 GCF_010883055.1 Belonocnema kinseyi
GGTAAGCGTTTTTACTCAAATGAGGAGCTCATAGCTGAAACTGAGGCGTATTTTGGAGACCTTCCGATCGAGTACTTTTCGGACGTTATCAAAAAGTTAGAAGATCGTTGGACTCGCTGTATCGACCTAAAAGGAGAGTATGTTAAAAAATAAAACCGACTTTGTTCAAAAAAACGTCTCCGTGTTTCGTTTTTCAGGGACTTATCAGACTGCCTAGTATCTTTGGTGTTAGTGACCCAGCCTTTTTAAGATTCCTACTTTGAACAGTTGCTGCTTCTACACAGAAGCTTGGCGCGCTCTCTCTACCTACTGAAGTTGCAATTAGTGATCTTAACTAGTGGTAGATGGCGACACGTACTGTTTTTTGTTAGATTTTGTACTTAGTCTGAGTGCTTGAATTTTTTTTTGTCCAACACTCCTAATGCAATTCAAAGGTTGATACGCTTGATAAGGCTTGATTTTTAGTCCATATATTACAAATAAGAACTTTTCTTCTACAATTATTAATTGTTTGATGTCATGTATCCTTTGAGTTGAAAATTCTATTATTTGGTGTAAAACCTATGAATTTAGTTCCATTTCCATTTATTTTGTTGTAGATTTTCATTTTGTTGAGAATTCGTTTCATTTCTGGTTGAAAATTCATTATTAACTCAAATTTCAGTTGAAATTCAACTTTTTTAAAAGTTATCTTTTTTAGTTTGAATTGAATATATTAATCATAATGTTTGAAAATTAAACTATTTGGTTGAATTTTGAACTCTTGTTAAAATAAATGCATTTCTTTAAGATTCGTCCTTTTGGTTGAATTCAACTGTTTTTTACTTCAAATTGAAAATTTGTTTGTCGAAATATTAACTATCCTACGTTTTTGTCGGCAATTCATTTTTTTTGACTCAAAAATAAATACTTTTTGTTGAAAATTCATACTTTTGGTTGGTAATATATTTATTTTGGTAAGATATTCAACTATTCACTTAAAAGTTAAACTATTAATTTGACAAATTTAATTACTTGTTAAAAAATTCACTTTTTTTGTTTAAAATGTTATAAATTCAGGTTGAAAATTCATCCGTTTTGAAGACAATCTGTCTTTTCGGCTCCAAACTTGTAAGAATTTTGCTGAAAAAGTGTATATTTTCCGCAAATCCGTCTTTTTTTGATTAAAATTAATCTGCTTTCAAGAAAAATTTAACTATTACACTTTCAGTAGAAAATGTATCTTTTTTCTCGTACATAAACTTAAACCATTTATCTGAAAATTCTTTTTTTTTATAGTACATTAATCTTCTTGGTTCGAATATCATCTTTTTGGTTAAATGTGGGACTTTTTGTTGAAAATTCATTTTTTGAGCAGCATGCTTTTATTTTAGAATTAATCTCTTTGGTTAAAAATATAACTATATTGTTACAAACTGACAATGTTGGTATCAATATGCCTATCTGACACACTGGGTAATAATTACCCCAACGCGTTCAAATGAGTTTTGCGCAGCCAGAAATCTAATATTTTTGCACAAAAGTTGTCTAATATATTTTAAGGTATGTTCTTCAAAGTCAAATTGGTTTTGCATCCATTTATTCAAATTAAAATAGTAACAAAAATTTTGAAGAAAAAAACCCAGAAAAAGTCAATTTTTTGACCTGCAAAATCATAAGTCGCTTAATTTTTAATATTTTTAGCTTAAAATGTATGGGTACAAGCTTGAGATACAATACTTTAAGCAAAAAATTACTATGATATTGATGCTTCCAAAAAAAGGTATTTATTTTGCAAAATGAAATCTCGTTTTATTTTATAAAATCAAACAGAATATTTTTCAATATTCCAACTAATTAATGTTTATTTAAATGCATAAAAATAGTTACAAATGAAAGAAAAGACAACAGCCCAATCCTCAAGAAGCAAGCGATACCGTAAATTATAGGCCAATTAAAGAAAAACAAGTTACTATGGCAAAATGATTAATAAAAAATTTATTTCACTTAAGAGGATAAACTTACGTTGAAAATTTATCAAAAATCCTAAAAATAACTAGCAACATTTTTCGAAAGAATCACTTTTTTGTTCACAGATGGCACACGGGGTAATTAAGACCCCCACCATTTTTGAAACTTACTTTGAATGACTGCTCAACGGACTTTGGCGACTGCCGATCTATTCTTGCCTATTGTATCTTCAGTTAGTGATGCCAATTACTGGAACATGTCGCCACATGCTTCATTTTATCGAAAGATAAAATGAAGCATAAAATGAAGCATGTTAAGAGTAATTATAGGTTTTGAAAAATCCTGAAAAATTTCTTTTAGTTATTTTTCAATAGGAATGGAATTCACAGAATTCGCGGAATTAAAGAAAATCAGGGAATTCACGGAATTCATAGAATTCACGAAAATCAGTAAATTCAAGAAATTTATGAAACTCACGATATCCGAAAAAATCACGGAAATCAAGAAATTTGCGGAATTCAACGAATTTACGCAATCTAAAGAATTTACTTAACTCCTGGAATTTATAATATTTAAGAAAATTCACAGAAATAATTAACTTCACGGAGTTTATAGAATTCTAGAATTCATGCAATTTACGGAAATTCTGGAATTCACGGTATTAATGGAATACACGGAATTCATAGATATCTCGGATTTCATGAAATTCATGAAATTCATGGAATTCATGCAATTCATGGAATTCATGCAATTGACTGAATTGAACTAATGAGTAAAATTCAAGAAAATAGTGGAATTCATGAAATTCATGAATTTAAAAGAATTCATCAAATTTAATGAGTTAATGAAATTCAATAAAATCAATAAATTTACGGAATCTATGGAATCCATGGAATCTCACGAAATCATTGAATTTCATAAATTCCGTGACTTCCTTGAATTCCAAACATTTTTATTAATTCTTGAATTCCTTCAATAACATAAATTTCGCGAATTCCATGAATTCAATTAATCCTATGAATTATGTAAATTCCATAAATTCTGTGAATTCCTTAAATTCCATGAATTACATGAAATCCGAAATTTCGTGAATTTCTTCATACCCATCAATTCTGTGAATTCCTTCATTTCCTTTAATAACGCGAATCATATGAATTCTGTGAATTTCGAGCGTTACACGAATTCCGTAAATTCAATAAAGTAAGCTTATTCCTTGAATTCTGTAAATTCCTTTAACTTATTGAATTCCTTATTCCATGAATTTTATCAATTTCGCAAGTCCCAAGAATTCTAAGAATCCTATGAATTCCTTAAAATTCCGTAAATTCCATAAAGTATGCGTATTTCGTGGATTCCGTAAATTCCACAAACTTCGCGAATTCTGTGATTTTCGTGAATTCCTTTGATTCCTTGAATTCGGTAAATTCCTTGAATTCCATGGATTGCAATTTCGTTATTTCAATACCATGTCTGCAATTTTACCTTACGCTTGTAGTGAAGAAGTCTTATAGAAGTTTTGTACATTTCCAAAATTTTTTTACAATGTAGAAAACTATTACCAATGAGTAGTTTTCTACTAATTCAAATTTACAGAGTACAAAAAACTGCATAACTTTAAAGATTTTGATTTTAAACGAAAAACTAGCAAGCATTTTCATGATCCCTTGCAGAATTCGCCCTATTTCACACCTAATAATGATCTGGCCCTGATTGGGTTCCCGGCCTGGCCCTGATCGGTAAAACTCTGTGGCCCATACTTGGGCCAGACCAGGCCAGACCGATTTCCTACTGAAATCCCATCTTCATGCGCTCTCAGAACTAGTGCTGCTTATTGATTTCTGAAAGTACAGTTAAATTCATACAGTACGTGTTTATAATATTCTTTAAATTATTAAAAATGCTTGCGGCAAGTACACCACGTTTTCGAAATTTATGAATTTATGAATTTATGAATTTATGAATTTTTCTATTTATGAATATTTATAATTCGATCAGTTAAATATTATTACATGCTGAAATTCATTAAGCACTTTTGTTTTCCATTATTATTTTAAGACTTATGGCTTTTAATTAAATGTGCACTTGAAAATTTCGTTCTGTGTTAACAATTAATTAATTAAAGAAATAGATTAAGGACACCTTTTCAAAACATGAATTTCGGTATCAAGCAGTAGAATCAAAGTTCCAATTAACTTGTGCTCCCAACAAGAACTATTTACTCAACTGCGCATGCGTCGCACCCGGCATGTAATTGGTTGCTACTCGTGCAAAGTTTAAAATTCTAAAAACACTTGTTTTTCTTGTTTATTATAAAGAATAACACTTTAACTTATAAAAATGCCCACTAGATCGAAATTAACTAATCCTAATAGACATTATTTAAATGCAGATTCTCTAAATAATATATTAAACCACAATAAATATTTAGTTCAAAAATTTTCATTTATTCTAAATTTTTTTTTATCTTTATCGCTTCTTAGCCAATCAAAAAAAATAAAATAAAACGTTCCTAATAAATGATAGCGTAATTTTTTAAAGGAAAGATCATCTATAACTAACTTTTCCAAATTTTCAAGATTTAATTCAATTGACAGCAAATTCAATTGGTTTACAGAAAAATGTTAATAAATTGTAAATTATAGGTCATTTTGCGATCATATTTTTTCTTCAAGTGACAACTGAATTCTTTTGGAGAGATGCAAAAATGTCAATTTGTAGGGTTTTTTTGGCAAAAAATTAAGGTATCATTTATTGCGATCGTATATGTTCAACTAAATAATATTATATTATATAATTTATAAATCGCGAAATTCATAAGTTGATTATAATGAAACTGATAGGGTCCTGATCGGGCACCAATCGCATTTCCCGATCAGGAGTCCCGACTTGGCCCCGGTCCGGGCGTGTGTTTGATCCGCTAGGTGGCCGCGATCGCGATTCCTGGTCGGGCCCTGATCGACCGATTTCGAAACAGAAATAAATCCATAACTTCTTTTTTCAAATTAGACAAAAAATTATTTTTGAATTGATACTTGTCTCTGTTGAATCTAAGAAGAAAGACCCAGTAAACAGCAAAAAAATCAAGAAACCTCTTACAAAGAAACTGTGCGTTCTAAAAGAAGCTGAACCTAAAATAGAAGCAGTTGCATGCTTTTTCATTTTTGAATTTATAAAAGCAGAAAAGTTATTCCGAAGTATTACTCAACTATATCGTGCCATGAGACGAAAGTGCTGAATAAAGCATTTGCCTCCAAGGCAATCCCTTTCTAACGCAGCGGTGCGGCGCGTTATAAAAATGAAAATTTTGACACACAAAGGGTTTTATGCAATTTTTAAATTTTTTATTTGTAAAAAAAGTAATTTTGAGCCACTAGTTAGCTTTATGAAATTGCAGAAGGAGCGTTAAAAAGGCAACCATATAAGTGAAGACTGAAGAAGCATTTTGAAGCTATTATTTAACTACATTTTCATTAATAATTTTCGTAATATTAAAATTTTTCAGAGTTGTTGATTCTATATTTTTTATGGATCAATTAATCATGGATTTTTAAAATAAAAATATTAATAATTTTATTTTTATATTGTATCGTGAATATTTATCAATTTATCTGCATTAAATTTCTTTATTTTATTGTATAATAATATTTTTAACTTATTTAACCACAAATAAAAAATCCTGAAATAAGGAACCGCCACACAGTGGGGAAAAATGAATTTTTTTGTAGATAGTAATGTAAAACCCATAAATATTGACCGATTTAAACAAAACAAAAAAATAAAATATATATCTGATAAGATTTCTGAGACAGTTTTTTAACATAATTTTCAAAATATGACTTTAATTTTCGTATAAATAAACAAATATGACAAAAAAATTCCATTTTTTTGTATTTGATGTTCCCGGTCCTCTTCTAACATAAAAATCGTTGAAATCGCCTAAGTTTCATAGATTAACATTAGGAAAAGATATTCCAGTTTTATACAATAAAGAAAAAAAAATTATAATCAAATGATTTGTTGAAAAAATTATTGTCAGGGTTTTCTGTTATTTTACGTCTTTTTCAGTTTTATTGCAAGAAAACTAGATAAAAGCAATATAATGATAAAGAAATTTCTCCTTGAGATTATTATTGTTACAATAATTAATCAGTTAAATAAATAAATAATACCTAACTAAGGCAAGTAGTAAAAAATGGTATGATCTTGAATCTAACTTAAAATTTTTCTAAATTGCAAAAGTCTTTTAATTATTAAAATTAAATTATTATTAATTACTATTCATTTATCAATCGATGACCTAAATAATTGGAATCCTGTACATTATTCTAATATTTTTGAAATATATAAATCATCTACTTACCATAAGTTTTAAAAAAACTATAGTTTGGAAGAAGGTAAAAAATATTCTATAAACCTTGGAAAATCTTTCAACGATTGAAAATATTTTTTATTTTTTCGATACTTCTAAAATTCTTAAACATCTTTTAATCTGATTTGAATGATTTAGAAACTTGTGAGAAATATTGAAAATTTTTAAAAATTGGTTTAAATTCTTCCAGAATTTTTTGATACTTTTAGATATCTATTGAAATATTTTGAAATGAAATATTCTTTATATAATGAAAAAAAGAGTATATTTAAATTTTCCATACGAATCTTAAGTAATGTTTACTGTTTTCTTGACACGTTTCAAAATTGACAAAAAGCGTTGAAGTTTTATTCAGAAATCCTAAAATAAATTTTTTTTAAAATTAATATCATTTTATGTTTTCTAGGAATCTTCAGAACATTATTTTATTATCTTAAAACCTTTTAAAATTCTTCAGAAGCTTCAAAATTTTATATCAAAACCTTATAAAAGCTACAGTTCCTTCAAAAAAAAAAAATATATCTCCTGTCAAATCATAAATTAGGTTTAAAATATTTTTTTAACTTCCTAATCATATCTTTGAAACTGATTAAAATTTTTCTTCGAATCATTTGAAATCCTGAAAAATATCGAAAAAAGTTCCTTTAATCTTCCAAATTTTTGTTAGACAATTTTTAAAGTCTTTTGAAATGTAAAAAAATTTGAACACTCTTCTAAAATTAATTTTTAAAGATAACAAATAAATTACATAGGGTTTAACTTCCAAATAAAAATTTTTGTACTTTTATCAATTTTAATTGAATTACATGTATTATTTTAACCAGTGTTAAGCAACAAGTATTAAAAATTGAACGATCATTTTTTTTATAAACTTAACACTTCTTAAATTAAAAGTTGTATTATATTTTTATTTTAAATAATTTTAAAATTCTTACAATGCTTAAAAATTATACTTAAAAATATTCAATCATCTACATGTTGTATTACATTTTAAAAAATTTTTAATTATTTAAAATTTTTTTCAGAAATTCTAATCATCTTTTAAAATAATTCAAATATTTCCTAAAATTTCTCCCCAAGTGTTTTTTAAATCCTGCTCAAAAATTTTTTTTGTTCAAATCTTAAATAAAATAAATAAAAAACAATTTTCAATTTTCTAAGAAAATGTTTTTTATTCTTTTAAAGCCTTTCAAAATACTGAAAAAATATTAAAAAGCTTTAAATTAGGTCGTAGACTATTTGAACCGAAATTTTTGAACGAATAGCTGAATTAAACATTTTTGTGTGATTTTGAATTTTTTTAAGAATAACAGGTGTTCAATTGTTATTTACTCATCAAAATGCATCAATTCTACTTACTAATTAAATTGATTTAAATAGAACAATTAGAATATGTAACGTTCAAAGTTTAGTTTTTTTTGTTTAGTTTTAAATATTTAATTTATTATTACTGTTTTAAATAAATTGAATTAAATAAATTGAGACAACTTAATCACTAATGTTAAAATCTTTATATTTAAAAATTGTAAACTTATTCACAGTTGATCAATCAAAAATGTTTTTTTGATCAAAAATATTCGACTTTAAACGCTTCTATTTTTTAATTGTTAGAGCCGACAAAACTGCATTTTCAAATTCTTCTGATTAGAATGTAAGCTTCACAATTAAAAATCTGAAATAGAATATTTTTAATTGCAAAGTCGGATTTAAAAAAAAGGAACAAATGGGGGGGGGGGCAATCATCAAAGTTCGAAAGACGATTTTTGGACCACGCTACTTCTCTGCTAGTTCCCAGTAGTTGTGACTGGCTTTGGTCAGCCAACGCGTCCCCCGTCAGCACCATCAGTTCACTTTACGAAGACCCGAGCAAAACAGCTCTATAATTTTGGAAATTACTTGTAAAAAAAATCTGAATAGAATAATTTCTTGAAAAGCTTCAGTAAGCTTATTAAAATTCCGATTATACTAGCCCTTTTAACGGATTTTTTCATAAATAACGACTATGGGAGCGAGTCAAAAAGACTATTTTATTTTCTGATTTTCGCAAATTTTCTGTATTCAACTTCAGTTCATGGCAAAATTAAAGAAACAAAACAGTAAAAACGTTAAGTCACGCAAGATGAATCCTAAATTATGCTTTCAAATTTTGTCAGGAGTTGATGCTCAATTATGAAAATTGTCAAAAATCCTTTAAATGAAAAATTTTGGAAATCAATAACTTAAGCATTATTTAATAAAAATATGTCAAATAGAGATAATTTTGAGCAATATTCAATAAGGTGTTTAAAAAAAGTGCAAAAAATTAAAAAGCACAATATTTTTTTTTAATTTTTTATTTTCAACTCATATCAAACACATTTTTCAAAAACAGCTTGGGAGATTTGACTCAGAAATAATTTGCGCGACCTTGAATTTGAAGTTCGTTCAGTCATATCATGCGAATTAAACCTTAATAAAATTTACCTTCGTTTACTTTAAGAAAATGTAAAGTAAATTATTCTATTTTATCTTGTTTCATAGATGTCGTACAACGCAGAGTGGAGAAAAAAAAACGTCCGTGGACAAATTGATTTTCAGCAGACAATTATTGCCCGATTTTAAATTTGTTTGAAATGAAAGCTAATCAAATTTAGCATCGAACTTTCATGCAGATTTTTAAATTTTTGTTTATTCAATAGCAAAAATAAAACAAAAACTTTTTTACTTTTGAAGTATACCGATTTAAAAAAAAGGATTTGATTCAATCAAAAATACCTACAAAACTGAAAGCAGCTATTCAAAAAAGATGTCCAATAGCAATGCAGATGTTAAAAAATGTATTGAATTTGTTATAAACAAATAAGTGAATGAGAATGGTGTCGTGGGGATTGACGGCGATTCGACATATGATTTGCACTAAATTTAAAGAATTTATGGAGAAAAAGAGTATTTTAGTTGACTTAATAAAAGTTAATGAATAATTTGTTATTTTAAAAGCAATTTTTATAAATAAATATTCATAGAAGGTAATTTATATACAATAAATGAAGTTTTTTCATCGAATCGATCATATATTACTTTGAAGTCAAACCTTAGTTTCATATTTGGTCACCAAATAAAAATTAATAATTGTTTAAACTACCTTGATTAACAAATGAACTATTTAGCTATTTCTGGATGTACAAACTTGATTTTCTCGATGCAATTAACAGTGAATCACTAACTTAAAATTTTTTAAGAACATTTCCATGAGAGTAAACAATTTGTTATTGTGAATACCAATTTTTTAAACAAATTTATATTATCTTATGTATTTATAAAGAAAACACTGTTTTTTCAAGGAAATAGCAGCTAGATATTTATCAATGATATTTTGCTCTGAATCGATAATATTTGATAATTATTTAACCAATTCTAATCAACAAATGCATTATTTGGCTATTTATTAGCATCTAAACTTGTTCCTTCTTCTGCAATAAACTGTTAATAACATTTTTTTAAAACATTTTTTTAGTTCCTTAGAATTAGTTTGATTTCATTATAATATACCCACCTGTGAAATACTTGTAAAAATATTATATCACATATCGTGTATAGCTACATTAATTAAATTGTTAATAAAAATAAAAATAGTGGATAGTTACCGAACAAATAAAAAAAGTTTAAGAATGCGTTATGAGCAGTTGATTAATCAAAAAAGAAAACAAGTTCAAATGCTGAAAAATAGCTAAATAGTACATTTGTTAATTAATATAGTTTAAACAAATATTCATTCTTCTTTAGTGACCAAATATGATACTTAGGTTTTATTTTTAATTTACGTGTGGTCGATTTCATAGAAAAATCTTGATTTATTCCATCAAAAATACCTTAAATGTGTATTTGTTAATTGAAATTGCTTAAAAATAACAAATTATATATGAAGTTTTATGATTTTTAATGCAAAATTTTTTTCTCCATAAATTGTGCAAATTTATTGCGAATCAATTAACAAATCGCCGCCAATACACGCAAGAGCATTTTTCTTCACTTATTAGTTTATAACAAATTCAATATATTTGTCAACATTTAAATTGCTATTGAACGTCTTTTTTAAATAGCTTATTTCAGTTTTTTAGATATATTTGATTAGTTCAAAGTATTTTTTTTAATTCGGTATACTTTAAAAGTCAAACAGTTAAAAAAATTTTTTTTTATTAAATAAATAAAAAACAGAGCAAAAATTTAAAAATCGGCAAGGACAGTTCAATTCGAAATTTTATTATATTTTATTTAAATACAAATTTTCTGAGCCTATTTCAATAACAAGAAAACTATGTAACAGAGTGCATACATTTCAGCCAAGTAGTTTTCATATTTCAACTAAAAAGATAGGTTTACAATTTAACTTGGAATCCTTCCAGATGAACAAATTAAATTTCAACAAAAATACACAAATTTTCAGATAACAGATAAGTTGTTGACTAAATTACTTCTACTGTGAACCAAAAAGATGCATTACAGAAGAAAATAATTTTTAAACCAGAAAATAAATCCAAAAATTAAAAAATTTAACTTTCAGTTTAAAAACCTAATTTGTAACTAAAAAAAAAATTCTTCGAAAAATATATCAATTGTTAAGTAAAATCAAGAACTTTGATTCTGGAAAACTAATTTTTAAATATTTTTCAATATTTTCTTATAAAATTTTTAAAAAGAAATTATTTTGGCATTTTTCAGGAATTTAATAGTAATTTCATTATTTTAAAGCTCCAATTTTCCCTAAAATTGCTCAAAAATCCTGAAAAAGTAAAAAAATTACCATAAAAGCATTTAATTTATTTTTTTGAACGTGTTGAAAATCTTATTAAATATTCTTTGAAAATTAATTTTGAACAACAAATTAATTCTTAGTTTTTCTAGGAATTTTGAAACCAATTTTTTGTTCACTTGAAAAATTTAAAAAGGCTTAAAAAGCTGACAATTGTTGTGTGTTGGCATCGTCAAAAATCTACATTTTGTTTCAAATGTTTTGAAATCTTTTCACGTTTCAGATTATTTTGGAATTTTTTCAAAATTTATTGTTCAAACGAAAAATTCGAATCTTTTGAAATATTCTCTCAAAATTAAGTTTTCAAAATAAAAATTATTTTTAATTTTCCCAGCAAACTTACTAAATTTTGTTTATTTTGTTAAAACCTTCAAAGATTCTCAAAACATTTCAAAAATCTTAAAACACACTGAAATATTAATATTTGATTTATAATTGCTCATTTTAAATAAAAAGTGAAATATTTATAAATATTTATAAACTGCCTATTTTTAATTTAACATTGCTTAAATAAAATTCGTTAAAAATGGAATATTTTATCTTGAAACAATATTTGAATAGAATTAGACATTGAATAAGAGCGTTTTGTTTCCTAAATTATTTTTAAATTACGAATGATTTATGAAGCTTCAATCGACTGAATTGCTTTAAGCCATTTTTATGGTTCCAGAAAACAACCTATAAGTGATTAATTTCAATTTTACTTAAGATTGTGATTTATTAACATGTTTTTTTAAAGATTTGAGTCATTTTGTTACATTCTCATCAGAGAAGGTATTAGATTTGTGTGAAGCCCCCCCCCCCCTAGTTTCTGCCAAATGTCCCTGTTTTGAGACCCCCTGAATTCGAAAAACAGGTTTTTACGAATGTGTCTGTCTGAGCGCAGTTTGAATATTTTTGAGACCGCTTTTTT
Source organism: Belonocnema kinseyi (assembly GCF_010883055.1). NCBI lineage: Eukaryota > Metazoa > Arthropoda > Insecta > Hymenoptera > Cynipidae > Belonocnema > Belonocnema kinseyi. Next base: position 147,498,615 of record NC_046657.1, read on the forward strand.
CAAAAGTTTTAAAATTTTCTGTACAGGTGTGTATAGTATTTAAAATTTTTTAAAATGTATCCTAATGGCTTTTTTCATAAAATTAAAAATGATTAGAGTTATAGCATTTACAAAATTCCAAAAAACGCACGAAAATAAACATCTTAAGCGAAATAACGCACGACATGAACAAAAGTCAAAAAAAGCAAAATTTTGCTTTTCAAATGCCCTACGAAAATAAATAATTCAAATTTTGATAGTATACAAAGTAATGGAAAATTCAAAGATACATTTTTTCATTCAGCAATGTTACAGTATTTCAAAGATTCTCAAATATATAAATGCATTTGAAAAAAAAATATATATATATATATACATGTATATAAACATAATTTAGAAGTTAAAAAACGGCAAATGCAATTTATGGAAAAACGAAAAAAACGAGATACGTGATGGATGATAGGGTGTTCTTCAAAGCCGAAGGAGCTTTAACAAAAGAGAATTCACAATCACGAAATTACTGTTGTCGAGGCTTTCACCTTTCGTTTTAAAATGTACGTGCACAAAGATCGAGCGTGATGCGCGAGATAAATATATTATCCAGCGCGAAGCGCGATAAACAAAAGTCACGCGCCGTAGGCGCGCTCATACTTGCGAGGCGCGCGCGCAGCGCGCAATGAGAATATACCCGCAAAGCGGGCACATTTTACATTCTCATCATTTATGATTGAGAAAGTATTAGAATTGTCAGAAATTTGACATCACAATTTTTGCACGGATCTCCACGTTTCGAGACCCCCTGAATCCGAAAATCAGTTTTTAGGATAGCGTCCGTCCGTAAACACGATAACTCTCGAAAAAATGAACGAATAAAATTCATCTTTGGCACACTTTTTTTAGGTCCTAAAAGAAAGGAAGAGTTCGTGAACCAGCCATTTTTAATGAAAATTCAAAAAGTGAGCGCATTTTGAAAATTTTTTAGACAACTTTTTTCTGAATTTGAAAATTCTATACACAGATATTTATAGTATTAAAAAGAACAAACAATTTATCCTCACGACTTTTTTCGATAAAAAGAAAATTTTCAGAGTTATAGCGTTTTCAAAATTTTTTTTATCAACCGAAAATCAAAATTTGAAGCCGAAAAACGCGCGATATAAAAAAAGTCAAGAAAAGAAAAACATTTCTTTTTAAAAGCCCTACAAGATTATCATAACTAATTTTTGGATTTTCTTCGAAAATCGAAAATTCAAATTTTGATTGCACAAAAAATAATGGAAAATCAAAAATTCCATTTTCTGAACAAACTATGTAGGATATAAAAAAAGATGATTTAACAAAAATGATTATCCCAAAAAGATCTTCAATTTCATTAAGAATCACTTCTTGATAGGACGCGTATTTTTGTTTTATTCGTGAAAAATAGCGTTGAAAAAAAAATAAAATAAAAAAAAAATGTCTGGAAAAACGACGAAAGTTACGAGAGAAAAAAGTCCAACAAAACCTGTTTACAAATGTCTTTCGGAAATCGAGCGCGCAGCGCGAGTTTCACGATGAGAATGTGTACCTCAAAGCCTACAGAGCTTTGAGAAACTTAATCTTTGACTATACTTAATTAAGTAGGCAATTTAGAATAAGAAGAAACATATAAATACTGCCATCTAAAAGAGATCTTTTTGATAAAGTTTTTTTCAAGCATTCCAAATGCAAAGAATAAATATCCGAGCGCGAAGCGCGAGGTGTAATTATGTTCGAGCGCGAAGCGCGAGATCCATACGTCGCGCGCCCTAGGCGCGCTCAAACATACGAGCGATGAGAATGTGCCTGCAAAGCGGGCAGATTTTTTTTTGATATTTGTTTCAGTCAGTTGCTCGAGATAAAAGTTGCGGTATTACTCGCGCACGATAATAGAGTGCTAGTCGTGAACTTGCGCGTATTTCCTGCCTTTGATCAAGCTGAGTTTTATATAGAGTTGAACTTACCAAAGCCCAGTCTCGAGCACGGTATATCTTTTCCAGATGTTCTTTGTAAATTGCTTGCGGGAAACTGGGTTCCTTCATGCCGGAAGATTACAGAACGCACACTCTAAACAAGTTAAGGAAGCTCGAGGCTGCGACGTTCTTAAGCTTTTTGGAAAGTGGGACGGCTACTACTGCTGTTGCCTTGCGAACGTGATAAAAGCTCTTCCAAACTCTACGTTTCATCTACGTGGTCCGCATTCTTAATAGTAATTTTCTGGAAATTTCGTCAATTCAACACCCGCAATCAAAGTTATTTTACATTTTGGATATTCAAGGAAAAAAAGGGCTAAAATGTGTTGCAGTACACAGTGGGCTGAATCGGGAATTTACTATTCAAAATCACCTACAGCCTAAAATTCTCCACCGATTTTAAATTTTTTACATTCTCATTCATGAAAGTGTAATTTAATCGTTCAAATTTTCGATCTCTGATTTTTAACGGATCTTTAAGTTTACAGAAACTTAAAGATCCGTTGAAAACCAGAGATTCTGAATGTTATAGCCACGCTAACTTTTGAAGGATTTGTCAAATCGAGTCAGTCTTTGATACAATTCTTAAGGATCCCAAAACGTAGGTTAAGTTTGTTTAGCAGATATTTCCAACCAAAATTAAAAAAATTTAAATCATTTTCAAAATTTGAAAATTTTTTATTTTCAAATTTTGGATACTTACTTTTCAAATTAATTATTTACTTTTAAAAACTCTGAAAATGTTTAGAAAAATAAAATAAAAAAATCGTAAATAGTATAACTCAAATCGAAAACTGTGATTTAAACTTATGAGGAATTACAGCCATAAATCCTAACTGAATTTTTTTCCATTTGTTTTTAAAGCTGGTTCGCAAAGCTCCTACGGCTTTGACTATTACATTCTCATTACGAAAGTCGCGCTTCGCGCTCGATAATTCGTATCCTCTTAAAAAACTTCATCAAGATAATTTCTCAATCTTGTTAAAATCTACTAAAAATAACGTTTCGAACTTATGGATCTCATACAAAAACAAAATTGCATATTTTTGAAAATGTGCTAACTTTTGAAAGTTTTGTCTAATTAAAAAATTGCATGATAATAGTTTCGAGAAACATATTTTTACATCTAGTAGAAATTTGGATTTATATTTCTTAACCTATTAACATTTTTTCCCCTTTTTTAGAAAATTTTCAAAATGTTGAAAAGCATATAACTTTTCGAAGTTTTATCGAATTTGATAATGTCATTAGCATCATTTTCAAGTCTTTTCGACGCGTATCTGAAAATTTGACAAAAATGTATAAAACCCATAAAAAGTTTTTGTTCAAATTTTCAAAAAGCTCAAACTTTTGGAATGCTTGTCTAATCAAAGAATTTAAGTGACATAGTTTCCAAATATATTTAATATCTAGAAATGAATTTAAATGAAATTTCCTAATCTTTTAGAAAATAATTTTCTTTTTCTGAACATTTTCAAAATTTTCAAAAGTATATAACTTTCCTAATTTTCATCGAAATTAAAAATTTTATTTTGATAATTTGCAAGTCTTCTACCCATCTATAAGAAACTTCGACAAGAAAATTTGAATTAAAATTTTTTTTTAATTTTGAAAATGCTCCAAATTTGGTATTTTGATTGGAAATATCTGCTTAACAAACTTAGCCTTCATTTTGGGAACCTTGAGAAGTGTATCAAAGGCTGACTTGATTGGACAAATCCTTCAAATGTTAGAGTGGCTACAACATTGAGGTAACCATAAATACAGCCATACAGACAAGCAGACATACAGACATACAGACATACAGACAGACAGACATACAGACAGACACTGATCAAATTTTATGATTTTCGGATTCTGTGAACGCCGAAACGTAAAGTTCCGTTAAAAACCATAGATCGAAAATTTGGATAAATACATTACGCTCTCATGAATGAGTATGCATAAATATTTTGCTAAAAGATTAGGAAATTTTATTTAAATTTGTCACTCGATATCAAATATTTCCTGGTAGACGTCAAAAAAACTCCAAAATTATCTTAATGACATTTTTAAATCCGATAAAAATTCAAAAAGTAAATGCTTTTTAACATTTTGAAAAAAAGGAAAAATTTTTTTTACATTCTCATGCATGATAGTGTAATGTATTCGTCCAAATTTTCGATCTCTTGTTTTTTACGGATCTTCACGTTTCGGCACTCACAGAATACGAAAATCATAAAAGTTTATCGGTGCCTGTCCTTTTGTCTGTATGCCTGTATGTCTGTATGTCTGCACGTCTGTATGCATGTACGTCTTTACCTCTGTATGTTGTTTTATTGTATGTCTGTAAGTATGTCTGTATAAATGTATGTATATATAAATGTATGTATGCATGTCTGTATGTCTGTATGTCTGTATGGCTGTATGTTCCCAAAATAAAGGTTAAGTTCGTTATGTAGATATTTCCAACTAAAATTAAAAGTTAAGAGCATTTTAAAATTTGATATTTTTTTCAAATTTAAACATTTCTGTCAAAGTTTCTTATATATGGGTAGAAGACTTGCAAAGTATCCAAATACAATTTTCAATTTCAATAAAAATGAGAAAATTCTTATACTTTTGAAAATTTTGAAAATCTTCAGAAAAATAGAAAAAAAAAAAAATTTCTCTAAAAGATTAGGAAATTTAAATTAAATTCATCACTAGATATTAAATATATTTAGAAACTATTTCAGTTAAAATTTACGATTAGAGCAAAATTAAAAAAGATTGAGCGTTTTCCAAATTTAAATAAAATGTTTTCCATAAGTTTTAGAAATTCTTGTCAAATTTTCTGTAACACGTCAAAAATACTTGCAAATTATTTTGATGACATTTTTGAATTCGATGAAAATTCAAAAAGTAATATTCTTTTTAACATTTTGAAAATTAAAAAAAAATGTTAATAAATTAAAAAATATAAATACAAATTTCTACTAGATATAAAATATATGTTTTTTGACACTATTATCATAAAGTTCCTTTTAGACAATTTATGGCTGTAATTTCTAAGTAGTTTCAATCACAGTTTTTTATTTAAGTTATAGTAAGTACGATGTTAAAAAAAATGCAGTTAAAGTGTGAACATTAAGCGTACGTATTATTCTAATAAATTTCTTTTTACAAAAACAAAAATTAGCAGAGTTATAGCATTTACAAAATACAAAAAAAAACACGAAAATGAACATTTTAAGTCAAATAACACAAGATATGAAAAAAGGTTAAAAGAAGAAAAATGTTGATTTTTTAATTTCCTACATTATTATCAAAACAACTTGTTTATTTTTCTTGAAGAATGGAAAATTAAAATTTTGATAGCACAAAAAATAATAAATAATACAGAAATTACATTTTTTCGCTCAACAATTTTACAGTATTTAGATATGTAATTTAGAAGTTACAAAACTGCAAAGCTGATGTGTAGACTTTATGTGTAACTTTTAAATCCCAAAAAAAATATTTGAAATGAGGAAATTCAGTTTTTGAAAAACGGCAGAAGTTTCAATGAAATTCTTAATAAAAATATTTTTTAAAAAGAATGCGCATTTTTTAACGAGACAATGAAACTACGTCAGTTTTAATACTATCAGGGACAAACTCGAGTGAAAAGTGCAAGACACCTAATAGAAATGTGTTCGATAAAGCCGAAGGAGCTTTAACAAAAGAGAATTCACAATCGTCAAATTACTGTGTTTGATGCTTTGACCCTTAGTTTTTAAAAACTACTCCATCTGATTCTCGATATAAATAAATGTGGATGTATCTAAATAAATAACTAATTAGCAATAAGTAATTGAATCTAATTGTTACAAACAAATTATATTGACAAAATGTCAACATCATGGGAATTTTGCCTGCAAAGTATATTTGTAAATTGAAATTGTTCAAGTTTATACAGAAGATCATATTTTATCATCAAAATTTTTTGTCAAGTTTAATTTGTTTATTTATAAATAAATTGCATAAACAAATGAATAATTGAGGCATTTATTGGCAGAAAGTTATTTTTTTCTTTCTTAGTACCTTTAGATTTTAAATATAAAAATATTTAGTGATAAAGATGGGCTATTCGATATTGATTGTTTATTAATGAACACATTTTATGAACAAATGCAAATTTTGGTCACATACAGACAGAAAGTAATCGTTTTTCTTTCTAGTCGCCTTTAAAATATATTTAAGTGACAATTTTTAGTAGTGATGAGTTTTCGTTCGATGTTATTTGTTTATAATATAAATAAATTTAAAAAATAAGAACAAAAACGGTAATTTCATGTTCATAAATGACCAAACTATCCATTTATTTATCAAATTTATTTATATAATATACTACTAATTTCGAACGAGAACTCATCACCACTAAAAATTATAAAAGTTGTTTATAAAATAAACAAATAATACTTATTAACAATTTTTATCATTAAGGATTACCACTTGTGTAATTTAAAAACGATTGGACACAAAAAGTATTACCTTCTGCCTGTGAACGATCAAAATATACATTTGTTTAATAAATTTGCTTAATAAATAAAAAAATTATAACGAATGATGAATCCTTATTACTAAATATTTTCATAATTATAGTTTAAAGGTACTAATATAGAAAAACGACTACTTTATTCCAATAAATGCCTAAACTATCGATTTGTTTATAAAATAAATAAATTAAACCAGAAAACAAATTTTAATAATGAAATATGATCGTGTAGATAAAAATAAGCAATTTTCACTTACAAATATACTTTGCCAACAAAATTCCCTTGATGTAAACACTTTGTTAATATAATTTGTTTATAACAATTAGATTGAATTTCTTACTAATAATTTATGTTACCTAGATACATCGACATACATTTTCATCGAAAATGGGATCAATCAAGTTACTCATTTAAAGACAAAAAATAATTATTATGAAAGGTCCTCTTTTCGCTCTTTGTTTATTGATATAAAACTATATCATAATCAAAATTAATTTTGTTAAAACATTACAAAGTTCTTATTCACACTAAACACATATTTTTTCTAATTAATTATAGATTTTTTTTAAGTCAAGTATAGTATATTATGCACCTAGGGGGAGAAAAATTGCCTCTTTCTCTTCAAGCAAATAATATTTTTTACAACAAATGGATAGTTTCAATTATTTCTCGAAATAAAGTCATGATTTCAACCCATATTAGATTTTAAATAAAGAAAGCATGTTTTACACTAATTTGAAGCGTAATTTGAGATAACTTACCATAAATTTTCTAAATTCCATGAAGAAATATTGCAAAATTTCGGAAATTTATGGAAATTTTCGGTGATTGACGGCCATTTGAACGCTAAATATGGTAAGTTACCATAAAGTACTCACAATTGAATTTGAAACATTTTTATACATTTTTGGAAATTTATGCCTTTTTTCATATTTCATGGCAATATTAAAGGTAATTTATAGTAAATTAACATGAATTGCCCAAAATTAGATTTAAAAATGTCTATCAATTTTTGGAAATTTTCGGCCATTTCAAGTAATTTGACAGTTAAATATGATAACTTGCTCTAGACTACCCGAAATTTAATTTTAAACATTTTTATTATTTTCCGTAAATGTATGGAATTTTTTGGTAATCCATAGTAATATTACAGGTAATAAATGGTAACTTATGATAAATTCCCGAAAGCTTAATTGAAAAATGTGTATAAACTTCAAGAAATTTATGAAAATTTCTGGTAATTTCTAGTCATTTTACAAGTAAATATGATAACTTGCCATAAATTACCCGAAATTCAATTTTAAACATTCTTATCAATTTCCGGAAATGTTTGGAATTTTTTGGTAATCCATGGTAATATTACAGGTAATAAATTGTATCTCATTTTAAATTCCCAAAAGTTTAATTTAAAAAAGTCTAAAAACCTTCAGAAATGTATGGAAATTTTTTATTATTTATGGTAATTTTACAGGTAAATAAGGTAACTTTTCATAAATTACTCGAAATGCGATTTTTAACATTACAAGTAATTTATTGTAAATTACCATAAATCTTACAAAATTCTTTTTAGAAATGTCTATAAAATTTCAAAGATTTAGGAAAATTTTTGGTCATTGAACTTAATTTTACAATTAAAAATATGGCAAATAACAATAAATTACTCGAAATTTAATTTTAAAGATTTTTATGAATTCTAGGAAATTTATGAAATTTGTACGTAATTTATGGTAATATTACAGGCAATTTATGTTAACTTGCCATAAACATTCCAAAATTAAATTTAGAAATGTCTATAAATTTCTAGAAATTTATGAACATTTTCGATCATTCGTGGAAATTTTACGGGTAAATGTGTTAACTTAAAATAAATTAACCAAAATTCAGTTCTAAAATTTTTATAAATTTTTCGAAATTTTCTTTAATTTACGGCAACTCGATCATTTATATATAGTAAATTTTCATAAACTACCGCAAAATTGTATTATCTACAACCGAAATTTGCTTATAGTTTTTACGGTGAGTGGGTGAATTATCGTAAAATGCGAGCTCGTAAATATATAATTTTTATTATTCACTTTTGGCGTAACTTTTTACTCCCTAGGGAGCAAAAAGTAGAGCTTAAGCCCCGCTTCATATGCGTTAAAAAGGGCTGAAGTCATGCATGTGTCATTAAAAATCTTTTTTTACAATTAACCTCAAATTTGAGCATTATTTATAAAAAAAACTAATTTCAATGTTTACAGTAAATCAGAATCTTTACAATAATATAACACCGAAAAAGGCGCGAATACCATAAAAATCCTTTAAATAAATCACAGGATCAATTATTATGGATTTTTGGTTGATACTGCAGGAACCGCCAAAAGTGCTTTAATACACCTAGCGGCACTTTATAGTATTGTTTTGTACTGCATTCAAAGATATTATTAGAGTGCTGAGCCGGTTATATTACTTTGAGAACGGTAACGAGAATGAGAATATTACCGAGAATATAACCGAGAAATAAATTCTATGAGAATCTCAGAATTTATTTTAATTAATGGAAAATTGAATGTTTCGGTTAACTTTTCGGTTGAAAATTCTACTATTTTTTTAAAAGTTTGTGTTTTTTATTTTAAAGTTTACCCGCTTTGGAAGAAATTAAATATTTTTTGGATAAAAATGCAACTATTGGGTAGAGAATTTCACTATATTGTTAAAAATTCATACTTTTTGGTTGAATAAATTCGTCTTTTTGGGTTGAAAATTCAATTTTTTCGTAGAAACTTATTTTTTTTTCTTACAAAAATACCATTCTTGATATTGCTGAGTTAACTGGAATCTTTTTCGGATGTTAACTAAATCTTTTTGTGAAAAATTCATTCGCTTTAAAATAAATTTCATATTTTTTATAAAAATGCAACTATTTGTTAGAGAATTCGACAATTTTGTAAAAAAGTCATCCTCTTTGTTTAAAAATTCGTCTTTTTGGATTAAAAATTGAATCTTTTTGGTAAAAAATTATTTTTTGTTAAAAAAATCAGTTTGATCTTGAAAACTCCACTAAAATCTATAATACATGAACATCAACACTACATCAACAGAAAATTCAACTATTTGTTTTGAAAATTTATCTTTTTGATTTAAAACTTCATCTGTTGTAGAACAAATTCCATTTCTTTTATGAAAATGCAACTTGTTGGTTAAACATTGTTTTTCTTTGCTTGATAATTCAACTAATTTCTTTAAACAATTTGGTTCAATCGCTTTATTAAGAAATCACTTTTTTTGTTAAAGATTTATATTTTAAATTGAAAAGCTTTCTCGTTGGCTAAAAGGTTAATCATCTTGTTATAAATTAATCTTTTTTAATTGAAAATTCAACTACGTGGGTCAAAGTTAAGCTAGTGGAAAATATTTCTTTTTTTTTAGAATTCATTTTTCAACAGAAAATGAAACTTTTCCATTTTTTAAGAATATTTTTTAGCTAAAAATTTACGTTTTTTTGTAAGAAAATTATGTTTTGTTTGAAATTTCCTTTTTTTGCGTAAAAATGCATCAGTTTCGTGTAAAATTAATTTTTTGTTGAACGGTCATATTGCTTGTTTAAAAATTGCATTTTTGTAAAGAATATTTGTCTTTTGGTTTGAAGGTTCAATAATCTAGATAACCTTTTATTTATTTTTTCAGTGAAAAATCTTTGTTGGAAATTCGTCTTTTTGTTTTAAAATTCTTTTATTTTGTTGTATAAATTTCATTCTTTTTTGATTAAAATATAAACTATGATACTTTTTTTTGACAATTTGTCTTCTTAGGTTAAATATTCAAATATTATGTTAAAAATTCAATTATTTTGTTGAAAATTCCAGAATTTTGTTAAAGAGTTTTCTTTTAAAGCAGAAAATTTTTTTTTGTTTGAACAAAATTAATACATTTGACAATTTTAAAGTATATGAAACACTGTTATTCCTAAATATGGCTGAGTTAGAAAATGATGTATATTCAACCGCTGATATAACCTGAACAATAAAAATATTGGTAAAAATCATAAATTCATAAAGTCCTCTTAAATTCTTTTAAATTCTCCTAAATTCTGTCATATTCTCGGTTATATAACCTGAACTTAAATTCTCGGGAAATTGAGAACTCTAGATATTATAAGCCTAGATGCGGCACGGGACGCAGTGCTCGTAATGCGTGCCCCGAACTCTTCTACGCATGCGTAGAAGAGTTCGGGGCACTTTTGACGGGCATTGACGGGACGTCGGAGTGGGAGGGCGATATATATATATATATATATATATATTCGGTTTTGATTCCTCTAGAATCAAACCGAAGGGCCTATGACAAAGCCACCGAACGCGTCCTCGGGTTGCGGATAGAGGGTCCCTGTACCAAGGGTTTCTGCTGAATATGGTTATAAAAATAAATAGGCAGTCGCGGACAATTGTCCAGGGGTAGTCCCGAAGGAATTAATCCCCAAGCTGAATGGCTTCAGAATTTAGTTAAATTAAAAAATTTAATAAAGTTTAGTTAAATTAATTCGTCGTGTGGTTTCTTTTAAAAGAGAAATTTTCGAGATACCATATAAATAAGTTTAAAAAAATTCTTTTCATATTTTAGAATTGTAGCGAAATTTTAAGAATTATTTTAAAAAATATAATTTTTACAAAAATAGTGAATTGAAGTTTCGAATTGACAATTTACTTTTAATTCCGAGGAAAAATTTAAGTTTTTCACTACTCATTTAATTATTTGTCAAAATTATATTAAAATTCTGTTTTTTGTTTTAACATTTGAAACGTATAATCTTTTTTCTCATAATTTGCTTAATTCCAAAAATCAGTTACTAGACTGTGCCTTGCATAGATCTAAAAAGTTTCAATAAAATTTTACATTTAATTTAGTCAATTATGCAATTTAAGGTTTTCATTATTTTGCAACGCATTTTTCTTGAATTACATAAAATTATTCTGCCTGCATCTTCTCCAGATAAATAATAATAAAAGCCAGAATTACTTTTAGATTTTATCTTTGTATTTTTTAAAATTTATATATTTTTCCTGCCACCAAGGATAGTCGTTACATCATTAATAATTGGGATCATTCTTTTTTATATTAATTTTGTTATTTTTCTTCCAATAGAATCATTTTATGGAGTGAAATTCAAATTGTCAGTGTACCGAAAAATGTCGAGTTATTGGTACTGAAATTTCAGTATACATAACAATAGTTGTTTTATTTTTTGCAATATTCTGTCATTAATATGTGACTGCATTGGTCTCGAGATTTTACTTCTTGTTTTTATTCTTCTCATTTTTGAATTTAATACAGTTTAATATTTTATTTGAAAGACACAACGTTTGCCCTTGTAATACCTTCTAGAATTTTTTATTATAGAATCAATCTTATTTCAGTTTTATTGTTTCAAAATAAGTAAAACCTGAAACTTTAATTTTCTATTACGTATCATACTTTTAATTAAAAGAATGTGGTTTTATGTCTACTATTACACAAAAATGGAAAAGGAAAGAATTCCAAAAAATTAAAATAATTTAATTATGTTTTGCGAACCGGGAAATAACCGGAAAAATTTGTACCGAGTACATACGTCGTTTCCAATCCTGCTAGGACGACAATCCTGAACCGAATCAATTTATCATTAACGAAAATCCCAAAAGAAACTCTATCAACAATTTTTGGTTAAAAATTGGCATTTAATTGTAATTAACTCTTCTCTACTTTTAATTCCTTGATCTTAAAATAATGTTGCATCATAATCCCTTTGTTATGTAATTATTCCTGACTTCTGGACAGAAAGATGGTAAACTAATTGAAATCGCCTAAATTGCCATATCTTTTCCCTTTAGATTATTTTCATTGGGTTCCTTATCTGCCATTTTAAGAAAGTATTTTTTATTAAATTTTTTCAACAAAAAAAAATCAAATGTAAAATTTTTATTCTTCATTTTTTTTAATTTGCAGATCAATTCATTAATAATTCACTTTACCTACTTCTGAAGTTGGATTTTAAAACCATTTATTTAGTTGAATCATGTGTCTGGATTTTATTTCCTTTTAATTTCACGATATTATTTGGGTTGCTTCTTCAAAGTTATTTTCGGCAATTGATAATGTAAATTGGTTTCAATTGTTTATATTAACAGAAATGATTAGCCTTACAGAAATGTCTTCTTTGACCCAGGTTGATAGGTTCGTATTCACTCGGTAATGACATCAATAACATTCAATTAAATTCAGATTATGTGTTTACGACCTCTCTGTTGTCAAATACGTACAGGTTGTAATAGATCCGGCGCGACAGGTTACGCAATGTTTCTATTTTGCAGACTAATTGCTTTATAAATTTAATTCACAAATATATCTCGATATCTATTTACGAATATTCGCAATTTCGTTCTATTTGAATAACTTCTGTGTCCACCAGGCAGGTACCAGTTGAAACATTATTCTCTATCTCTGTTTATAAGCTTATCATTATGTAATTGTAACTAAAAAAAACATAATTGACAATCCAATGTGATACCAAAACTTAGAGATATAACTTACTTCTATCCTTTAATTTGATTTATATTTTAATATTTATGTCTCGACATTTCCACCTCATGAAATTAATCATAAATTTTGGATTAATCAATTTCAATTTGACCTGCTCAGGAAATCGGTGCCGAGTACACACGTCGGTTCCAATCCTGCTAGGACGACAAACCTGAAACGAATCAATTTATCATTAACGAAAATCCTAAAAGAAACACTATCAACAATTTCTGGTTCAAAATTGGCATTGAATTGTAATTCACTCTTCTTTACTTTTAATCACTTGATCTTAAAATAGTGTTGCATCAGAAATCTCTTTGTTATGTAATTATCCCTGACTTCTGGACCTATGGTGACTCTTATTTGAAACTTGTTCATTTTACCCCTTTTTTATGCAAGTTGCTACTTCTTTTTTTATTCGGGAGAGATGAACCCACAGAAGCGAAAATCAAAATGGCGGACTTAAAGATTGTAAACTAGTTGAAATCGCCTAAATTGCCATATCCTTTCCCTTTAGTTTTTCTTTTTGTCGCAAGCTAAATGTGGCCATATCTTTTCCCTTTAGTTGTTCTTTTTGTCGCAAGCTAAATCAGTTAGTTGTTTTTCTGCTTTTTTTAAAGAGGACAGAGACTCCTCTTTTGTTTTAATTTTCTAAATTGTTTTTTATAAAACGAACTCCATTTCACGCAAATTATGTGCAATATTTACGTGGAAATCTGTCCATTTTTTCTAAAAAAATTTAATTTCCCTGACACGGAGAAAAATAGATGTTAGCACAGACTATCTAGATATTAATAGGTAATATCTTGGCGATTTAACTATGGGACAGAAATCTAGATACTGAAGTAGAGCATCCTTAGATATTAAAAAGAAGATTTTCAATGACAATATTCAAGATATTAATGGGCAGAATCAAAAATATTCAAGAAATATTCTTTAATTGTGCAAAAATTACCTGTAAAGCATGCCATTTTCTCTAAAATGCGAAAGAATGTTAATATCGTAGTCCTCTATTTTGAAAATCCGAATCCTCAAGCATTCGCCTTTTTGCATAATTATGCGATTTTTGTGTTAAACAGATAACACACTGTTAAAGGCTAATATGAAAGATGCCTGTAGCTGAGTCCCGATTTTCTTGAGAAAATTATAAGATATCCAAAAACATTTAATCCATTTTCCACAAAAACTTATAGTGCAATAGATACGAGGGTGGATTGATAAGTTTCCGGCCTGACCAAGAAAAACAACGTTTTTAAGAATTTTTTTTTTATTTCTCAACATAATCTCCTCCAAGGCTGA
>NC_046657.1:147513019-147516737 GCF_010883055.1 Belonocnema kinseyi
AGCTATCTAAGGATGGTACTATAGAACGCCACCTCAAGGTAGGCCTAGTGGCGCCATCTCTTGGTCAGGCCGGAAACTTATCAATCCACCCTCGTATAAGAAAAACCACAATACACACGATGAAAGCTCAAGATACAGAAAAAATCTTTTGTCGCCACGCCACACGTCAGCGACCTTGCTCCGAAAAAATTTAGCTTTTTTAATATCTTAGATATTAACTGTTAATATCACATATTTTATACTTTCAATATAAACAGATATTGCCCTTTAATATGTTTTATGTTGAATAGAAGATATTAGATAGTATGCCGTAATATCTATATATTATGGTTAAATATAAAAGTTTTCAATATATGCTTTTCAATATCTATTTTTCTCCGTGTACAGTAAAACAAAGCTTGAGCTTACATCCGCTCATTTGTTTTACCTTCCAAATTTTTAAAAGGATCTACCTTTTATTCCTTTTTCTGGGTTTGCCTCACAGAAGTCACGTGACTATTTTGGGCATTGTACTAATTTCTAAGCACATGATTCTGTGAGGTAAAACTCATTAAGGTCCATTGCACTCGAAATATAATTTAACTTATAAATTGTTTTATCCTCGCTGCATTGGTTCTTTCAATTAACAAGTTGCGAATACCGATTAGTTGGACAAAGTATTGGGAATGCAATGACGTTCTTTTCCGCCTTACCCAAACCAAGTTGTTTTCTTTTTGCCAGGATATACAGAGGTTTGCACACTGGCATCCTCGTGTTCCCATAAGAATGGGTTGCGCAAGGATGAGCGGGTAGCCCTCTAGTGTAGCCTATGTCTATTCAAGCGGAGAAGAATTGTTGAACAAGGGAAAAGGGGTGAAATTTTTATTTTTGCAGTTTATTTTTCATATTTAATTGAAATTTAAATCCCGTTTATTTCCTCCCCTGTCCTCCTTACCTAATTGGTTGGTGATCTAATATCACGGTGAAACTTTGAAAGAATTTGCTCGTATGAAGGAGTCGAAAACCAAACGGCTACTTCAAGCTAATGCTTGGTATCGACTGTCGATCCCGTCATTTCTCGGTTGTCAGCCTGGCCCCAACGTCGTGGCTTCGATCATCCCTTCTACCAAAGTTGGTTGCGCACGCACGGGCACCTGTTATAATGTGGGCCTTGTTGTCCCCTAAATTGATGGTACTAATGAAAAAAGGTAGGTTTCAAATTGTTTTTGAAAATTGTGGGTTGACTGTGCCCCCCTAAACGAATAAATACAAAATGAAATTCTTGAAGGCATTTGTTTATTTTTAATGAGGAATTGTGTTGCTGCTACAAAAAATAAAAATATTTTTGTTCAGGTGAAGCGTTTTTTTATTATACGAAAATCTTTTTTTTTTTGCACAAGAGAGAGAACATATTTGTTATTGGATATTTTTTGGAAGTATTTAGGGTCTTTAAAGTCTTTAACGTCATATTTGTTGATTTGTTCCCTAAACATTATGAATAGGTAGAACGAGCCATTAACGTATTCCTCCCACAATAGTTCATCATCGTCCTCTTTTTCTTCATCTTTTTTTCCTCCGTTCCCTGCCTCATTCTGATTGCAGGCCTTCGACGGTGGGCCTCTTTGAGTTTGTCACTCATTTCTTTTACGTATCACTTCATTTGCTTCCAAATCTTTGTATGCGGGTATCTTAATTTATTTCCTCCTTAGGCAGTGTTTTTTTAAATATTTCAGATTCTGAAGTATTAGCTGTTGTTTTTTTCGGGATGTATAGCTGTGTACCGCTCTAATTCCTGTGAGTGGTACATCCCTTTGTCCTCTTCTTTTCCCGGATCCCACAGGATGTACGTGCCCGGTTTTACTTTCTTTTTAATCTCAAATGGTCCATAATATACTTGTAGAAATTTTGCCAGTATCTTATTCCCTTTGACGGATCTTTTTAACATTTTTAGTAAGACCATGTCACGAACTTCTAATGTAGTAATTTTGTGGGTCCGATTAAATTTCTCAGCTCTTTTTTTCGCTTTGTGGATTATGTTTTCGTGGGTCATTTGAATCTTCCTTTCATATCCAATGTTGGGGTTCAATAGAGGCAGTTTGAGCCAATTTTCCCACGCTCTTTTTGGCTTTTTATTCAGCTGGATTTCAATAGGTGTGAATTCTGCTGTTTCATAATGGGTTTCATTCATGCGTTAAAAATTTTGCTGACTGCTACCTTGGCTGTACTTCTCCTTTCGGGTACAACTTTACATATTTGCTAGATGCATCGACGGTAGATACAATGTACTTGTGACCTCCTCTTAAAGCTTGCAGAGGTCCATAGAAATCGATTAAAAGGATTTATCCAGGTTTTTTTGGTGTATAATTTCGTTTTCTTGCGTAACACGTTTGGTTAGTGACTTTGTCCTTTTGACATGAATCACAACTTGCTATTCTTTTTCTCATTATTCTAGTACAATGGAGATAGTAGAAATACTCATTTAGCATTTTGAAAACTCTTTGAGCACCTACATGCGCATATAATTCGTAACACTCATCTATAATATTATAGATAATGCTTCTGGTTATGCAAAGTTTCTTTCCTACTTTGGTTATTAAGTATATGAAATTTTCGTAGATCTCGAACTTCGTTGCTTTGCCTTCTTTAATTTCTTCCAATATTTACTGTAGGATTGGATCTTCTTTTTGCTATTGGAAAAAATTCTTCAATTGTTTTTGTAGCTCAGATGAGGGGATTTTTGCTAATGCATGAAGAAAGATTTTTCCTTTATTTAATTCAAAGGGATATCCTGATTCATGGGATGGTATTCTGCTTAGACTGTCTGCCACTACATTATTCCGTCCTTAAACATGTTGTATTTCAAACCAGTAATCCTGTATTGCCATGATCCAACGAGTGAGCCTTCCGCTTACCAATTTGCAGGTTTTCAAGAAAGTAAGTGCTTTGTGGTCCGTTCGGATCATCAATTTGGCACCCAAAACATAGGATCTAAACTTTATTAGAGCCCAGACAATTGCTAATAGCTCTTTTTCTGTTCTGTAGTACAAACGCTCGAATCCCTTGAGAGTTCTGCTGGCGAATGATATTAGTAGATGTTTCCCCTCTACGTTAGTTTGATAAAGTACCAAGTTGTCTTTTTTGCCAGAAAATTCAGAGGTTTGCACACTAGCATCCTTGTGTTCCCATAAGAATGGGTTGCGCAATGATGAGCGGGTAGCCCTCTAGTGTAGCCTCTGTCTATTCAAGCGGAAACAAATTGCTGAGCAAGGGAAAAGAAGTAAAAGTTTTATTTTTGAATTTAATTTTTTTCTTATTTAAATGAAATTTAAATCCTTTTTATGCCCTCCCCTGTCCTCCTTACATAATTTGTCGGTGATCTAGTATCACGGTGAAACTTCGAAAGAATTTGCTCGTGTGAAGGAGTCGAAAAACAAACGGCTACTTCTCGCTAATGCTTGGTGTCAACTGTCGATCCTGTCGCAGTGATCCCAGTGGTCCAAAACTATGACAGGGCTATTTCTGTGTGAATATAGTAGAAGACGATATAAATTACTGGGATGCGCGCGCTACCCATTTCTCCTCTTCTGAATTTGAAAACTCGAAGGTGCACGATTGCCGATTGGAACACTTCGGTGGTTCTATTTATATATCTATTCGCTTTGAAATAAAATCAAGAGATTAGGATTTTAATATTTCCAGATTTCGATGCTGGCAATTCTCATGTTTAGAATTCTCCGCG
>NC_046657.1:147516837-147519819 GCF_010883055.1 Belonocnema kinseyi
TTATATATATTTTAAATGATAATATTATAATAGTCTTATTTATATCTTGATCCGCATTTGAAGGCAATTAAAGAAATTGATGATTTTAATGATATTTGAAGATTTCGCACAATTTAAAAATGACAATATATATGCAATATCGGAATATTAATACAGTGATTAATATTTTGTTGTAAATTACATTGTGTTCATTAAATTGTGTATATTATTGCACATTATGAAAATAAGTTATGTAATTAAGTTTGTGATATTGTAATTATATGTAGAATTGAATATAATTTATTGTCTTCTTTGTATACTTTTAGAAGTTTTTACTATATTCCTTTGCCCTCTTAAAGTTTCAAGTAAAACGAAGCTACATATTTTCACTCTTAGAATTTTTACCTGAACAGATAATAATTAAATCATTAAGTCTTTACATACTTTTGTGTCCTTATTGCAGTTCCTCTTATCCTTAGGCTATATTTCTCCTCTGTATCACTATTTTATTCGATATTCTAATTATATTAATATTAATATCAATTAGCTGTAAATGATTGTGTTGGGGTTTTGAAGCGTTTGATTTATCTATTAAACCAAAAAAGTTTAAATAGCCTCGGGACTTTAGAAATTATAAAATTTGTTTATGAGAACCATTCCGAATGAAACAATTACAAACTATAGCTTCCTAGAATTTGGTTATATTATACTTTTTTCATGATAAAAAATGTTGTGCTTCTTAGTACTTACAATTTGCAATTGTTTTATTTTTAATGATGCTCATAAATAAATTTTTGTTTCTAATTTTGAAAGGCTATTTAAATTTTTTCGGTTTAATAGATAAATTCAACTTCCAAAATAAGAGGAAAACAAATTTCCAATGAAATAGTTATATTTTCAAGCAGAAAGATGAATTTTTTTACTGAAATTAATAATCTTCAGCCACAAACTGGAATTTTTTTATTGAATTCTAAGCCCAAAAAATTAATTACAAAAAAACTTTCATTTTCAAACAAATAGTTACATTTTCAACTAAAATGACGAGTCTTCCATAAAAAAATTAAATTTTTTATTAAAAACTGTTAAACTCATCCAAAAATATATCAATTTTACACAATAGTTGGCTTTTCAATCAATAAGGGTTTTTTTTAAATTGTTGAATTTGAAAGCCAAAAAGATGATTTTTTTACAAAACAGTGTGAAGTTTTTTTTAACGGAATATTTCCAAGACTTCTGGTTTAAAAATATAAACCAAATCTATTATTTCCAAGGCTTTGAATTGAAGAATAAATCAATACATTTTTAAACGTTAAGGACTAAATCATTTTGATCAATAAAAATGGATTAATTACAATTTTTTTTAATTGTAAACTTTTTTATTATAAATTTAATTCTTTTATTTTAAGTCGCCTTATATTATTAGTTTTTACATTTTTATTTATAAATTCAAACTCAAAAGTTTTATGGACGAATTGACAATCTTGAAAATCGAACTGTCTAACAAAACACTTTAATTTTCAACTGAAAAAAATAATAGCTTTCGTTTATATTTGTTAATCAAAAGTCTTTGAACTATTCTATTTAGAAAGAATGTTACACTGTTTTGCAAAAAAATCATCTTTTTACCTTTGAAATTCAACAATTTAAAAAAAATCCATATTGACTGAAAAGTCAACTCTCATGTCAAATTGATATATTTTTGGATGAGTTCAACAGTTTTTAATTAAAAATTTAAATATTTTTGTTGAAGATTCATCATTTTAGTTGAAAATGTAACTGTTCATTTGAAAATGAAAGTTTTTTTAAATTAAATTTTCCAGGCTTAAAATTCAATTGTTTTGTAGCAAATTTTTCTTTCTGGTTTAAAAATTCATCTGCTTTGGGAGAAATTTCATCTTTTATGTATATAAACTTAACTATCTGACTGAAAATCTATTTGTTTTTAATGAGAATTTATTAATTTTTCTATAAAATTTATCTTTTCTTGTTGAATTAATTTTTTTGTTTGTTTTAGAATACACAATTTTTTAGTTAAAATTTCAATTACTTGCCTAAAATTTAAACTTATTTTTAAAAAGTCCATCTTTTGGTTGAAGATTATTGATTTCAGTTGAAAGATTCTCATTCGAATTTGTGAAAAAATGATTAAAATAAATCATAGGGTAACGGCGAAATCTTTCTGCGTTGAATGAGGAGACAATTAGACAATGTTCCGTGACTGGCAGAACAATATGCCGGTGCGGAAGGGGGGGGGGGGGCAGAACGATCTAAAGTTGTAAAAGAATATGGCATTTTAAAGTTATTTTCTTACACCCAAATTTTTTATATAAAATTCTACTCATTATTCAAAACATATATTCGAAGAGGCAGAACAAAATCTTGGCAAGAACATCTCAAACTGCCCGGTTCTGACATTGGTCATAGTGCGTCGGTTCACGGCCCTGAGACTGCGAGCAGAGTGGTCACTTGTGCTCCGAAGACGATCAGTAGCTTTACTAGAGACATAGGTTACGCCACTCTGCTCACACTGTCAGGGCCGTAAACTGACGCACAATTACCAGTGTCAAAACCGGGCAGTTTGCGATGTTCTGCCAGGATGTTATCCCCTTGATTTTGTTCTGCCTCTTCGAATATATGTTTTGAATAATGAGTAGAATGTTATATAAAAAATTTGGGTGTTAGAAAATAACTTTAAAATGCCACACTCTTTTACAATTCTAGATCGCCCCCCCCCCTCCTTCTGCACCGGCCTATTGTTCTGCCAATTGCACGGAACATTCTCTAATTGTCTTGACATTCAACAGAGAAAGACTCAGCCGTTACCCTGCGACTTATTTTAATCATTCTTTTTTTACAACTTCGAATGCGTAATTAAACACCTTCTCCCCGGGACTACCCCTGGAGAAGCTACATTTGGTGATCAGTATATTCTCCACAATCAGGAAAATATTGGCGGAATCGTTACCTAATAACTCGCCAAGAACGGCCTCGGCTCTTAGGACG
>NC_046657.1:147519829-147520640 GCF_010883055.1 Belonocnema kinseyi
ATTGTGGAAAAATGTGAGATCCGCGCCACCTAGTGGATGTAGCAAGAACTATTGTCTACAGCAAGGACCCCCCTCCTTCCCTTCTCACCAATAATTTTTAGGTTATGTTGACTTCTCTTTCTGAAATAAATACATGAATAATAATAACCAATAAAACAAACCAAAAATTGTACCAAATAAAATATATCATCGATCAAATGCAATCAAATGCTTAAGTCTGTTGCAATCGATCTATCATATAAAGATTCCAACAGACTTTAACATTTGATTGTTCGTTCTAGTCCGGCGAAAAAAGTCACTTCCCCTCTACCCACCGCTCCCCGTAAATAGCACCCTCCCATATAGTTTGCCAAGAGCCACTTGGGGCGCTGTAAGCAATTCTCGGCACACCTTCGAGGCGCACTGATGGTAAACTTAGCTTGGACAAGAACCATTAAAATTAAAATTAAATTGCGAACATTTCATAACAAACGTAAAATATCCACGCTTTGTAAGACATGGTTATTTTAATAGATACCAGAGAGAAAATTAAATGTATAATTTATATTTCTGTTTCATATATTTTGTAATATTTCTAAAGTTATTTGATTATTTCGAAATATATCTTTGTTATTTCTCATCTTTTGATATTCTTTTATAAGTAACGATTTATTTACTTGACCATATTATGTTTTTATTCTAACAGATAAAACTTTTAGTGGAATATCTATACATTTTTCTTTAATATTATTAAGTGTTTATTTTTATATTTGTACAGTTTGCAATTTCTAGAGATATTTTAGTCTATTCGACTAATGAATTTCCCGCATGT
>NC_046657.1:147520740-147521779 GCF_010883055.1 Belonocnema kinseyi
CGAAGAAAATGTTCAGATTTCCGAAATGTTGCGACATAAGTAACATTAATAACACAGAAAATTGTTAATAGCATTTTCGATTAATAACACATTCATTAGCTTTTTTTAAGGTAAACAGCTTTTATCTATTTATTTTTTTCATTGGTTATGTCGTTTGTCTTATATCTTATATTTTTAATGTTGTTTTTTTACGAATAAAACAAAAACTACCCTTCGTATCAAAAAGTAATTGATAAAAACTTTTGGATCTTTTTAAGGTGCACAGTTTTTTATTTCTCTTTTTTTCTCTGCATCTTGCACAGTTTGATCGCTAAATTAAATTTATGATTTTTAATTATTTTTGGTTCTTTCAAAATTTGAATTTTCGATTATTCAAAACAATCTGAAAAGTTGTTATGATAATATTGTAGGGCTCTCAAAAAGCAACGTTTTTCTTCTCTCGAGTTTTTTTTTCAAGTTTCGCGCTGGTTAGTTTACAATTTTCATTTTGGTATTTTTTTAATTTGTTGAAAACGCTATAATTCTGGTAATATTCTTTTCATCAAAAGAAGTCGATGAGGTAAATTGTTCGAATTTCCAATTATTACGAATACCCGTACATGGAATTTTTAAATTTTGAAAAAAATTGTCTCAGAAGTTATGAAAATTCTGTACCATTTTGAATTTTCACCCAAAGTAGCCAATCAACTTGATCTTTAATTTCTGACGTAAAAACCTGTATTTCGTGTCCAGACGTAAAATTTTACACAAATGTAATAACTTTTTTGATGAGAATGTAAAAAATATCTGTACTCTGAGTACTGCCGTGATTTGAAATGTTGAAGATTTGGAATTTCAAATTATTTAGTTTTCAAGATAAAATAAAATTCATATAAACTGTCATGATTTTGAAGATTAAAAGTAAAGAATTCTCAATTATAAATCTTCCTAATCCATAAAATTTGACATGCATATCATGAAAATTAATGAATTTCAAATTTCGAAGTATTGGGTTAAAAGTTTTAATTAATTTGGGGCCCAAAAAAATCACATTTGAGAA
>NC_046657.1:147521879-147523709 GCF_010883055.1 Belonocnema kinseyi
ATTGTTTCCGATTTTGTTCTGTCACTCAGGGATTGTGTTTTTCATAGAAATAATTGAAATGTGGTTTTTTCACGTTTATAAAATTATAATTGAAGGTCACTCTGGGTAATTTTCTGTGAAAAATATTGATTTACAAAGAATATTTGTCAAACAATAGAATGGATTTCTTCGCCCGAGATACAAACGTAAATGGTACTATAGTAAAAACAACTGGAGAAATTTAGACGAAAGCCAAATTTGATAAAGAAAACAAACATTTGTCGACCTATAAATACAAATTTTATTCCCCGAAAGATTTTTATAAAAATCTCTTCGAAACACTTTTATTGCAACAATTTAATTGAAGAAAAATATTTGTTATAAAAATAAAAATAGTACAATTTTTACATACAATTCTTAAAATAAAAAATATGTGTGTCAATGCACAATTCAATCCGACTATTCTTTCGAAAGTTATACGATATACAGACAACCACAACATCAATAACAAGGACGACGTAGACGCCAGAGAGACAGACAGATACCGATGTAAAAGCTTGTTTTTCTGATGCAAGGAGCCTCAAAACGTCGAAATTTCATGAAATTCGCGGAAGTCATTTTTCACATAAAACTCTTCTCATTATGGATGAGAATTTGATAAAATAATCATGGGGCCTTGAAAAAGTCGTTTTTCGCCTCTTGACTTTTTTCCATATCAAGCTTTTTTTGCTTCAAATGTCCATTTTCGTTTGGTTTTTTGGATTTTTAAAATCCTTTAACTTTGGTAAGTTTTATTTTATCAAAAAAAGTTGTCAGGATAAATTGTTCATATTTTTTTGTACCATAAATGGCTGTGGATAGAATTTTCAAATTTTAAAAAAATTGGTCTTAAAAATTTTTAAAAAGCATCAACTTTTTGAATTTTTATCAAAAATGCTGTTTATCGAACTCGATCTTTCTTTTTGGTCTTGCGAACAGTGTGCCAAAGTCCAATCCAATCGGAACAGTTATCCGGTATACAGACAACTACAACAACGACGACACCGGACAGACAAATAGGCCCCGACGTAAAAACTTGTTTTTCTGACTCAAGGGGCCTCAAAATGTCGACAGTTAAATGAGCATTAATTTAGAAAAAAATCAAATAATCTGGAGGTTTCTGAATGTTTCAAAGAAAAGAACAAAATTTGGAGCTTCTCAAGAATTTGAAATATTAGGATAACAATACAAATTTCTGGGTAGATTTAAAATGATTTTTTATTTCAAAAAAGCACATAACTCAAAGAGAATGTTTAAAAATATTTCAAAACATTTCAAAAGATTTACAATATTAGAACAAATCTGAAAGCTCCTAAAACAATTTTGTGTGCAGGATTTTACAAAAATGTTAGGAAAAATGGGAATCAGTCTACAGACATTTAAAAGTTCCGAAAATTTTTTTAAATAGTTTTAAAAGATTAAAAATAATTTAAAAGAGAATAGATACTTTTGATGATTTTGAAATGTTTTGAAATGTTGACTTTTTATTTTTAAAAAAGACATAATTTTAAGAGGAAATATAAAAATATGGGAAAACTGGAAAACATTCCGAAAGGGATGAATGAAAAATCCCAAAAAATAAAATCTCCGGCACCTGAATAATAATTTTATAAAAATTGTATTAAAAGATACATTAAAAAACACGTGCGCTTTGAAAGAAAAAGTGTTCTGCCTAAATTTTCTTCGTACCTACATAATAACATTTTTGCGCAAACTTTGCAGGATTCAATTCAACAACGATTTATATCAAAATTTATTTTTATTACTTTTATTTTTTTTATTAATAAAAAATTCGATTTTTCACAACTTTTT
>NC_046657.1:147523809-147533107 GCF_010883055.1 Belonocnema kinseyi
CCCACTCCGACGCCCCGTACCGCATCTACGTTTATAATATCTTTGCTTTAATACTTTATTGCATTCTATCTATGATCGATTTTAATCGGTTCCATTTGTAGTTTTTGTTATCGGTGAAAAACCATTGTGAATCCAAGTTCATTTCGAATTCTGAATTCACAAGAGCGCCACCTAGGGGACGTAGCAATTACTATAAGCCGTTCACCACTTTTCTATGGGAGTGGCTACACCGTGGCTCTTAGACTATTATCAGTCTGGTCCCAACGTCGTGACTTCGATCATCCCTTCTACCTAAGTTGGTTGCGCACGCACCGGCACCTGTTTCGAATAGAGGTACTTGATACCTATATAACCCTTTCGCCCATGAATTCGCCAGTCATTGCAGGAGCGTAATTATTTTCTGTTTCGCACGATCGTGCATCTTTTTCACTGATATAAATTAATTTTATATACTAAACCATTTCAATTTGAATGCAATATGAAACACTTTGAATTCCTAAGATTTAAAATCGAAATATATAATGAATTTGCAACAAAGAAGATTCATTTTATTACCAAAACAACAAATTTTTAAGAAATTCCATGAATTTTCTACCCAATAGTTGAATTTTCAACTTGTAAAGGATCACTTTCTAATCAATAATAGGAAAGCTGCAATTTTCAGAGAAAAAAGTAATTTTGAACATAAAAAACCAAATTGTCAACAAAAAAGTTAAATTTTAAGCCAAAGAGATAAATGTTGCAGAAATATAATTTAAAAAAAAACTAGATTTAACAAACACGAATTTTCAAGAAAAATGCATTAAAATAGTTTGATTTTTAATCAAATAGTTTAGTTAAAAGCAAAAATATAGATTTTTAACGAGAAAGTTCATTTAGAAAAAAATTATATTTTAATTTTTTAGCATGTTGTTAAATCCTCAATCAAAATAGACTAATTTATACCTTAACAATTGAATTTTTAATAAAAATACGATTTAAAAAAATCACGAAAATTAATTTTCGACCAAAAAGATGAATTTTCAACAAAATAAATGAATTTTCTACCAAATAATTAAAATTTTAACTTATAAAGGATAAATTTCAAACAAGAATGGAAAATTGTAATTTTCAGATAAAAAATTAATTTTGAACGAAACAAAAGAAGCAAAATTTGAATAAAATTGTTACATGTTAAAAAAAGATTGATTTTCAACTAAATCGAGGAACTTAATTTTCAACAAAAGAGTCAATCCCAAACATCAAGGTGAGTCTTAAAAATACGAATTTTTAATGATAAGGTTCAGCTTTTAACCAAGTCGTTTAATTTTCAATTAAAGAAGATTTTCAGCATTGTATTAATGATCTACCAAAATAAAACTAGCTTTCAACAAAATGTATTAATTTTTTACAAAATTTTTAAATTTGAAAGCCGAGAGGACGATTTACATATAAAAAGGTTAAATTTTCAACTAAATATGAATTTTTCAAGAAAAAAGTTTATTTTCTGCCAAAAAGTTAAATTTTCATCAAACTAACCAAATTAAATCAATTTAGACCCAAACAGTTGTATTTTTAATCAAAAATGATGAATTTTCAACAAAGAAAATGTATTTTAGGTAAAAAAAGACAAATTTTTAGCAAAATAATTTAATTTTCAATTAGAAAGGAGCAATTTTAAACCAGAAAATATTAATTTTTAATAAAAATATTAAATTAAATCAAAAATAAAATATTTACCTTGTTAGTTAAACAGAAATTAATTCTTAATAAAAAAACGAATTTTCAACAAAATAGTTACATTTTTAAGAAAAGTGTGCGGCCTAAAACTGTCTCTTTACCCGCAGAAGATTAATTTTCTAAAAATAGAATAGTTCTTTTTTTGACCAAACACATGAATCTAAAACCAAAAGATTAATTTTTTCACAAAGCAATTCAAATTTAACAAAGCTTCTGAATTCTTAACGAAACAAGACGACTTTTAACACAATAGTTATATTTTTCACAGAATAATAAAACTGTCAACTGAATACTAGAATTCTTAACCAAGCGAGTTGAATTCCGAACCACAAATAAAATAGACTTTCTACCAAAAAGCAGTTAAGCAAAAAAACAATGAGAAAAAGGGGTTTCTCAAAAACAGAGAAAAAAATAGTTCTTTTAAAGTTAATAATAAGGAAACATAATAATTGTTATCTAAGTTCTAACTTTTCGTCCATTGACCCCTAACCACTATTCGATTTTTGTATTCAATAAAATTATCCTTATAATGTATGGTTTACAATTTTTTTAGTATAGAAATACATAATGAAAAATCCACAAGACTCAGAAAATGAAATTACAACAATTAAGAGAATGTCAGAGAATAAGTATATTGAGATTATACTTAAGAAACTATATTTTCAATTTTATTTATATTGGATAAAATATCAATATTACAAAGAAAAGTAGAATCGTTTTACTTGTGTAAGAAAAGAAAGGTCCCAAAAGTCCAAAAAGAAAGGACGAGTTCGTTAAACAGCCATTTTGGATGAAAATTCAAAAGCCAGAGTATTTGAAACAATTTTGTGACGATTTTTTTGATACTTAATATTTTTATTTACGGCTATTAATAGTATTCAGAAAGCCAAACAATTTATCCTGATGACTTTTTTTTTATACAAAAAAAAAATTCTCAAGAGTTATAGCATTTTCAAAATTTTTTAAATCAATCTAAAATCAAAAATTTAAGCCAAACAACGTACGATAGGAAAAAAAGTCAAGCAAACAAAAACATTGCTTGTTAAAAGCCCTACAAGATTATCATAAAAACTTTTGTAAAATCGAAAATTCTAATTTTTATAGCACAAAAAATAATGAGAAATGAAAAATCCCATTTTGTGGTCAAACTATGCAGAATACGAAAGAAGATGAATCGACAAAAATTGTAATCTCAAAAAAGATCTACAAATTTTTTAAGAATCACTTCTGGAAAGGACGCGTACTTTTTGATTTATTCGCGAAAAATAACATTTAAAATTTAAAGAAAAAAATTCTGAAAAAAATGATACAAGTTACAAAAAAAAATTATTTAACAAAAATTGTTTACCCGAAAAAGAGCTACAAATTTGTTATGGATTACTTTTTGACAGGACACGTAGTTATGGTTTTAATAAAAAAAATGACATTAGAAATAAAGACCAAAAATTTGTAGAAAAACAACAAAAGGTACACAAACAAATTAATAGCGAAAAATTATTCGCCCAAAAAAGTGATACAAATTTGTATTAATTTATTAAATTCCTATTATTTTAGATGGATAAAATATTAGAATTGCCCGAAATTTGACACCACAAGATTCAAATTTTGAACCAAATGACGCAAAATACGACAAAAAGCCTCAAACAAAAATTACAGGTTTTAAAAAATCCTACAAAATTTCTTTTAACGACTTTTCAATAGGACTCGTAATTTTGTTTTATCGTGAGTAATATATGCAGAAAATCGAAAATTTTAATATTACGCCAAAAAAGACGCGAGGTACGTAAAAAATCTAAAAAAAGACTTGTAGGATATTTTGCTTTATATATAAAAAATAATATGAAAATCAAAATCCTATTATTAGCATAACAATGCGAGATAGAGAAAAATGTTTAAAAAAAGGATTGTATTATTTAAATTTATTTTAAGGTGGTTCAGAAAATATAAATTTACAACTGTCTCTACACGTGCCGCATCTAGGCTTATAATATCTTTGCTAAATTTTTGTTTGAATAAAATAATTTTTTTTCTTAATTCGAATAAATTGAATTTGAACAAATGCGTTGTTTAATAAAAGCGATTTTTTTGTTTAAATCAAGCCAATTGTGCTTAACAAAATATTTGTTTCCATCATTAAGGCAAATATTTTCTATTTCTTAAAATTGAATACAATACAACTGAATATTAAAATTTTATGTTGAAAATTGATTTTAAAGACACAAAAAAAGACGATTTTTCAACAAAATCGTTCATTTTGCAATGAAAGGAATGAACAGTCGAGTGTGAACATGAGATTTTCTGCTATGAAATTTAATTTTAACCTAAAAATAACAATTCTTCAATAAAGTAGTTAAAGTTTTAACTGAACAGATAACTTCAATGAAGTGGAAAAATTTTAATTAAAAAAATGGACTAACAAAATTGTTGAATTTTGTACAAAGTTAATTAATTTTTAACCAAAAGAGATAAACTTTTCATGGTAAATGTAGTAATTGATATTTCAACCGTAACAAATATTTAATATGAAACAATTGAAGTGAACAAAAAAAACATTTTCAACAACAACAAAAATAGTTAAATATGCAAAAATAAAGAAAATTTTTCAGCCAAACAGTTGGCTTTTTTACGCAAAAAGGAAACTTTTTACCAAAACAGTATGATCTTTTAACTAAACAATATAAATTTATTACAAAAAAATTATTTTTAACAAAGTAGTTTTACCTTGAACCGGATAGTTTAATATTCAATAAAACGAAAAAATTAATTTGGAATTAACAAGATTAATTATTTAGAATAAGAGACAAGTTTTCAACACAATGACATAATTGATGAAAAAAACTAATTGTTAACCAAATAGTTAAATTTTCTACTAAAGCAGTGAAATTTTTAAACCAAAAGATGAATTTTTATAAAGACAGTTGAATTAAAAAAAAGAAACATCATTTTTCAAACATGTTGTTGAATTTTTTTACTAAAAGATACATTTTCAACCAAAAATGGAATAGTGCTATTTTAAATTAAAAAATTGTCTACTAAATAAAACGAATTTTCAACCAAAGTGATGAATTTTCAAAGAAAATGATGGATTTACAAACAAAAAATGAATTTCTAACAAAATAATTGAATTTTTGACTAAAAACTCAATTTGAAAACAACAATTATGAACAAAATTAATTTCCAACCAAAAAATATACTTTTTAAAAAAATTATTTGGGTTTTAACGAAAAAGATTAATTCTAAAATAAGATTCTTAGTCGTCTCACAAAAAATGGAATTTCAACCAAAGATATAAGCTTTTAGCTAACAAAGGCCAATTTTTCTGAAAAGTGAAAAAGTCCAATTTTAAAAACCAATTTTTAACTAAAAAAATGAATTTTTAGGTAAATATTCAAATTTTCAAACAAAGTCAAGGTTCTGGATCGAGGAAAACTAATTTGTTATGATTTTAAACTCTTTTAAAACATCTTCCTATAAACTTATTTTAAAAAATCACTTGCAAATTTTTCACGAATCTATAAATAATTGCATTATTTTTGAACTCGAAATTTTATCAACATTTTTTCAAAATCCTGCAAAAGTAAAAAAAAAATGAAAAATGAAATGATTTTAACTTTTTTCACGTTTTAAATTATTTTGAAATATTTTAAAAACATCGAAATATATTTTAAACTTACACGATTATTTGCAAAATGAATAATTTTTTAATGTTGATTTATCTTTTAAACTAATTTTTTTCTGTTTCAAATATTCTTTCAAAATTAAATTTTCAAAATTAACAAATTATTGAAATTTTTCCTGGAAAACATACTAGAACTAAATTTAGTTTATTTGCTTAAAACCTTCAAAGATTAAAAAAATTTTAAACAATCGTAATTTAGTTTTTTCTTTTTCGAAATCTTTTTTAGTTTTAAGTTGAGTTTGGATCCTCCCAACACTTTTTAATTTTCTCTTCAACCAACGCAATTTTTTTTTCAAATTGATCATTTCAAATAATTAAATTGAACATTGTTTAGTTTTTAATATTTGATTTACAATTGATCATTTTTAATAAAAAATGAAGTTTCGCTAAATATTCAAAAAATTGTCTTTCTTAAATGAACATTTTTAAAATGAAATTGGAGTATTTTATCTTGAAACAATATTCAAATACAATCTAAAATTGAACAAGAGCGTTTATTTTTTGAAATTATTTTTAAATAAAAAATGATTTATAAAGTTTCAATCGAGGCCTTCAAAATGATTTTTTTCAATTTTAACATTTTTAAAATTTTAAATTATTTCTTGAAAAAAATATCCTACTCCATCTTCACTCCATTGGGAATCGAATCATAAAACTTCTGATTTCCGGTCAGGTGCTTTTCCAATTAAGCTATTAGAGGGATCAGAATAAGAGCTCTTAATTCAAGAACATAACGCTAATCTTTAGCTAGGTGTTAATGGTACAAGTAATTATTAAAATTTTTTTTAATTTATCTGCTATATCATCAGAGATTTTACCTTACCGACAGTAGATCAATCCTCCAAACCATGAAGGCAGAAGAATCTACACAATATCGATCAAGTTAAGAATCTTTAATAACAGAAAAATGCTTAACGTCTTAATAAGACTAGATGGAAAATAATATTTTAAAATTAAAATTATTTCTTGAAAAAAAGATCCTATTCCATCTTCACTGCATTGTGAATCGAACCAGAAAACTTCTGATATCCGTAAAATAATTTGCTTGAATAATTTTAAAAATATTGCTTGTTGGTTGAAGTATATATTTTATCCTATTTTAATTAATTGGGTTCGAGTTCCAATTTTTCCATATTTTTTATTGGTATGAAATATTAATTTCTCATGAATAAAATTTCTTTTCAGTTTTTAGTAAATTAATCTTCTTGTGTAAAAACTCATATTTTTAATTGAATTATGAACTCTTTTGTTGAAAATTTATTTTTGTTGTTGACGATTTATCATGAACGTGGATTGAATACCGATTTTAGGGACGGCTTGCAGAAGCCTTGAAACTAAATCTTAACAGAATAAAATAGTATTACAGTTAAAAATTTTTAACTTTTAAATTTTTTAATTTAAAAAAATTCGTTTCTACTTTAAAAGATGGATTTTGGAAAAAAACTTAAATTTTCAACAAAATAATTAAACTTCAAACATGGGGTTTATCTACAGAACAACATCAAAATAATTTAAAACGAAAAGGACGAATTTTCAACAGATAAAGTTTTTTCACTCATGAAATAAATAAGACATTATCTAGATTGTTAAACGTTCAAGTCAAAAGACGAATTTTCTCTACAAAGATTGAATTTTCGAATAAAAATATGATCTTTCAACAAAAAAATAATTTTCGACAAAACTGATCCATTTTAACCCAACAAAAATAAAATTTCATAACAACAGAATTTCTTTTCAAACAAAAATAAGAAAATTTTCAACTGAAAGCGATTAATATTAAAAAATCAAAAGAGTTACATTTCCAGTTATACATTATTTTACAAACCAAAAAAGGCTTTTCAATGAGCATTTGAATTTTAAACAAGAAAAAATTCTCACAATTTTCAAAAAAGTTAAAAAATGTAGTTTAACTTTTACCCAAATGGTTAAATTTTTTTATCAGAAAAGATTAATTTCCAAAAAAATAGATCAACTTTGAACCAAAGAAATGAAATTTCAATTAAAAATATTATACTTAAAAAAATTATTTGCTAGCAAAGTGATTTTAATAATAAAAAGATGCATTTTTAAATGTAGAAAATAAATTTTCAAACAAAAAATAGTTTAATCTTCTTTTAAAAAAAGAATTCGGTTGAATTTTAACGATCAACATGTAAATTTTTTACAAGAAATAAATTTCTACAAAAATATTTCTATACAAAGAGACCAATTTCTAAACGAACAGGATGAACTTTTGACAAAGTAGTTGCGTTTTTAGCCAACAAACTTTAAATTTGTACTAAGAAACATGACTTTTCAATAAAAAGAATACATTTTTTATGATGTTCAACTTTTATCCATAAAAGATTTAATTTCCTTTTTAAAGATATAAATTAAAAATAAAAAATAAATTTTTCTTGAAATAGTTCAATTATCAACAAAACAGAATTTGCAACCAATGAACATGAATTTTTGACAAAATAGCTTAATCGTCAACTAAGAAGTTCCATTTTTATCCAAAAAGATTACATTTTTTCAGAAGCAGATACAGTTTTAATTAAATGAAATTTTTTTACGGTTGAATTTACATCCGGAAAAGATTTTAGTTATCTTTTGAACACGAAAAAATTAAATTAACAAAAAATTATTTATTTGAAAAAAAACTTGCATTTTTAACAAAACAGTAGTATTTTTCTAAGAAAAGTGCAATATTTCTTATTAAAAATTAAAATTTAAATAAAGAAGACAATTTCTCAGAACATTTTTTTCGGTTGACCTATCAGCAAAAAAATTAATTTTAAAGGATAGGTTAATGTTTTATTGAGAGAGCTGAATTTTTGAAACAGAAAGACGAATTTTAAAAAGAAAACCGTTAAATTTGCAAACAAAAAGGATGTCTTTGTTAAGAAAATTGTTACCTTTTCAACAAAATAATAAAATTTAGAACTTAAAATTAATGCATATTTTGTTTTTGGCATTCCGATAATTGGACTAAGGTGCCAAGAATTGGTGCTCTTACTATTTCAATTAAATATGTGGGAAAATTACAAAATGATAAACAATACAAAAAACAAAGTGGTATCTAAAAATAATTAATTTCTACGGAAAATAGCAGAAGTCAAAAAATCAAATAAAAAAATATTGAAACAAATAAAATTGTTTTAACAATTTCAAATTTTTCAAACATTTACGAATTTCTGAGAAATTAAATTATTACCTTCAAATATTTAAATTAAATCTTTTTGGAAAAAGATCTTCTTCGCTTCATTGGGATTCGAACCACAGAACTTCCGATTGCCGGTCGGGACTATTAACAGATCGAAAGATAAATCTTTTTAAAAAAAAATACGTTTGTAGAAAACTTCGTGAGATAAAATGTTTCTCCTGCTATTTTAGTCAAACTCCACACTTGTACAAGCAAAGAATATTTAATTAATTGTAAAATTTTATTCTATTATCATTGATTCAAGAAATTGTAACATCTGAAAAATACATTAATTTCGCGACTTACCCGAAAACATTATTTTCCAATAAATACATTTTTTGAAACAAGTGAAAATTAGTTATAAAGTGACTGAGTACCTTAAAATGACCAATTAAGAATTATTCATAAGAAAAAAACTTTTGGAAGCGTTAATAAGCCGCAATGTTACGAAAAATTATAATTTGAAAAGTCACGGTTTTTTGTGGGACACATAAGTATCGCTTACAGTCATTCAGCCGCAAAATGCATGATTAATTCTTATTCTATGACAAATTCTGAACAATATACTCAAATAAAGAAAAACACTCAACTCCCAATATAAGACCCCCCGGTTAACGATAATTGAGACTCCGGATTCTATAACCACGCATAAAATTTGCCTGGCCGCTTCAGGCCGCTCGAGTTGGCCCCTGATGGCTTGAAAATCAGTTTTCGAA
>NC_046657.1:147533207-147565439 GCF_010883055.1 Belonocnema kinseyi
TTTTCGAAAACTGATTTTCAAGCCATCAGGGGCCAACTCGAGCGGCCTGAAGCGGCCAGGCAAATTTTATGCGTGGTTATAGAATCCGGAGTCTCAATTCTAGAACGGATGGCCTTCGCATTTTTATGATGAGAGGAGCCTCGGAATTGAATGGGAGGACGTGCTCAGTGAAGCGTGACTAACAGCTTGAGGGCCCCACCATTAGGACGTTAGTTGCATTATGTTGCGTCATGCGGCATTTTTGATTAATTTTTAAACTTTTTATAAATTTGGCAAATTTTTTCAATTCGAAGAAAAAACCTTTTTTAAAGTCAACCGTGATTATCTATTGAGTAAGCCCTAGGGAAAACTGTGGCCAGATTAAATATTTAATGAAAAGGGAAAGATATTGAAAATTCATACCGGGAGAATCGGCACTCTGAAAACTGTTCACCTTTCTTAAGCGACTTGAGGCAACCTTATCCCAGCGGTAGAATAAGGGCTTTAATGAAATTCCTCGCGTGACACTCGTTATTAATTTTCTCCCTCGAGGGTCGTAACGTTCTCTCGTTATCTTATCTGCTCTTTATCTTTTAAGAGTCTCCTTATCTGTGAAAAGTATCAAGTATTTATCTAATCGCAGTGAATCTGAAAATAATTTCTTATCAAATCAAAGTCGAAGTCACCGGTGCTCAGTGGGAAAGAATTACTTTTTGGTTCGAAGTACCCTGCAGCTCACAAATATTTACTGTTTTAGACCCAAAAAATATGCCTGCTGCGCGGGCACATTCTCATTGCGCCTAGGGGGAAAAAGCGCATTTTTGGTTCAAAATTTGATTCCGACTGAACCTTTGAACCGATTTGGATGCTTTTGTTAAGCTAATGAAATTTCAAAGAAAGTTGCTAAGGCTATGTTTTAATTTAATTTCCAAATTTTTTTATAAATAAATAAATATGACGAAAAACATGGCAATTTTTTCTATTGGACGTTCTCGGTGCTCGGCAATAATATAAAAATTGTTGTAATCGCCAAAGTATCACAGATTTACATTATATAAAGATATTCCATCAAGCTACAGTAAAAAAATTAAAGTTTTCTAAACAAATTAATTGTTGAAACTGTGTTTTCAATAATTTTCAATAATTTAACGTTTCTTTGAGTTATATTTCAATAAATTTGAATAGAAACAACATTTTAATTTAAAAAAATTGTCTTTAGAATATTATTAATAATATTTCAAACAAATGTAATAAACAAATATATTATTTGGGTACTTGTCGACGGAAAAACTCGTTTTTTGCAACGTCAGCCCTTTAATTGAGAACTTTAGCATAACTTCAGAATTAATAAGCTAATTCGAATACATTATGGTACGCAGCTTCACCAAGACATTATCTTATCACCCTAAACCAAATTATTATGATTATTCTTGTTGTAAACTATTTATCTTTTAAGTTGGTTTTCAGATTACAATAGAATTTTTTGTTTTTGTTGGGGCAAAATGCAATCCAGGGTCTTTATTGGGAAAATCCTCAAGCCACTCACGACAGTTTCGTCATTATTTCTAAAAATTGACTCACGATATGAGCTCAGTCCGTTTTTTCAATTCGAAGAGTTATTGAGTACTTTACAAAAAATTGAGGGACGAAAATGTCAACAAAAAAAATATTTTTTCGATGGGGCTGAATCGCAGTATAAGAAAAAATTCAATTTCATTAATCTTACGAAACATCAAAAACATTTTGGGATAAGTGCTCAGTGCAAGTTTTTCGCGACCTCTCGTGGTAAGGGGGCTTGTGACGGTATTTGATGTACTGTCAAGAGACAAGCCTATCGATCTAGTTTACAAAGAGTTGATTCTAACCATATCAGTACTCCTTGAAGTCTTTTTGAAAGGGCGGAAAATCATTTTTCAAAGATCAAGTTCAATATTTGTACTCAAAATGAACATGATCTGCATGAAAAGAGTTTACAAACATTTTTCTATCTTGTCGTGATTTTTAAAGAAATTATACAAATTTTGAAAAATGTTTAGCACTTTTCATGATAAAAACACTCGTCGATTTGTAAAAGTTCAAAAATATTTTATGCTGGTTTTATTCTTCTTCTGTTAATTCACAATTTTCAAAAATTATCACAGTAAGTTCTTGCTACGAATTTCCAGGGATTTTGAAGAAATTCGAAAATATTTCGGGTTTTTGCTGATTGTTCGAATTCCCAAATACCCCCCATACCTTTTTTCCGCATGAACTTGAATAATAATGTTTTTGAATATCTATGGGAATCTCGTTTAAATGAAATAAAGTTACAACCAGTGCGTTTTAAACAACGCCTTGAATTCCGCTTGTAAAAAATTATCAATTACAATTTTTTCCCTAACTTATAATCGCAAAAAATGTCTACAGAAAAATTGTGCTTCTTATTAAGCTCTATAGGACCGTTGTTTACCAAAATTATGAGTCCAAATAAAAATACACTACCTTGAACTCCCGTTGTAAATTTGGCTACTGCCTTGCAAATATCTCAGAAGTACATGATTGATGCACATTAATTATGAGATAACGACTGTGGAATATGTGATATATTCCAAGACAGCGCTAGAATGTTTATCAGTTGCATTATAATTTATTTCGTCTAACCAGAAAATATGAGCATTTTTTACACTCTCGCTATACCCTTGACCACTTTCCTCAATTCTATTGGTAAATATAAACATAACATACATCTATAATTTTAAGTTAATTTTTTGAGCTACACGCAAAATATTATTTGTGATATTTAATCTGCTTTCTATTCTGATTCTTATTTCAATCCTAACCTTATTTGAGTTTGTCTGAAATCATTAAGACGATTAATGATTAATTGGAAATGATAAAGATTTTTAGAATATAGTGTAGTATCTTTATCTGCACGAAAGAACATTTAATTTTTCTAAATCTTGTTTTTAAGAAACCATATATAAACACCTTTAAAACCCCAAAAAACGGTCTAGTAAAATTGAGGTGATAGATTCCATAACTTGTTGATTACTGAAAGACGCGTAGAATATAAATTTTTTATTCGACAATAATTATTCAAGACGAATGATAATTACTTACCTATTAGTTGAAATAAATCATCATGTGAAAGTTGTTCGGTAGGCCTTAATAAGCATTTGTTAAAAATTGTTAGAAAGAGGTATTATCCGTAGATCTTCAAGGTAAAACAACACGACTGAAAATAACTGTAAATTATTTGATAATCTTACAAAAGTTGCAGATGACATACTCACGTGAGCGTAGGTATGAAACAACTGAAGGGTCCTATCAAATTGAAAGCGCCAAAATTCCCGTAAAAAAAGCCCAAGCGACAAAGCGCCCGCCCAATGAGAGTCGCGCTCCGAAAAAACACCCACGAATCTCTGATTCGTGGGCTTTTTTCACGGAGCGCGACTCTCACTGAGCGAGCGCTTTGTCGTTTGCGTTTTTGTCACGCATCCGAGGTTAGCACATCGCATTGACGAGAACAGCGTTGTCAGGATCGAAATTATCGACATATGCTAAGCTTGTCCGACACTTGCACAAAAAATCACTACGTTACAGCACTCCCCCTTAAGTTAGGATTGTGAAATTCGGCATCTTATCAGTTACAAGTCCCATCTTCTCCAAAAATTGTCGGTGCGTCGGCCCAGACAGAACTTTTGTCAGCAAGTCTGCTAACATTTCTTTAGTACACATGCATTCAAGCTTATAATTATCATTTTCTGAAGCTTTCCAAAGGAGAGGGTGTCGAATCTCGTTGTACCCTGTTCGAGCGTGGACTGCGGGATTTTGTGCCAGCTTTTGAGCCCCTGATGGTCATTAAAGATAAAGACAAATGTATAATTTTGTAATCATAGCTCCTTCAGTAATCTTTTAAAGTGAATTACCTCTTTGGCAGCTTCAGTGAGAGTTAAGTACTCCACGTCCGTACTAGAAAGCGCCGTTGTCCGTTGCTTCTTTGCTTACCAACTAATAAGTCCTCTTTTCAGAATAAATGCGGATCCGGTGTAGAAGCGCCTATCTTCTAGAGATGCTCCACAGTACGCATCAGCATATCCTTACAGATCCTTATTAAATCTCGGGAAACATATTACATAGTTCGATTTCTGGACAAGTTCCGACAACCAGGTACATGAGAGATCCAATAAACTCATAAAAACGGTATATTTCCATTTTTTCTTTCGAAGAGTCCTCGGGTTTGAACAGCTTTGCTCCTGAATCCATGGGTGTCCCTACTGGTTTGGAATCTTCCATGCTGAAACATTTCCGAATCTGTAAAATTTGGTTCTTTTGAGTCATGAAAATCTCAGCATGCGTAATTACAAAGCTTATACAATGTTAAATCTTCCCAATATCTCATTTTGACCTCTTGCATTAGACTGGTTTTTATTTCTGCTATCAACTCCTCGTTTTTATCACGATGTCGTCTATGCAGATGACCATTAACAAAATGTTCTTTTCTTTTCTTACTGCGTGAACACATGGGTTAGACGCCGAGGTCGTCTTTCCAAGTTCTCTGTGGTTGATATCCAACTTGTCAGGCCATTGTCGTCCTGCTTGTCGAAGACCATACAACGCCTTCCGCAGTAGGCACACTTTGCTCAGATCCACATCTTGTTGAAGATACGGAATCATTTTAACTGATCTAATGTTAATCATTTTTTCGCCTTTTTTGTCCACAGCTTATTGTTGAAAAGCTTCCTCGAAGATATCTGGAAGTTCCAAGTATATTTCCTCCTTCAGCTCTTTGTTCAGAAACGCAGTAGTCGTATATATCTGACTAATATTTAGACCTATCTGTGCTGTGACAGATACGACTTCACGAATTGAAATTAACCGAAGAACAGGTGCTAACGTTTTGCGAAAGTTGGTACTAGGCTTCGATGTGTAGCCTTTTGCTACAAGTCATGCCTTCCTTTTGTCCAGACTTCCATTCACCCCTTGCTTATTCCGTGAGATGAATCTGCATCACCTTATATTCAGGTCCAGTCAGAGCTTTCTTGATTAGAATTACAGTCAAGTCTGAACGTGCTTTCAGATCTGCGTCTTCCCGTTGTTCAGCGAAACGCTCTGTCGTTGCATTGCCCGCATCTAGCGCTGACTTGAACTTCCTACAATTCACTTAAGGCCACGTTTTATTCGAAGTTAGAAATTCTTCAATCTAAACCTTCCAAGTGTCAAAATTATTTTTGCCTCAAGGTTCAAAACAAACTGAGTGCGGCGAAGCCATTTTGATTTACTTTCAAAACACTTCACAAAATACGACGCTTTTAATTACTCACTCAGCACAGCACTGAACAAAGTGAAACAACGCCGCAAAACTCACTGATTTTTCTTCACGTCTTTACTCAATCAAAAACGATCTTGGGCCTTTAACCTGTCACAACAAAGTATTGTACAATGATCTTCAAGTTAATACAATAAAATTGATATTAACTGTAATTTATTTGATAACCTTACAAACGTTGCGGATGACGCACTCACGTGATCGTAGGTAATAAAACAACTAAAGGGTCCTAGAAACTAGTTAGTTATTAGTAAAGAA
Organism: Belonocnema kinseyi; assembly: GCF_010883055.1. Classification (NCBI taxonomy): domain Eukaryota; kingdom Metazoa; phylum Arthropoda; class Insecta; order Hymenoptera; family Cynipidae; genus Belonocnema; species Belonocnema kinseyi. The sequence continues at coordinate 147,538,753 of NC_046657.1, forward strand.
AGCATAGTTGCCACAATTTCAATTGTTCACACAAGCTAAGCTTGTCATCACATGTACAAAAATCACTATGTTACACCAAAAATTTGCCGAAATCAATCAAAAATTACGAAAATGGCAGCAAGTTGAAAGCAATACATTCTGATGCTGTGGTACTATGCTTATCGGAGCAAACACAAAACATATGCAACGCACACCGGAGTACTTCAGCGGGAGAATGTGCTAACTTTAACTTGCTACCATTTTTACAATCTGTGGTAAGTTATTTCAAATAACTTTTTTCGATGACTGTACCGCTGGTTGATTGCAGCGATACGTGCTCATTATTTGAATTTAATTTGTTATCAAGGTTTCGAATGAAAATATTTTCTAGATATTTTTTGTTTACAATATTTGGGTGTATGGTTTAATTAAATACATAAAATTCTACGCGCAGCCACATCTGTTGGTATATTGCTAATTAACGAAGTGAAATTTAAAACGATTTCTTAACATGTTAACTCAGATTGTTGAATAAGGTGAAGATGATGACCAAAATATAATAATACTTAAACTTTTTGGTCTTGAGAAAATTTCTGAAAATGCAACTTATCATTTTATTTTTTTAAATTTAATACACAGTAACTCTTGCACCCTTTACTTCACCTATCTCTATGATTAACAAATAAGAAGCTTTAACTGGAGAAATAAGGCTATGTGTTTCTATTTAAGCAAGCCATGTCACTAGTACAATTATTCCTTTCTATGCCTATTTTTAAAATTAATTATTGCACTATAAATTATACAATAAATATAACTATTAGTTTTAATGTCGTCACCTCCCGAGTTGTTAGCCGTTTCTAGATTTCCATTTGAGAATTGCACACAGTTTTAGAATCATAGGATTGTCTACTTTAAGAAAAAACAATAATCTCTTTTTTGTTACAGAATTGAGTGTTCAGTTCGAGTATTTGCCTAATGGCGACCCTCTTCCTCATGTTCCTCGTTCCAGCAATTCTGAATCTTCTAGTAGGTTTCAACCTCCTGTCAGAACACGTTCTCCTGCCAGCTATCCTTCTTTTGATGATCCTATTTATCGTCTCAGGTCTAGGACGCCTCCCACCAGACATCGTTCTTTATTCATATTTGGATATGAACTTCGTGAACATAGATTTATCAGGCTTATTTCCCGAAGGAATCCGCAACGGGTTTTCGAAATTCGTAAATACACTTTTCCTACCAATAAGCCAATTGAATTGAGGGCTATACGTGGTGCCATTGTGTCCATGCCAACCGAAGAGCGACTTGTTTTAACGACACCAAATGGGGACATCATGGCATTATTCGAGCGTAATAAAACAGTTATTCATGGAATATACACTCGTGTTGCTGGCACTCAAAAACGGGCAAAAATAAATATGAACAGCGGCGCGGTTGTTGTTATGACCCGAAATGAAATCCAGGAAACTCCCTTAGACAAAAGTTACTCAATCTCCAAACACTTTAGAGTGGTACATCTTAACAATACTTAAACCAAAAGCCTCCATACCATAATACATTTTTTTACTCTATTATTCAAATTGTATTTCAGGCTAAAAATATCCAGTCCACTATTCCTATCTATATTTTGGGTCGCAGAATCCAAAAATAGTATCAGATTCTGTCTACCACGTTCGGTTTATGGAAAACACGCCTCTTGATAATTTTGTAAACAGAACTTATGGTACGAATCAAACGTTCAAGAAACTCTAAGCATGCTTAATTAAACGTACCAAAATGCAGCAGGGCCTGACAAAAAACGTGTGGGAAAGACTATAAATTTATTTTCGAAATATTTAACTTTGACGCATTTACAGCTTAATAAAGCAAAAGGTCTGCTGACTGCAGATGGGCACAATATGATATTTCAATTGATATAAACGATATTTTTTACGAGTTTTTTGTTTGTGGCATCTGGTATGAATTGAAATGATTGTTTGTGTTTGTCCTAATGGTTTACATTTTCTTTTTTACCTCTCTACTATTTCTTAACACACCCCCACATACTAAATTGGTGATAGCGGCAGGCCAGCCATTAAAACTAAATTCTGAACCACTAAAAACCACCAATTAAAAGTACTTGAGAACCTTTTTATCTAGAGGTAAAGCTGGCAGGACTGACAACATTTTCTAAACTAAAATTTTCTGTATGCAAATTTGTTTTTCTTTTTACCAAACGGCAAACAACTTTGGAGCTCACCGTGAAGGGTTCAAATGCTTGAATGTAGAATAGTTTTAAGCATTCATTACACAGGCAAACAAAAAAAAGTCTTGCCCACCAGACGAGATAAGCATTTCTATACGTTTGTAGGGGCACTGCATCTGAATCCGGGGTTTCTTTGACTCAGCCAGGTCGAAATTCATTTATAACCTCAACAAAATGATTAAAATTGAAACAATCATTGAAACAGCCAGAAATCAAAGCGGTTATATGTTTTCAGGGTCGTTGATTCCAAATTTAAAGTTAATTTGTCTCGGCGAGGTCGTATACATTTATAATATTGAAAAAAAATCATTTAAACACCGAAATACCCTCACGCCCAACTGCAAGGCAGCGCGCCTTCAATGGCTTCGTTACCTTAACAAATCTGAGCACCAATCATTCTACGCACCCCCTTTCGGGGTAGATGTCATCGTCACAGTATCTGTCAAGGCAGCAGAATTTTGTGCAACAGACTAAGAGCCATGATCAAAGAATGACAAACAAGTTCAGTGTACCGGACGCTGAATACAAACAATTTATGTCGAGAACAGTTTTCAGTGTTTTAATTTCTTCATGTTATGAATGGAATGGGACCTCGCTGAGTCTAATGACCTTTAAATTTGGACCCAGCGAACCTGAAAACATATAACCGTTTTGCTTTATGGGCGTTTCCATGAATGTTCCAATTTTCAGCATTTTTTTGAAGTTGGGAACGAAATGCGACCTGACCGAGTCAAACCAACCTCGGATTCAAATTCAGAGTCCCCAAAACGTATTGAAATGTTTATCTCGTTTGGCCAAAAAGACCTTTTTTTCGTGGGTATGCATTATTTTCACTGCATTTTTTTTTTAATTTTGTTAAGGAGGCGTCCAATAATTATCATCTTAGCTGTTCTCAATATTGTGGTGGACCGGAAAATCATACGAATACTCATTATATCTTTTATGTATTATTCATGTTTTATCATATAATATTTCATATTGGATGCGTCCAATAAATATACAGTTGGCGAAATCTATGCAATCCTTTTGGATAACACTTTTGCCAAGCTAGTAGGTAGTGGAAACTTTTTGCCATTTTCAGATATAATATAAATTCCAGGGACTTCTCTTTAGTCATACTTTTCAAATGTCTTTAAAAAGTCTCGAACATGCCTTAATTGCTCATCACGAGGACAAAACCAAACACGAGAATGTACACTTGTTAAGACCAAATCTTCAAATCCAAAATAGAAACCAGATGGAAACGTTTCCATAAAAATGCAACCACAACAGTCGCAATTTTATACAACATATCTATAGGATATCTAATTAATTGTATATCCATCAGTAGAAAGCAGAAAAGAATAAGAAAGTAGATAAAGAAAAAAATAAAGTGAAAATTGTTTTCCCGAAAAGTCAAATTCCTTTGTGACCTTAATTTGTGAAGGTTAATCATTTTGTTATAAAAATTTTTGATAATAATCGAAAATGGCACCAAGCAACCTATCTAAACAAAGATAGCGTTTTATAAGTAATGTCACTCGACAATGGTGACACCTATTAAATGCTTAATATAAAAATTAATAAATTTTGAAAATACTACCACGAATGGTTTAAATCACTATTTTCGAGTTCCACCTTTGAAAAAATTTATTATCTAGAGGGAAAGTAGAAATCAATGAGAATTCCCCAAATTCCCCTGGAGTAATTGATGTTTTTTGAAATTCCTTTAAATTTGATTGATTTGAGTTGCTTTAAATTTTTTAATCTGAAGTATAGTCAAACCAAATTAAGTAGAAAATATCGAAGTGCTGGAATCCAGCAAATTAAAGTACAGCCACTCCTTTTATTAGTAAATAATAAATGGATTTTAATAAGCTGAAATTTTAATTAAGGGTGCGCCTCCGCTGAGTATGCAGCGTGCCGATGAATTAATGCTACCAATTTTTCTTTTTATGAACGAAAAAATTTTATTTTGATTTATAGGTCCATAAGGTAGAAGTTTTATTGATTATGAAAAGATTTTATTTGTATTAAAAATCAAAAATTTTCAGGGTTTGGAAAGAATGAAAGAAGACTTCAAAAAAAATTTTCATATAAATTATTTTCGAATAGCGCTAACTAGTTATAGTTATATAGTTATACTTGAAACTAATTATAATGAAATGTAAATATTTAATAAAGACAGGTGTGCCGCTGATAGTGGCATAACGGTGATGGTAATGATAATATAAGAAAGTACAAGTATATTTTTTACTTGCAGTGTTTATCAAACTCTTCAATAATACTTTAGTAAGTTTCCCTCTAATTAGAAAATATGAGGACTTTGCAAAAACTCATCTTGTCTTTGGCTGTTATACTTAATTCTATGGGTAAATATAACACATAATATATCGAAATATGTCGCTATTGATACAGAATTTGTATAGTTTTAAGGGCACAGGTAGGAGTTTCACATATGTGTACGTGCAGGTGAATTCTGAAATTGTTAAAGGTTATTATTTTCGTAATATTTGTAACGCCCGACAATGGTCAAAAATGGGAAAAAGATGTGGAAAATTCTGAAAACAAAATAGCGGATCCAATAAGGCGGACGAGTATGCTAGATAAATTTTGCATTCTCGTAAAAATTATTATAAGAGGGCTTTCAAGGTCGCTGATTACGAATCTGATATAAAAAACTCCTAAATGAAAATGGCGAACGAGTATGCTAAATCAATTTCAGATTTTCTTAAAAATTGTTATAAGGGGTTATGAAGGTCGCTGATTACGAACCCGATGTTAAAAATTCTGAAAACAAAATCGCGGATCTAATATGGTGGACCCGTATGCTACATAAACATTGATTCTTTTCGAAATTTGTATAATGGGGTTTTTGAGCTTGCTGATTGCGACTCCGATAGCAAAAATGTAAAAAAATAAACCATTTGTCTAATATGATGGACCTTTGTAAAGTTTCTAAGAGGTCATGGTTTATTCCTCAGTTTTATTGTAAACAACTTTTTATTTTAAGTTTTATAGGAACTGGAGAAATGTTAGAAAATTGGAAAAGCAATTCATATAGTAGGGGACATCCTAGAAAAATATCAGAAAGAAGCTCAATGTTAATAAAATTCCATAAAATTAGTTTAATAAAATTAGACGAAATAATGGCTTTAATAGAGAACTTAATAAGATAATAAAACTAGCGCAATATAGATATTACAAGTAGATACTTCTGTATCATAAATGTAAAATATGACTCACCTAAATTATTTTTTAAACTAAACACATTTTAATCGCTAGTGCTTGGTAACGAGTCTATCTCATTATCGCTTGAATCATCAAGTTGTGAACTATCATCGTTATGACAATTTATGACGTGGCATTTCGTAATTTCAAGAGTCTCGTTTTGATCATCCGACAAATTTAGTAACTTTATTGCATCTGATAACAATGCTTTGCCTTTCTTGATTGGTTTGGGATGCAAAGTTGAAATTACTTGGTCTGATGCTGCTAAGAGGAACAAGAAAACATCTTTTATTGTTTTTGTTCTACAACTTTCACGTGGAAAATCTCAGCGTGGTAGGCATGCTACACCACGGATACAATCGAACAAATTTTATGGCTGTTTCTGAAGCACGTCTTTCAAATTGCATTATATTTATTTCATGGCCGCATGAAATTACTTTCAAAATTATGTGGAATTGAGTGATAAGAACTTCACCTATCTCTATAATTGATGCAAAAACATGCGCATTAAAAAAACAAAAGGTCTAGCAGTATTGCCATCGTTTTGCTACCTTGACCTAGCTACCAGGCCTGTTAATTGAAGTTTGCCGGTTTTACTCATAGATGTCGCTAGAGATATGTATACATTTCTATGATTTGGCATCTATGTCATATTTTTCTATGGACAATAACCGTCAAAAACACACAATTCCATTCTAAAAAAAATAATAGCATCATCGTTGTTCACCTCAGTGAATATGTCGAGTTTCGTTCCAAGTAAATCGCATTTGCGGCATTGGTTGGTTTTCTTATTTCATCAAAACAAAAAAGCATTTGAAGCTCATGGATTGCTGGTAGAAACTTATGGTGAACATGCTCCAGTGATTAGAACATGTGAGACATTATTTCGTCAATTTAAATGTGGAGATTTCGATTAAACAGACAATGAACATCCTGGTGCAGCGAAAAAGTTCGAAGACGAGGAATTGCAGGCGTTATTGTATGAAGACCCAACCCAATCGCAACAACAATTGGCACAAACACTGAATGCGACCCGAGAAGCAATTTTCCAAAGTGCAAAAGCCATGGGAAAAAACCAAAGTATGGGAAATGGGTACCACACCAACTGAATGATAGACAAATGGAAAATCGAATAACCATTTGTGAAATGCTGCTTGTTTGGTGGGACCAGTGTGATGTGGTGTACTTTAAATTACTAAAACCTGGTGAGACGGTGAATACGGATGGCTACCGACAATAAATTATCAATTTGAATCATGCGTTGATCTAAAAACGACCGGAATGGGTCCGAGGAGATGGCAAAGTTATCCTACAACATGACAACGCACCGTCTCATACCGCTAAAGTGGTTTGCCTCGAAAAAGAAAAAGTTTTTTTATGGTATCCATGATTTGCTTAAAGGATGGACAAAATGTGTAGAATACAATGGTCAATACTTTGAATAACATTTTTTTTTGAGATTCTTTATTGAAAAAATCGGCAAATTTCAACTAACACCCCTGGTAATGCTGATCTACAAACAGACCTAACTTCAAACCAAATTCCTTTTGAATTTCTTTTTTCGACTTTCAATGATTTGTTTGTCATCTCCGCGAGCTTACTACTTTTTTATATCCATATTGTAGGTTAAATGCAGTAAACATTCGAAAAACGAATCAACGCATGAAGAGATGAAATGCCGAATCGCAAATTTTAGGTTTAAATTTCTTTCCCTGTGAGCCCATCGATTTTATTGAAATCAGAAGACGTACATTCAAAAAAGAAGCATCGTTGAGCGGATTTTGAGTCTGTTACAAATTTCCAAATTTTTTGATCCACGATGATCAAAGATAGAGAAAAACTGGTGTTAATTTTTTTGTCATGCATGGTTTTTTCAAAAAGGTTCGACGTGCTCCACTATTTTTGGGTGAATTTTTAAGTTTCTCTAATAAATTAAATTTCAATTGGCCTACAAAATCTAGTGGAGGAAGAAAGACAATTTTTCCAGACAAATTTGCAATCATGCCTAGTTGCATTGGTCAATTCAAACTTTAAGGGAGCAAGAGAAGTAAAAAAAATATACTCTCGTCTGATCTTTCTTATCATCGTCTTCAAATTTTTGCTTGAACTTGCTTCGACTCGATGATCCATCACAAACAAATTTGCGAATTAACGTTACAAAAATTCACTTTTTCTGGCAAAAGGCTTTCGAGCGCATCCAGCTGAACAGTTGAAAGTATACATTCAACTCTATGATGTAACAGCGCTTTTAACTCTATTTCGACACCACATTCTTACACTGAGATTTTTTATTCATCTGGATAAAATTATTGTTTAGCATCGATAACAAGATAATAAGGCCGTTAAAATTCACAATTGTTGCCAGTGCTGACAGATCGTCCAGGTCATTTCTCAGCTTCTAAATGCATTCCTTTATAAAAATGAACGAAATCCACGTCTGTCAGGTGCAGCTTCTAAAAAACGTACAGAAAATTTTTGTTAATGAAAATGTTTTGATTACAAAAATAAGAAATAAGTCAACATAGCAGGGCGAAGAATCGCCGTTTCGCAGTAGTAAGTTTAAGTTAAGGTTAGGTGAAGTTTGTATGAACAGTAGGTAAGAATTTTTTTTATCATAAACATTTGGTGCAGAATACGTCAAGTGATCCCACCTAAAATTATTGTTTTTTTATCGGTTTAAAACTTGGTTCAATTATAGTTGTATTGTAACTATACTAATTTACCGAACGCAAAACCGCAGCTATTCGCAGCTGGTTTTTTGGTACGTATTACGGAAAACCCTAATCATTATCTCAAACTAAATATCTCGGTGGAACTCAGTGGAACATTTTTGTATTCCTCAAACTATATGACTTCTCGTTTTTTCTTCAAGACAATTTCAACGGACTTTACATACTGTTGTAAATTACAATCAATAATAATCATACGCGTTGAATATTGCTCGTGAAACTCTGACTTGCAGACAAAATTATCCTTGAAAAAATTATTTTGAGGGAATTCTAACCACCTTTTTCCGATTTTTAATCACTGTGCGTCTTCTACAGCATTATATCTATACCCACAAAGGATTTTGTGTTCTTGAAGGGAAACTTGAAATACTCTGTTTGCTGTTGCAGAGTTCAGTTCACTGTTCGACCGTATACCTAATGGCGAGCGTCTTTCTGGTGCTTCTGGCTCAAGAGCTTCTAATTCTTTTAAAAAAGATAGTTTTCCTGAAAGGTCTCTAACTCTTGACGACCCTCCGCTTCGTTCCAGGTCCAGATCTCCGCCAGCCAGTTTTCTTCCTTTAAAAATACTTGGATTTGAATTTGAGCAGCTTCGATTTATTAGACTTATTCCCTATGCGAATCCACACCGTTTCTTTGAAATTCGAAAATACATTTTCCCTACCAATAAGCCAATCGAATTGAATTCAGCACGTTCTACCCGTACGCCTATGCCAACTGAAGAGCGACTGGTTGTAACAACGTCCACTTCAGACGTCATGGCAATATTGGAGCGCAATAACACACTTCTTCGTGGAATGTATACAAAAAATGCACCTCTAAAGCGTGCAAAAATAAACATGATCAGTGGCAAGGTTTTCGAAATGAACCGACAGGAAATCAAGGAAACTCCAGTAGGGAGTCCTTACCCAATATCAAAGTGTTTTAGAGTAGTACATGTAAACAAAATGTAAACGAAAATCCTCCACATCATAATTCAAATTAAAGAATTTTTAAAGTACAATATAATGTTGTATGTGATAAGAAATATAATTTTAATTAAAATAAGCTTATTGAATTATTATTGTAAGTAAAAACTATAATTATTATTAAAAATATCATATCAGCTCAAATGCTCATCATGAATTTTGTTAGGTTTGTTTAATTTTTAATATTCTTAATGCTGAGGTTGATAACTTTTTTTCTAATTCATAGACTGTTTAGCCACTAATGCTATGTTATTGCGATAACTACTAAGAATAATTAATTTTTCGCATATTTTTAACGAAGATACACTGGCAGCCTGAGAAACAGGAACGAAAGCATAAGGTGTAGCACCAGAGCGTGCAATGTTGAAAGATGTTGATTCAAAATTTTTGCAATACATTATGAGGTTACTAAACATATACTGAAAAACCCAAAAGAAACTTTGGATAAGTCTCCCAAACACCTGGTTGCCCCTGTTTTAAAGCTATGTTTTAAAGAATAACCTAATTTGCAAACGTTCTGGAATTTTTGTGAAGAAACTAAGCTTCCTAACGAAATACTAAAAAAATTGAAATCAAATCGGAAACTATTTTTCGGTTTTCGATCAAATGCTTAGTTTCTTTATAACAGATTATAGAATTGTTAGATCCATATGTGGAACTCTGCAAATGTACGCTTATTTTTTCCCAATTAACAAAATAACCGTTTACTTAGAGAATATGATTATAAAAAAGACTCACCTAGATATTTTGGACGCAAATGCAATAGCGTTTTTTGTTCTTCAATCGGATGCTTATTTTGCTTAAAATAATTGCAGAACATTAAAAAAGAATGTTATTTTTTATAAAATGGTTTCAAAACCTAAAGGGTGACACCTATATGTTTAAGAGACGAATCAAAGATGCATTTTGTTATTTGATCTGACGCTTAGTTTGTTTATAATGAACTACAAAAGCTTGTAATACATTTTTATGGCAAACTTAAGGATCGCTAAATGTATCAACTAAATGGCTGAGTAACAGCGACGTTAGGCGCTTCGAGTTTGTAGCTTCTTTATATTTTTTGTTAAATTATGTATACATAAAATTTTTAAATACCTTCTTTGAAAAAAATCCACTGTTTTAAACTGTATACATTGGAATGATAATATGTATTACAAAAATTGTATTACAATTTCATTTCATTTACTTTAATTATCTCATTAACAATTTATCTGATTATGTATTATAAATTAATTATTTAAATAATAAAACCAATTTTTTGTACACTGAAGACGACAATTATATGAAAAAGAGGGTTTCTCATTGAAGGAGAGCATTCTCAATGTTCGGTTTTGCACAATTTTCCAAACAATGGCAGGGTATTATGCCTTATATGCGGGAACTTTCTAATTCCGCAATATTATAAGCTGTTTGGGAATTTTATTATTCGGAAATATTTTAATTCTGTAATACTGTAATACTACACTGGCTCGCATATTTTTCGCTAAAAAAATATTAAAATTTGCACAAAAAAAACTTCTTGTGAGCCTTATGCAGCGGGTAGTTAGTATTCGAGTTACAACTGCAGCCATTCTGAAAAATACAGTTTCGAAAAAAACTCGTTTGCAGTTTTGAATACTGATTCATACTTACAGTTGTTCTGCTATTCCAGGGCCATACAATTCGCCTTTCTCTTGCTCATAAAATGACTGCTGCTCAACTGCAGCTTTTTTACGAGCTATTTGAGCCTTCTTCATCATCTCTTGGTGCCGTTTTTCAGCCAGCTCCGTACGCCTCATCTCGCGCCTCTCGGCATATTCCCATGCGCTTAATAATATACGATCGAAATATGTAACAATAAAAAAATCGATTTTTCGACAGTGAGAAACAGATGTAGCCCCTTAAGGTGGTTTCCGAACAACCAAGATCAACGACCTTGAGTGCATAGAGATCCTTTTTCTCTAGAGCTAACGTTCCCACGACTTTCCGGAGATGGCCCACAGGATCATGGTCTCACTAACATCTGGAAATTTACTATTTTTACTGATACTTTTTATGGTAATTAACGCTAATTAAATGTTTTTAGTGTTAGGCAGTCGAATTTTCATCAGTTACGGTGTTAGTCGGATTCTTCTATAATACATAAAAAATTTCGCCTCTTATCAGAAAAGAGCCTAGGCTCGGTGTGCTACTTCAGATTGGGCTCCAAAAATCTCTGCCAATAATACAATTATTCATAAAATATAGAAACTTATTTTCGGACTTGTAAAATGGGCAAAAATAGAGTAGAGATATAGAGAAGTGCTTGTAAATTAAATTTAAATAGGATTTCTGCACACCCTAAATAAATTTAAGGAAATGTATAAGTAGAAGATAAAATTGTTTTTGATGTAAAGTCGTATCAATATCCTGCAAATATAAATAATGCGATTAATTTTTTCTTTGCGGAGGTAATAGATTGTGCTAAAATTAAGAAGTTGACTAAGTTTTATAAAGAAAAACCCTTTGATATAGTAACTCCCGTTTCGAAACACAAAAGTGCCATTTACGTAGAAAATGAACCACACTCAGACATTACTAAAAACAAATTATCATGCTTTTGTAGGTCGTTGACCGATTTGAGAATCCCGGGAAATCAGCAGTCATCTGCATGACTTTCCACTCATTTTTTAAAAAGAAAACTTAAGTGAAAGATCTACGAGATGAATTGCCGATTTCAGAATGTTTTCTAACTACGAGTTTGCTCGTCCTCTATTCCACGCGCGTGTCGCCTCTTTTTTTATAGTACTTTCCATCTTTTACGTTCTAGCTTTCTTTTCACTCAGGCTCATTGGCCATTGCCGGGGATCTCAACCGCCATGTAAAAACATTATTCGGAAGTTTTAAATATACTTTTCCTCAGTGCTCAAATAAACTAGTAACAAGCGATTAGAAAAATCGAAAAAGGGCGAAAAATTTCCGATATTGTTAAGAGTTTAGGTGAGTTCAAATCGACGTTTTAGAAACGTTAAAATCGAAATATAAAAAATCTCTCTCTGTCAAATAATTAATAACATAATATAATATATATTATTAGCCATAAGCATTAAACCCGAAAAATTGTTCTATTGAACTTATTTAAATTTCGCTTGCGGGCCATTTAAGCTAAGGTAGTTCTAAGTAACCTGTTTAAATTTCATCCATTTTCAGCAAGTATTACTATTTTTAATGATAGTTACAATTTTCATTAAAGATCAGGAGTTTTAGAATGAACATGACACGGACGCTCGAAGTCAGAAGTAGTGGACCCGGCACATAGTCCCCACCGCCATGCCCGGCTGTGATTCCATTGGCATCTTTCGACTAATCGGCGCGCCCGCTGCCGCTTCCACTATCGCCGCGAGTTCTGCGCTAGGCTGCCGAGAGCAGCGAGAAATGCATTCTTTCCTCAATGAATAAACGCATTAATCTTTCGTATTTCTTCTGTACATCCTTAACACTTGCGGAAGTGCTACGAAATTATACTCTGTTCCCTGAGAGACGATCCTCTAGGCGCGCATATGGGTTTGCGTTTCTGGATGGAGGAGTGTCCTTACCCATTTTTTTCACGCGTAGTTTATTAAGTTCTCTTCTCATTGGTTCCTTTGTCTTAATTTAATATTAATTACTTTCGTTGCGCTTCTTTCTAAAGTAAATTGAATGACTTTTACGAGATGTGAGCTATAAAAGAAAAGGACCTCACCACGCGTAGGGCTCGAGTTATAGGGGTCTATGGTAGTCACTTGAGTTTTTGACTCAGTCGCTGTTTTTTGTAATTGAAAAGTGAAAAAATAATGATTAATAATTCTGCAATACCCGAATTGATAGTAATATATTCAGAATGTTTGAATTATTTCGATTCCAACGATATGTAATTTGTCTATAAAGTTTGAAAATTGGGGAAGTAAGCAATATCAAATTAAATATTGAGCTAAAGTTTCTGCGAGTAAACTTCTTGAAATTTTTAACTTTCCTAAGCAAGAAATGTATCATTGGAATCGGAAAAATTCGTTGATGCAAATTATGCTATTTTCAAATCGCTGATTGCAAAGTTTAAATTGATAAAAAGAGATATTTCGGGTTTCACTCGTGTAAAAAACTACGAATTGTTTGCCGACGTTTCGTGAACATTGTAGTTCACATCTTCAGGGCTGACCTGATACTGAGGTATCAGGTAATGATGTTCTTAGGTATACTTTCTACGATGCCTGTGATTGGCCAGAGCGCCCCACCGTGGGGACTCTCTTTTTATCAAAATGAATCATCGTGAAAGCATAAAATCTATTCTCAAGGAACTCTACGGGGAGAGTATTCTTACTAAAATCAACACCTTTAGTAAGCTCAGGACTTCTCAAGGTAAGCTACTAACATCCTTAGCTTTTTGAAACGGTGCAGAGACAACAAAATAGTCCTAAAATTCTTACAACTGAAAAATAATTTGGGAACATCTAAATCCAAATCGATTCCGCATAATACAAGTTTGCTTCTCGTTAAATAAAGAATACAACATACCAAATTTCTTTTGCACACTACCTCTAAAAAATTATTAAAACTTCATCTTTTCCTATCAAATACCCTCAGAATTGACATTTGGTCCACATTGGACCGCATATCGTTTGACCAATCCCATCGGATTAAAGAGCTCTCCACCCAAAAACAAAAAACAAAATTTGACAAATTACTTCCAGTAAAGCAAACTAAACCAACAAATACAGTAAAAAACATTTCTGACCAGCCTCTCAACAATGAAATAATTTCAGCCTCATCTAAAGGACATAATTTTGCTGTAGCTCCATCAAAAATTCCAAAAGAAGAAATAATCAGCAATTTAGAATCCATAATATATACCCTTTCACCCGAATAAGCAAATGAAATACGACGAAGGACGGCCAACATTTTACGCCAAGCTCAAGTTCCATCCTCAAACATAACAAAACAGGAATAAACCGTAATTAAAGAACTCAATCAAAATAAAGATATTATAATATTACCCGCAGACAAAGTCAACACAACAGTAATAATGAATAAAGAAGACTATTACAACAAAATCATGGACCTTCTAAATGACGATACATACAAAAAACTTGGAAAGGACCCCACAAAAACAATAGTCAGTAAAACAAAGACTCTTCTCAAAGACTCTAAACTTGACAGCCAAACAATATCCAACTTAATTCCTACTAATCCCATCTCTTCAAAACTTTACGGGCTCCCAAAAATCCACAAGGAAAACATTCCACTCAGACCGATTGTCAGCGCAATAAACTCACCAACTTACAACCTAGCACGTTTTCTCGCTGCAAAACTAAATCCTCTTACAGAAAACTCCATCACTCACGTCCAAAACTCATTTGACTTTATTAAAAAGATACAAAAGATTCAAATTCAACCCCAAGACATGATAGTGAGTTTCGACATAGTATCTCTTTTTACAAAAGTGCCAATATCGGATACAATTAATATTATTAAATCTTTCGCAAACTTCCCTTCCTAACTTATACCTTTCATAGAACAATGTCTCAATAACACTTACTTCTCGTTCAATAACCAATTCTACGAACAAACCTAAGGGGCAGAAATGGAACCCCTATCTCACCTGTAATAGCCAATGTTTTTATGGAACATCTAGAAACTAAAATCTTTAACCAAGCCAAACTTAAACCAGAATTCTGTTTCCATTACGTTGATGACACATTTATCATCTGGAAACATGGACGAGATGAACTAAATAAGTTTTTCGATTTTATCAATCAATTACATTCTAATATCCAGTTCACCATGGAAATAGAACAAAACAGAAAATTCCCTTTCTTGGACGTATTAGTTTACAAAAAATCTGATAACACATTAGGACATGAAGTTTACAGAAAACCCACGCATATAAACAGATACTTACATGCCTCCTCCCACCATCACCCATCTCAAAAACAATCGGTCATCAACTCCCTTGTATACAGAGCTGTCTCCATAACAGACAAAGATAACTTATAAAAGGAATTACAAAACGTTAAACAAATCCTAATACAGAACGATTACACAAAAGAACAAATTGATAAATCAATAAGAAAACACACTCAAAAAAGCAAGTCAACACAACCTACGAAAGAAAGAGAGAGAAAAATGAACACCTCTCTACCCTACATCCAAGGTGTCACAGAACAAATAGGAAGAATTCTCAACAAACACAACATCCAAACCATATTTAAACTATCTGCGAAAATACGACAACTACTAAATAACCCTAAAGATAAAAAGGCACCCCTCAGTGATCCAGGAGTATAAGAAATCTTTTGTTCTTGTGGCAAAGTTTATATTGGAGAAACCGGGAGAGCCGTGAGCCAACGTATTAAGGAACATGAGAGTAAAGTCAAGCTAAAACATTTCACGCAATCAGCACTAGCTGAACATCATATCGTAATAGGACATACAATTTTATTTGATGAAACAACAGTCATTGCAAAAACACACAACAAATTTCCAAGAAAACATAGAGAAGCAATCGAAATCCTAAAACACCCTAATAACATCAATAGGGACAATGGATATAATACCAATCCGACTTGGCTTTCCGTTCTCCCGGATTTTTAAAAAAAGACTTGATTGGCCAATCAAGTTCGACCAGTCCCCACGGTGGGGTGCTCTGGCCAATCACAGGCATCGTAGAAAGTATACCTAAGAACATCATGACCTGATACCTCAGTTTTAGGTCAGCCCTGAAGATGTGAACTGCAATGTTCACGTAACGTCGGCAAACAATTCGTAGTTTTTTACACGAGTGAAACCCGAAATATCTCTTTTTATCAAAATGAATCATCGTGAAAGCATAAAATCTATTATCAAAGTATAAATTCTGAAAATTTCCTTATTTTGACCTGCTGTCGACCAAAGAACCCCTTTGGGGAAACCTTATCCACACTGAGTTTGGTAAGCAAACAGACAAGTAGTAGAGAACATAAAGCCAGCGTCGTAAGTCAATCAAAGAAAATAGTTTCTAATGAATTTGAAGAGGTTCTCTCAAATTGGCTGAAACATCTCAACAAATCCCTTCTTCTTGACAAATTGAACAATGGGCTGCGCGAAGAAAAGCAAAATTGTTCGTTCTCGAAGATCTTCTCTCAGGGAACAGAGTATAAAGAGGTAAAGTGGAATATAGTTTTTCGTTTTGTTTTTAATTAACAGAATAAAAGAATGATGTTGTTAGATGTTGTTATTATGACGTTGTCAATTTAGCGGTTAGCTAACTGGTCACAAGATAAATTCCTTTCAATAGATACGAGGATGACCTGTTTCGATTTGTCTTTTTATGTACTAGGAAGAATTGATAGGATCGTCTTTACTTTTTTTTCTTCTCCCGTAGTGAGAGGCTTGATTTTCGCTGAAGATTGGCCTTCTGATTCTGAGATGAGGAGGAGGGAGAGGAAATCGAACGGAGGATAGATCCTCTCTTCCTTATCCTCCCTCCATCCCGACATCAAAAGGAATGCTTGGACCGCGACAAGGTCAAGAGGAAGAAATACACCACGACCACCCAGGATTACAAATCTCATTATTCTAATTGATTCCGAGCAAAATTTAGAAGTTAGAAGTAATCTGGATTTGTTAATAGACGCTAATACAATAACAATCGGTCAAAGAATTTTGGTTTGCGGGTTAGATTCAAGCCTCGAAATCTGGAAGAGCTTCTGTGGCCCATGCGGTGAACCCTAGCTTAGCAAGGGAGCTGTTTATCTCCGGAGACTCGTGGAACCGGTAGATACCTCTAGAGAAAAAGTTTCTCTATGTCCCTCAAGCTGTTGTACTTGGTGGTTCGAAACACAATGTAAACTGTAGGTCCCTCTGTCACCACCAAGTAAGTGTGTGGTGGATGTGTAAAGGAATAGCAAATAAGGTACAAGAAAAATGTGAATCCTCAGGGGACACATTAGAAGCTTCCATCCCATTCCATGTATGCATCTAAGGTAAGCACTCAAATTCAGAAATTTATATCATCCCAGACTAGATTCTTATTCTCCATTAGAATAAAGATTCCTTGTAATAGTCCAGTCATCGAAGCCATGACATGATATTTCTTAGCCTGCATCATTTCCGGTGCTGCCTAAGAAATGTCATTTCACGGCTTCGTTGATTGGACTATTACCTGTGGCTCACGATTCATAGAAATGTTGCCCTGCATAGCGTACTTAATTAAAAGAAAGGTTATTCTATCGATTTTTTTACTTCAGAATCTGCTCTAGATGACATCATCGTGTCGATACCACTACCTCAGGTGTCACAGAACTGCTTGTTTAAATTTCCCAAAGCCCCTAGTAATTGACAAACTGTTTTTGACAGCCAATAGCATATACGTCATTGTAAACGTAATTGGTATTTATACGAAGATGCTGACGAATTTATCAGTCTGATTTAAAAATTTTAAGTGGTTTTAAAAGTTATTTTGAAAATTAGAATTACTTGAATTTTGTACTTTGTACTTTGAAGTTCCTTTAAGTTATGAAAATAAATGGAAAATTCCTTGACATCTTTTAAAAGGTCCTCAAATATTTTGAAATCCTTGAAAATATTTGAAAATCTCTTGAAATTTTCAAAAGCTCTTTAAAATATCTTCAATTTTTGAAAATACCCTAAAATATTTCAAATCCTTTAAAATTTCATATTAAATTTCTATAATCAATCAAAAATTCATTGGGATATTTTTGAATTCTCTTAAATTTTTCCAATCCTTTAAAATCTTTGGAAATACCTAGAGCTTTTTTTAATGGTTCTAAAGTACTTTGAAATGTTTTAAAATTACCCTGAGGTATTTTAAATCATTTAGAATTTTGCATGCAATTACTGTAATCAATTGAAAATTTCTTGGAATCTTTAAAATTTTCTCCACTTTTTGAAATCCTTCGAAATCTTTTGGAATACCTAGAAATTTTTAAACAAATTTTTAAAGTACTTTGGTTTTTAAAAATAATCCTACAATTTTCCAAATTTTTCTAAATTTCATATTTGAGGATGATCTAAAGGGTGCCAACAAATTTTCAATTGATTGGATTTAAAGATTCTCGCTTTAAAGTCAGAATTATTCTTATCCTGGATATATTCCAGTTCCAACTATAAATTTGTAAAAAATTCAAAACACCCTGTGAAAACTAAAATGTATGTGAATCATTTTCATTTAGAGTTGTTTAAAAATCCTCAAAATGCTTCGAAATATCATTTAAAGATATTGAAACGTCTACGTGCTTTTTTACATTTTTTTTTATTATGTTTTTTTTATTCGGAAAAATTAAAGAAATTTTCTTGTAATATTCCACATTCATTTTTGAAAATGTTGTAAATCGTTATTAATCTTTTTTAATATTCTTTTAAAATAAGTTTATTAAAATATAAAATAATTTTCGTATGAAATGCTTTTTTATTCCTCTGAAGCCTGTAAAGTTCTTAAAAAGCTTCTAAATATTTCGTTTGAAATCTGCCAACATCTATATGTCAGATATTCCTAAATATTAAGTAATTGTTTGTTTTCTTAATTGAAAAATTGCAAAATGCATGGTTTAAAAATAGAATATTTTAGAGTAAAATTAAATTTGAAATTTAATAAGATTCTTTAATTATAAATACATCATTTTGAAGTTTTAAAAGAATTAAAAATAGATTATATATTTCCAATTGGGCGTTTACGTTTGTTTAAACTAATAAGACTTTCCGTTTGAAACAGTTTAATTTATAACGTAAAAATCTGGAAATGATAAAATTGTGAACTGATTCCGAATATTCTTTTACAATCAATATTTATACACTTTTAAACCTTAAATTACAATTTAAATTAAATAAACATTAAGTAAAAAATATACACAGTTCATAAACTAAAAAATTTTTTATAAACAATTTTCGATTTTAATAGATTATAATTAATTATTGTTTAAGTATTGTAAACATCAGATAGCACATTAAATGTTAATAAAAAAAGTTAATTATAAACCGAAAAAGTTTATTTTGCTATCACGAAAGATGAGTTTTCAACAAAAGAGTAAAGTGTTAAAGTTAAAAATTCGAATGCTTTGGAAAACAGTGACTTAAAAAATAAAAAATAAATTCTTAACAAAAAACATGATTACAAACAAAAAGAAAATTAATTTTCGAAAATATAGTTGAATTAATTACCAGAAAGTTGAACTTTCAACAAACAAGAATAATTATCTATCTAGAAAGAAGACTTTTTAATCAAATATATAAGTTTTTAACAACAATGTTGAACTATCCGCCAAAAAATTGAACTTTCAACAAACAAGAATAATTTTCTGCGCAGAACGACGACTTCTTAACAAAAATTATAAATTGTCCATTAATTAGTTAAATTTTTATATTATACAGTATACATGGTAGTGTTTCAAGTGCAAGTAGAATACTTAAATTTTCAGATAAAAACTTTCGATAAAAAATTAACTTTGAGCAAAAAAATAACGAAATTTCAATAAAGTTGTTCAATTTTTAACCAAAAAAGATCAATTTCCAACCAAGAGATTAATTTTCGTTCAAAAAGACGAATTTTAAACGAAATAGATGAATTATCAATTAAAAAATCGAACTTTCAACCCAACATATAAATTTTCGACAAATTAGTTAAATTTTTGATAACAAATATAATTTTTTAGCATTGTATTTAAATTTTGAAGAAAATTATTAAATTTACAAAAAACTAATGGAATTTTAAACTCAACGAGATGAATTCCGAACCGAAAGTATAATAGAAGCATTTTTAATTTTTTGAAAATTTTTACCATAAAATATTGTTAGATTTGCTTATTGTGTTTTAACCCAATTCTTTAAAACAAACAAAATAAACGAACAAAAAATTAATATTAGGTAACCTAGAGATTCTCTGGGTAGAGTTTTGCCACAACTTCCCACCGTTTTCATTGGCTACTATTAGATCGCAACCAGAAGTGATGATAATTCTGTGATTTTCAAACCAAATTTTGCAATAAATTTAAAATTTTGAAGAATAAAATGAGGAAGAAAATAAAATATAAATATATCAGAACCTTATGAAATATATGAAAATTAGAAATATTGAGAAAAAAAGCTATTCCATTTGGTGTTCAAAAGTTAGTTTTGTTAGTTGAAAGTTCAGATAGTTTGATTAAAATACGTATTTTTTCAAAAGAAAATTAATCTTGTTACGAAAATTTAAGCATTTTGTTAAAATTTTGTTTTTTGGGTTGAAAAATGATCTTTTTTATTGAAAATTTTCAGGGAAGGTCAGCAAAATTTGGTAGTTTTTTGGATGAAAACGATTTCTGTTTGTTTGTTAAGAACTGAACTATTTTGTGGAAATTCTTTGTTTGATGTTTGGTATTAATTTTGAAACCTAATAATTAACATGTTTCATTTTTGGTTAAAAACTAATCTTTTTTTAGTTGAAAATTCAACAATTTAGTTAAATAATTGCGTTTTTTGTAGAAAAAGAATGTTCGTTTTTGAAAATTTATTTTGTTTGGTGAAGGATTAATCATTTTCGTAATAAATTTTTTTCTGTGACTGAAAATTTATTTATTTTGTTAAAAATTTGTCTTTTAAATAGAAAAAAATCTTTTTTCTGGGAAATACATGTTTATGGTTAGAAATTCAACTACTTGGTTAAAAATTCAGTTTTTGTGGTAAAGATTTATCATTTTCACTGAAAACATTTTTTTGTGTGGAAAATTGATCTTTCTAGTTAAAAATTCATACATTTTGTTAGAAATTTGTCTTTTTTTCTACAAAGTTGATCTTTTTGGTTATAATTTCAATTAATTTGTTACAAATTCATATTTTTTAGTTTTAAATTGAACTTCTTCATTGAAAAATCGTCATTCTAAGATGAAAATGAATATTTTAACTAAAGAAATGTACTATTTCACCTTTGGTTTAAAATATAAAATTTACCTTATTTTTAGTTGAAATTCTACTTTCTTGATATAAAATTAATCTTTTCGGTTGAAGATTTATCATTTCAGTAGAAAATTAATTTTTTTAAATTTAAATTAATTTTCTTGCATGGAAATATTAATATTACATTTTTGGTTAAAAATTTAACTTTCTTAGTTAACAGTTCATGTATTTTGTTGAAAATTCGTCTTTTTTGGTCAAAAAAATATTGTTCTTGATTAAAAACTCGCCTATTTAGCTAAAAGTGAGTTTGCGTCTCAACTCTACCTAGAGGATCTCTAAGGTAACCAAAATATGAAAGGTATTTTAGTAAGAAAAACGTTAACCAAAATTTAAAAAGACATTAGGGTGGATTTAAATAATAAGCATCAGTTTATTTAGTATTGAAAACTAAACTAATAACAGCACATTTGCCGTTGTTACCCTCGTGCAGGATAAAGTCCGGTATATTTTACGCACTTATCAATTACCCTTTTAGACTTTACCCTCTACTCTAGTTGACTTTACCCGTATATTTATTTCTGCAGATTTTCAGATTTATCGTCAACATAAGGGGAAACTGAAAGAGCCTACAAATTTTGAGGATCCACTGCGATCATAATGATTGCTAAGTAAAACATAGTAAACGAGATTCTAACAATTTTTGAATACTTATATTAAATCTAGAATTGTAAAAAGCGCTTTTTTACGGATGGATTTCCACATCATAATAGAACATAATATAAATAATGATCTGATTATACTTACATAAAAGTCTTTATAATATTATTACAATCTTTAATATAAATACGTAAACTTGAACTTTATACCCTTTTAATGAACACATAGAATTTTCATAGAATTTATTTGTTAAAAATATAACGTAATATTACTTATGCCCCATCTCTTTTCTATATCTCATATCGGTAATAAGTTTTCCGTAGAAATATCTAATGTACCTAAGAATTTGGAAAATTATTTAAATTATTACATCTGTTTTAACAAAGATCTAAACTAGATTGTTTTTTCATGAAATGATGTAGCTGATGCGATATATATATATATATATATATCTCGGAAGCACAAGGTTGACACTCCTTATCTATAAAATCACGAGCGCACAATGTATATTGCGTAAATTGTGAAAGCGCTGGAATATTTATCAGTTACAGTGTTAGTTAAAGTGTTCTTGAATAAGACATTAATAGCTTTTTCCTACCATTAAAAATATGAGGATTTTGCATACTGTCTTCATATACGTGACGATTATCGTCAACTCTATTGGTAAATAAAATCATATTATACATCAATAATTTTTACTACCTTTTTTTCACATTAAACGCAAATTAGCATTTCGGAAATTTAATCTGTATTATACCCTAATAGCTATTTTTTTAAAACCTTTGCTAGAATTTGTCAGAAATGGGTACGAATTGAAGCTGATTCATTCACGGGGAATCCAACTATTGCAAATTGCACAAACAATGCATAGTTCCGAGTACCTCTGCGATAGTACTGTAATTATTTATATGTTTAAACAATAGTGCTGACAATAAAAGCATCGAAAAAATCACATTCCGGAAATGAGAGGTCATCTTACCAGATCCCCCTACTTTTGTAAGTGCGAACTTTTTTTAAAGTACTCAGTAAGCTTAGGATAGTTCTAAAGTTTTTGCTGGTTTGGGAAAAAAACTTCCGGACAAACTTTGAAAAATAACCTTTTTCCAAAAACAATTTTCAGAACCCAACTTTCTAAAATTTAACTTTTTTGCAGAATACTTCACATTTAAAAATTCTGAGTTTTTGTAAAAATAAAATATCAAAAAATCAATAAAATATTTGGAAAATTTAAATATTTTTAGGGACTTTTCATTCAGGATTCCAAGATTCGTATTCAGTTTAGAGACAACTCGTCTATTTCTGTCTAATATTTTAAATTGGCAGAACGTATGACTGGGAGGTTCATCATGTTTCGCTTCAAGAAACAGTAGACAATGAATTTCGTTTCATTTTCTGAATAAACATCCCAATTTATGGCGCTGCACCTTACTCGCTACGGCTCTTGTTTCCGTGTAAGCTGAAAATGGACAACGTCACAGATTTAGAATTTTGTTGAACCAAGAGTCAGAATGTTGTTTCCTTTCTTACAGGGCACTGAAAATATTAGGTCCACGCTACCAAAGGGTTAAAGCAGTAGTCTATGAGGTTATAGAAGTTAATATTTGTTCTTTCGGAAAATTAGCGGAATGTAATTTAATTCAGACAGAAAAGAACTCTCCTAAAGTACACATCCAAGATTTCGTATTGTTACACCTGATACAATGTACTCCTCCTGTAAAATCTAATGCAGAAAATGAATATCAATTAAAGGAGTTGAGGATAGCGGATCCAAATCCCTTCAGCTCCCATCAAGTTGATTGTTTTCCGCTGGATTTTATTTAAAACCTCATTATGGTTCATGATGAGGGGAATAGATTTCCTTTGGCCTAAGCTATATAAGAAAACAACATTTGCGTCAAGGAAGTCCTATTTGGTGCAAATAGTCAGATGAAGGCTATAAAGGCGTAAGATCAAGTAACACTCTTACTACAAGCTGGCGGTTTTTATTTGCAGGACTGGGCCGCAAATGACTCTCAACTATTTGAAGATTGTCCTTTGGGTAAACACAAACGCTTTATCTAATTTTCTCTAGCGGTGGATGCCCAGCTAAAGGTTCCAGGTTTATTTTGGGATCCTGAGTCTGATTCATTCCTTTTGAAAGTGACTTCCTTTTTAGTTTAAAATCCAATATGCATAATTCCAGCATAATTCCAGTCATAATAGTGGCAAAAATTTTTAAATAAGAACTTTGTTAGCTTAACTTTCACTGGGACGACGTACTACCTGATGATCTTAAAATTCAGTGGTTAAACTATCATGGTTCTCTGAAAAAATTAGAAGCCCTTAAAGTTCTGGGATGACGTTTTGTTAAAAGATTATTTAGCTTCCTTTTACATTACAATTCTTTTTGAAGATTTAAAGGAGATTCATGTTTGCCTACTAATGAAAAACTCCAAGATAGGGCTGCTTTAATACCAAAGATACTTAAGTTTGTCATAGAAACTATGTCGTCAGATCAAATACCGGTTTACTGTCACAATGATTCTTTAACTTTTTAGGCATTGATAGGAAAGCATCCTTCCAATTGACCTGTCTTTGTCGCCAATAGAGTGTCCCTATTTCTTGAGCTGTTACTGCGCGCCAAATTGTGATACATTTTTACCAAAGATAATCCGGCTGACTGCTCTACTCGAAGACTCACACTCGAAGCGTTGCTAAGCTATTATATATGTACAAAGGCCTAAATTGGCTAGCTTTGCATTGCACAAAATGGCATGCTTATCGCCACGCAGCCCCTCGCAATCAAAATTAGAACACTGGACACTGAAAAGCCATCACGTTTTTCGTATGACCACAATTTCTTTCAAATTAATGTTTAAATTTGCTACTTGTTCAAAATTGCTATGCGTAACAGCGTATTGTGAGAGGTTTGTTGATGCCTTTGTTTTAAAGCACCCAAAATTTACTAAGCCTAAACCTCAATTTTAGACCATTTCTCCAAAAGCGATTAAAATCAAACAAGCATTTTTGATTAAGTTTGTCTAAGCTAATTTAATTTTTCTTGAGATAATAAGCTCAACCCAAGATAATAGAGTGCTTGCAAAAAACTCCATATTAAAATTTTCAAAACCATTTTTGCATTCCAATTATCTCTTAAGGTCATGTAGAAGACTAACGAATGCTCCTATCAGTCTTAATAAGAAGCGTCCTATCTATTTGACTATACACCTCATAAGTGAGTTAATCACCAAGCATGCTAACATTAGATCTATACCTGATGATCAGCAATTAGCCCGACATACATTTAGACAGCGTTAATGGATTCTAGAAGCTCTATATTTGGCCAAATAATTAATTAAAGGTTGCCTTGAATGCCAACATGAGCGGGCGGCTCTATCGCAACGACTTCAACACTCGGCATTTAAAAATGTATTTAGGTCATACGTTCCAGATAACCTTGAAAGTCACTCTAAGGTCATTTCAACTCAAACGCTATTTTAATGGTTTTAATAACAGCATAATTCAAACATATTATATAGCACACAAACTTATGTAAGTGTCATGCCTTAATGAGAGTCTAAACCTTGACTTTGACCCTCAACTGACGGCCGTTTGAAGGTCATGATCGCTCAGGATGGATAAGAGAGGTCAACTTCTAGCGCTATCGAAAAACATGACCTAAGGTATTTTTGATGTCGATAAGGCTGAATCTGTATCTGATCAATGTGAATTTTGTTTTCAACTTGGTAATAGCTTTGATAAGCTTCAAACTGTCGCACGGTCAGTGTCCAGATCGAAGTTCAGACTCTTATCAGCGAGTGGTACTTTGATAAGTTTGTTTACTATGAAATATTGTCGGATAATGATATTCTTATAGCCACCAAAACATTGTTTGAATTAAAATGACCTTTGGATTACCTTTGATGTCATCCGTATCATATAACCTAAGTAAATTTTTTAACGTAAAATTTTTCGTACTTTCAATTTCCGGTGCCAAAAGGGGTTGTTTCTATTAAAAAAGTGTGAACTTAAAATAAACTCAAAGGTCATCCTCAAGGTCAAAATTAAGGTCACCTTCATTAGCATCACTGCTCGCGAGTTGTTGGTCATTTCTAAATTTCGACTTAGTGATTGCATATAGTCAATATAAATATACGATTGTGTACTTTACTAAAGAATGAATAACCTGTTTCTTGTTGCAGAATTGAGTTCACAGTTTGA
This sequence comes from Belonocnema kinseyi, assembly GCF_010883055.1. Lineage (NCBI taxonomy): Eukaryota > Metazoa > Arthropoda > Insecta > Hymenoptera > Cynipidae > Belonocnema > Belonocnema kinseyi. The sequence goes on from NC_046657.1 coordinate 147,564,594, forward strand.
ATGCTTTCCTAATGGCGACCCTATTCCTGGCGGTCATCGACCTGGCACTTCCTCTTCTGATAATAATACTATTCCTTCTGGCAGAAAAAATTCTTCTTCCAGCTCTCCTTCTCATCTCGAGCCTCTAATTCGTGCTAGGTCCAAATCTCCTCCTCGCAGACATCCTTCTATGCTCATACTTGGGTTTGAACTTCACGAACGGAGATTCATTAGGCTTATTCCCAACACGAATCCAAACAAGGTATTCGAAATTCGCAGATATACTTTCCCTGTCGATAAACCAATCGAAATCAGAGCAGTACGTGGTGTCAATGTTCCCATGCCAACCGAGGAGCAAAATGTGTTAACAACATCCACTGGTGACATCGTGGCAATATTGGAAAGTAAAAGATCAATTCTTCGTGGAATATATACTCGTGTTAAGGGTGCTCAAACACGGGCAAAAATGAACATGGATAGCGGCGCCATTGCTGTAATGAACCGAAAGGAACTGATGGAAACTCCAATAGGCAACAATCAACGAATACCACAGTTTTATAGAGTAGTACACGTAAACGAAATGTAAAGAAAAATCCTCCACACCATGATTCAATTTAAGAAAATGTAAAATATAGAGGAGAGTACTCGAATATGAGATATTCTTGCAATATAAAAAAGCAGGGTATCAGCTAGACTAAGAGACCCACAGTGGTTCTATCACTAACTTGTAGCTCTTGAAGAAAAAGTAATTTCTTGGTATAGTCAATCTCTCATTGGGCTTCTAAAGATTATAGGCGAACTTTTTGTGAAATCAATGGTTGTCGAGTTCTTGGAAGGAAATTCTTTAAACCCTATTTATTATTCATT
>NC_046657.1:147565539-147573526 GCF_010883055.1 Belonocnema kinseyi
ACAAAAGTGTTTGTGACTACTGCGAAAACTAAATATATCTAAATAGCATTAAATTTATACTTCGGAAATGAAGTTTTTCATTAAAAATAATACTTTATTTTGCATTTTATTAGCTATTTCCTGGGGTATCTCATATAATGGGAATAGTTTGACGAGTTTGGAAAAAGCACTTTTTTGTATTATCAGAAGAAAAGAAATTTTTAATAAAATTTTTTATTTAAGCTTCTTATGACAAACTAAATTTCCTTTAAAATGACCTATATTATTTTTAAATTCAGTACATACAATTTCGACAATCACACCAAACAGAGTTGGTATCTCATATTTGGGTACTCTCCTCTAATAGTATTTATGTTTGGGAGTTGCATCAGAATTCTATAAATAACTGGAAATTACAATAAAATTTGAATATATTACCAGTCTAAATGTTTTAATCTTTCTTCAATACACTAGTATCTATCATATCTTTTCAATATGTGAGACCACAAGACATTTTGTAGACAAAAATGTCTCAAGGTTTGATGGCATCAATTTGCAACAGTAAAGAGACATTGTTTTGTGTAGCCTAAAACAATTTTCGCCCACTGAAAGCAAATCTTAACAAAAAGCAAATCATTTTGTATAGAATTTCCATCTTGTACAGTGAAAAAACACATTTTTGGGAAAAATGTTTTTGTTAAAAAAAAACAAACAAATATTTCACTGTTTTATTTAAGTTTCAATTCATTGTAAGCTTAAATAAACTTGAATTTATGTATGCAGCGAAAAATTTTATGTAGACTATGCAAAGAATATGAATAATAAACGGTTGGAATTAAAATGCGAATTCTAACCTAAATTTTATAATAGATTTTTAAATATTTCAAGCATAAGTTAGTAAAAATTTATTTGAGTTTTTTTCAAAATAATTACATTTAAGTTTATAATTTGTTGAAAATCATAATAAATGGTATAAAAATTGTTTTGTTTTTTAGGCAAATATTTATGTTAAAAAATGTGTTTTTCACTATATAAGATGTAAATTCCATTTAAACCCTTTGTTTCCGATAAACACTTATTTTTATTATCCAATAAATAATTTAAACTATCTACGTGCTTTTTTACATTTTTAAAATTAAGTTTTATTTAATGCTGAAAAATTAAAGAAATTTTCTTAACATATTTTGCATTCATTTTTGAAAAGGTTGTAAATCATTATTAATCTTTCCAAATATTCTGTTAAAATAAGTTTATTGAAATATAAAATCATTTTGGTATGAAATGTTGTTTTATTCCTGTAAAGCCTGTAAAAATTCTTAGAAAGCTTCTAAAGTACTTTTTTGCCACAAAAGTAGTCAAAAAGTACTCAACAATGGTTATAGCAATATTTTGTTATAAAAAATTATGAATTACAATATTTTCTTCTGGATAAAAAACATATTACGCATTTTTAATCAATTACGGTGACCTTTTTAGCACAAAAATGATAAAAAATGGCCAAAAAGTAAACATAAGTAGTGATAGCAAGCTTTTGTTATAAGCAATTATATATTTATTAATGTCAAAATACGTATTATACATGATAAATGAATTACATACACTTATTTGTGACGAAAATTCCGAAATATGACTGTAGTTCTACTTTACGGTACGCTCAGGTGCCTCTATACACGAAGAGTGCACTTTCCAAGGTCATATCTCGTGTCCTATTTGGGCAATGACACTTTCTTTTCGATCTTGCGCCAAATTGACACTATTTTTCTAAATTCCGATTCGAAATATAAGTTTAATCCATTTTGTTCATTGCAGGATGATCCTTGACATACAAATGACGGAATTTTGTAATCGAAAATATATGATTGTTTGTCATTGCAGAATTTTGTAATTTTCCATAATTTGTAATTTTAACTATATTTGCTTTTTATTTGGTGTTCAATCATTCAGTTCATTTTTGTTTCTTATATTAAAATTGAACTTTACGATAAAAGAATATGTTCTTGTTTCAATTGAGTGACATGCTAATTTATTTTTAAAAAATATGAAACCGTTATGGAGAATTTAATTAGAAAAAGGACTTAAATAGTATAATTTTTAAGCCGAAGCGCTAAATATTAAATAATTTTATTCTGAATTGAAAAATCACCAATTGAAATGATTTCAGATTGAAGTTTCGCAAATTGGACTATGTCGCGTTAAAAATTGTATATTCTCAGATTAGAATTTTGAAAATTGGATTATTGGAAATTCAAAGGAATTGGAATAGTATTATTTATAATTAAAGGCGTTTTAATATTAAATTATTGTATTGAGTTATTTTGGCGAAAATTCCCAAAATATGAAAGAAATTCACCGAAATAGCTTTAATACCGACGTTTTAAAGGGAAAATTTCCAAAATCGTTGTGGAATTTTTCCGAAAATATTTTGGGGAAGATGTCCAAAATATGCGATAATTTCACCGACATAACTAAGAAACTAATTTTTTTCAAGGAAAAATTCCAAAAACTCTGGAAAAATTACCGAAATCAATGTGAAACTTTTCCTGAAGTTATTTTGGGGAAAACTACCAAAATATAAAAAAATATAAAAAAATAATCAGGGAATTTTAAGGACAACTTGGTAGGGAAAATTTCCTAAACTTGGGGGAAATTACCGAAATCGATGTGGAATTTTCCCGAAAATATTTTGAGGAAAATTTCCTAAACTCTGCAAAATTTACCAAAATCAACGTGGAAGATTATCAACATATTTCCCTTACGCTTCTACAATATTTATTTTACTTAATATTATACAACTGTACTCCTATTACATATTATAAAGAGTCGTCAAATTAAAACTGAATCTATACTGGTGAAAACTTGCGCGAAAATCTACGAACAAACACGAACCTAGTTATGAAACCTACTTTGAAAATTAACATTTCATCAATAAGAAATTTCTCTTTTTCCATCTTCACTTTTCTCTTTTTCCCTTGATTTTCATTTTTATGTAGGCACTCGTTTGCACTTCTAAGAAAGCTTCGACCAAATTATAAATGTTTAGGTTAGCACTTCTAAAAATAGAATTTAGCCAAAACCATAAATTAATTTTTATGCATCCCGGGCACCGAGAAAATTTTAATAAATTGTTCAGGACACCTGTAAAATTTTCGATCGACAAAGTAATTGCAAAGTTGCACAAAAAAGTTAAATCAAAAATGGTAGAAAACACAACTAAACTTTCGAGCATGGCTCATGTTATTGTAACTGCAAGTTATATCATAAGTGGTTAAATCTGGAACATAATAACTTTTTAAGTTTTCTTGTGAAAATTGGAATTTACTTCCTGACAGATTATTGACTGCTTTTCGTTTTATTGAATTGCTAATTTTTTGTCACCCACCACACGTATTAAACACCATAAGCCACTGCCAATTATCATGGTTTTCTATACATATATAGATACCCATTTCGTATCTATTGAAAATCCTCCTCCCCCTGTCTATACTTTCCTGAGATCGTAGCACGGGCGGAGGAAGAGAGATCGAAACACAACTTCTCCGACCTAAAGTGACCGCGGGTTCCAAATATAGGGGTTTCCTGACCGTGAACCGCAACTCCAGTGCAGCCGCTTTTGGGCTACTGCAAGTATCTATTGGAGCTCTATTGGAGTTCTAAAGGATACTAAATTTTATTTGAGCCGCGCCATAGGTATCAGAAAACAATTTCAGTAATCGTCATGCAAACTAATTTATAATACCGCTAAATAGTTATATACATGGGAAAAAAATAATAATAAAGCTTGAAACTGATTCTGATGAAATGTAAATATCTCATAAAAACAGGCTTGCTGCTGATAATCTATAAGATAATGACTAGAATATTTGACTTATATAATCTAAGAAAGAACGAGAATGTTCTTTAGTTACTGTACTGATCAAATTCTTCAATAATACTTTGATAAGTTCTCCTCTAATTAGTAAAGATGAGCATTTTTTTCGCGCTGAACTTACCCTTGACCTGGACAGTTATACTCTTTTCTATTGGTAAATATAGTTCATCATTTATCGAAAAATGTCGCTGTTGACACAAACTTTGTGCAAATTTTGAAACGAGAAAGTACCCTGAGTTCACCTTAGTCTGACTAGTGTACCGGGCATCTTCTCATGGAGCTATTTTGCACATATAAAAGGAGTCCACTTCCAAATTTGCACGTTAAAATTTATTCGGATGTCATTTTTACATGTACACAGTTGGGAGGGTTCCATCTGTTTACTTCGTCCGTGCTAAGGCATACCATTTACTTCCTTATCGTACGTAAGTAAGACAGCACCACAAAAAAGTGGTCTGTCCCAGAAGCGAGTCCAATGTAGCCTAATAATTTTGGAGTCGCTGAAACCGAATATGACATCAGAATTACTTCATCAAGTCAGCATTTTTTCTAACCTTAAAATATGACAAAAAAATCTTGCACCCTTATTCATCCCCGTAAAAAGTACACCACGCAAAGGGTTGTATCTTTAAAAAATGTATATTTCTATTTTATGATGCATTGAAAAATGTTGTATATTATCAATATGTTATCCACCGTCCACTTTTTACCAACCTTACCAAAGAATTCAATATTTTGTAATTTGATGTTAGTGAGAATTAAGGAAATGAACAAATTTCTGCACTGATGTCCTCTAGTAAACAATCACATATATTTGTGCTTTTTTATCTGCAGAACAGACATATAGTATATTTTAATGTTCACATTGTTGTAACTCACCTATTTGTTAGATCATGTTGGGGACCTTAGCACAATTTAATCTTCAGATATCCCGAAAGTCATGCTGTTTTCCTTAAATCCGGGTTGGCGGTTGACATGGTTTGTGTGGGTACTACTACCCACTCGAAAAATATCCGTGGGAGTATTTAGCCACTCGAAATTTTTGAACAAATCCTGAAATTCTAATGTTTTTCAGATTTCAAATCTTTGATGTACCTCCCCCCTCTCCTTACTGTCTACTCGGGGTAAAAATGTGACGCAGGCCCTGTCTTAAATACATCGAAAGCCAAAAAATATTCTCATCAAGAAATCAAAATGTCTAAAGAAGACTCCCATTTTGCTTTCCATGCTTTTCTGTTGTTTTGTAAAAACAATTCAGGGATTTAAGGTAATTCGGGTTATCCGATACAGTAAAAACCTGCTACCTCCATGAAGTTGTGGGCGATGATCCTGCCCTGAAAAGGGATGTGCGGACGATTCGCTTTGCGCTTCCTTAAGGCATCGAAGCCAGCGAAGGAGCGCTGTCCTGCAGCGGGGCATTAGGCTGTGAGAATAAAGTCGTAGTGTGTCCGACGATGAGGTGACACGGTCATCATCAAATTCGGAAAGCCCCGGTACTCATGTGAGTAGGTTATCACTCCCCAGACTGGTGGACTCATCTGCGATCGGAACAGAATCCCTTACGCGCGGGTTTAAGAACATAGTATTGAAATTTTAACAAACAAAAAAATTAATCAGACTAAACTATCACACGCTTGTCAAGAAAAATCAGATTCCTTCTGTTACATCTGCGGGAAATTTGAAATTCCAGCATATCGGTGTCGGATTAACGAAAATATGAAGACAATTTATAAAAAGTGTTTTAATCTTGATGTAATCAATCTAGATCCAAACTGGGCACCACACGTTGTATGTGCTTCCTGTCGTAAAATGTTAGATTGTTAGAATAGCTGAAAAAAACACTAAAATGTTTGAAGCCTATGCTGTGGAAAGAACAGCTGAATCGAGTGGAATGCTAGATTTGCATGACAGACACGACTTGTATCAATCGAAAAAATAAAGCGAAACTATGTTATGCAACAGTACCAACAGTAGAAATGCCAATCATGACAGGCCATATCACGAACGAAAGCTTAGGAGAGATGGATACGAGTGCTGAATATGCACCTCAGAGAATGGGAATCGATGAAATGAGTGATGGAGCTAGCGAAAGTGCCAGGACTGCTAAAAGCGATATCGAATGTGAAGATAGTAGCGATAGTTATATCGAGTCTGAAGAGAGTGGCCGCGACTTTCACCCGCATAACACTCAAAAGAAAGAAAAAGGAGAGTACATACAGAAGGAATTAAATCATTTAGTTAGAAGTTTAGGATTGTCGAAAGAAGCGGCAGAAGTTCTAGCATCAAGCTTGACAAAAAAGAACTTATTAGCCGAAGGTACGAAGGTTACATTTTATCGAGATCGAGATAAAGAATTCCGAGCATTAAAAAAAAATTAGGCATCTTCTTTGGTATTTTGCTGTGATATTCCCGGTTTAGTGAATGAGTTAAAAAAAACTGCTGTGTGAAAGACTGGTATGTGCGCCGAATGCAAAGAAGTAGTTTGGAAAATGGTTGACAACTTCCAAAAAATGGAATGCCACGTGAGTTTGAAGTTGCACTTCTTGGATTCCCATATTGATTACTTCCCTGACAATCTTGGTGCCTACAGCGAAGAGCAACGTGAAAGATTTCACCAACACCTCAGTGTAATAGAAGAGAGATACCAGGGGAATCATAAGAAAATCTGAGCTATGATAAGCATTCGAGACAGCATCTTCTACATTTAATTGTCGGAAGGGATGTTTTTCTAGGGGTCGTTTTTGAGAGTGTAGAGGGGTTTAACATTTTTGTAGTTGGATAGCAGACTAGTTAGAATCTATCTATACAAGGAAAAAAACAGTGAATGAATTTTGAACCATAAAGTTGTGAATACTTTAAATATAAGATACCCAACCCTATCCGGGGGTAGTTCCTGAGAGCGTGAAGAAGTGGAAATGCGTGTAGTTCAGTAGCTGACTAGTCATATCTAGCCATTAAAAGAAAAAAAAATTGAGCGCCAAATCACAAAAAAACGTAAAACAATTGTGCGTTCACAAATTTGTTTCTTAATGTCATAAAAGTAAAGGATAAATTTCTTCAATTTTCATCCCTTCGGAAGGGCTGGTTTTTAGGGGTGAAAATATTGACCTTTTTTAGGGATAAAGACTGTACAACTCATAACATATTCATAAAATACAACATTTTTTAATGAATGGAGCATTATTCCTCAACTGCCCCAACTCAAAAAGACATGTTTTTCGATTGTCTCTAAATTCTGGGAATATGTTCGCCTACCCAACAGTAGTTAATCCACAAGCTTATAGACCAGGATTACCAACCCTGCCCAAGTGAGGGGGGGTTGAATTTTCAACCTCAATGCCTGCAGGGGTAGTTTCAAACGCCTTTAACTTCCTTTCTAATCACGCGATTTAAAATTTTTATGAGGGTTTTGGAAAGTGCCTTTTACACGATTTCATCCTATTGTATTATTTATAACAAAAAAAATTGTTTAAACAATTTTTTCAATAAATAAATTGTTTATTTAACTTTTTTCGCAATTTAGGCATCTACGATTTTCTTTTAATAGTCTCAAAAGAAAGCTTGACTTTTTTACTATGAAAAATGTCTAATAAGAAAATGGACAAATTGAAATTCATTGAGTTACAGAGCCGGTTGTAGAGGGAGTCCTCGCGCTCGCACTCGGGCGTTATGCGGCAGCATACCGCGGAACAGTTTTCAAGTATGCCATTTTTTTGTATTACTTACATTGATCCAAAATTGCATGAAGTCATCGAAAAAAACTATTCAGTAATGTTAACCAGTAAGTTTGAAGAAGTTAAAAAATTTTTAAGTTATTATGAAAAAATATTAAGTAAAAAGCACTTTCTTAAAAATGAACAGTATTTTTCTGATGATAAATGATTCCTCACTATTATAATTTATTATCCGACAATAATTAGTTATTGCTCTTGCAATTTCTTTAAAACAAATACATGATTCAACCAACTTCTCACGTATAAAGTGTTTGAGTAAATAAAGTACTAACGGATTGGTAATTAACGCCTGTCGTCAGCCTATATCCTATCAAGTTATAGTTCCCAGAGTCTACCACGTGGAGGTGACAGTGCGATTTTAGACTCCTTTTATCTGCAAGATGATTCGGGGTGCTTAATTTTAGTG
>NC_046657.1:147573626-147640360 GCF_010883055.1 Belonocnema kinseyi
GAAGTCACTTGTGTTTCTTTTGTTTTGCACATAATTTCGTGGAGAACAAATGAAGAGCAAGTGACTTCTGAAAATACAAGTAAGCCGTTCTTGCACCCAACCCCTCAATTAATCAATATTTTCGATTAAGTGAATAGTTTTTTCCGATGACTTCATGCAATTTGGGATCAATGTGAGTAATACAAAAAAATGGCATACTTGAAAACTGTTCCGCGGTATGTTGCCGCATAACGCCCGAGTGCGAGCGCGAGGACTCCCTCTACAACCGGCTCTGTAACTCAATGAATTTCAATTTGTTGGGTAGGCGAACATAGTCCCAGAATTTAGAGACAATCGAAAAACATGACTTTTTGAGTTGGGGCAGTTGAGGAATAATGCCCCATATAACAGAGATATGCATTTTTGAAAGATACAATTATTTGAAGGGGTAGTTTTTATTGGGATGAATAAGGGTGCAGAATTTTTTTGGTCATATTTGAGTTAAACAGTGAACAGTTACTAGGTCTTGGCACTCTCTTGCATTTTGTGATAATTGAAAGCCGTAATTTGTTGTAGGGATTGATATAATTCTGAATACCTGAAATTCAGCAAATTTGTCGGTATATTCACCGAGACAATGCTTCTTATTACTGCGCATATTTTAGTTCAGCGCGGGCTTTTTTAATATTTCAATTGCATCTCTATGCTAACTTGGGAGGATATTAAGTTTTTTTGTGATGACTGTTGTTTTGTCAAATAGACTGTTACGTCCTGTTTTGATATAATCCTCAGCTAGTGCTGATTGCATGAAATGTTTTAGCCTGAGTTTACTTTCGTGTTCCGTAGCACGTTATCCCAGCGGTCTCCCGGTTGACAAAATTCATAGTTTTTTAAACGAGGGAAACCCGAAATATCTCTTTTCAACAAAATTAATCATCGTGAAAGCATCAAATCTATTAGTATAGCTTCTAGTACGTTTGTATTTATCAGTCGTTCGGTCATTTATTTCATAGCTCACATAAAAGTCAAAATTGAAAAGTCTCGGCAGAAGGATGAGGATTATGTCGCGGATTTAATAGCACGATTGTAACTAACTTCTTGCATTGTAAAAGATGTGGTGCTTTCTACCACCCAGGATGTACTTACCAAAGAAGGAACCTCCCTCAAGGTGTGTTAACAAAATGTTGTGGTCCGAGAGCAAAATCACCTACCGCGATCTCCAAAGAGGAATGAGAAGAGATGTTAAAAAACAAAATAGACTTTTTCCTAAACAAACCCAAGGAAGAACTGAAGAACCAACTCAAAGTGAACTTCCCTGGCTGTCTCCAAGAACTGAAGGCTGATATTACGAATCATTTAAATAGAGTGAATGATAAAGCTGAGGACACTAAGAAAGATAATAAAGCTGTTAAGGATAGGTTGGATCTCGTCGAAATGGCTGGTAATCAACTACAGGAAATTAGCAATGAGAACCGGTTGAGTGACGACCATATTATATCCAAAAACAAAGGTAACTTCATTATATCTGAGTGCATCAAAGAAATAAATGAAAGAATTAAAAGGAAAAAGAACATTCTCATATTTGGGATCCCTGAATATTCCAAGCAACATAGTGTAAATAATCCGGATGCAAGTGCCCAGTTACCTAAGAGTATAAGAACGGAGCTATCATCGGACCTTTCACCCGAGATACAGTTACTAGTATTTTACTAGAATACACAAGGCCTAACACAAAACCACAGCTACTGAAGTTATTACCCGATTTATTTAAATATAAAATTTTGGGTCTTACGGAATTATGCACAGAAATGATTGAAAGACAGACGCTCCTTAAGTAATTGTTAACGATTTTGCTTCATATTTTAATAGTTTTTATGCCTTCTGTAATAAATTTCCGAACGAATTTACTTTTTCACGAGATAGATGCAAGGGTTACACATTCAACATTGATGTGGTAGACATTAAACTTGCACTAAAAAAATTTCCGGATAAGCTTACCTCCGGCATTAGTCTTATTCCCAATTTTTTTTATTCGAAATATGCGCTTACTCTCTGGTTAACCCTCTTTGCTTCATTCATAACTTAGCGCTAGATGAAGGAACTTTTCCGAAAATTTGGAAGGTGGCAGTATTTAAAGTTGAACATAAAAAAATTATTAGTAACTATCGTCAATCTCTATTACGAAAAATATCTCTGAGGAATTTGAGGTTTGTATTGCCAGTTTTCGTCCTACATCATCAGCTAAAAAGTAGTAGAAACTTAACAGGGATTTGTTATTGGCAGATCTACTTTAACAAACCTAGCCGTTTATACGCAGTTCATAGCTAGAGCCTTAAATCATCGGAAACAAGTTGATACAATGTATTTAGATATAGCTAAATGCTTTGAGAAACGTAATCATAATATCCTCATACAGAAACTCCATAAAACTGATTATGCCTGGAAAGGTAGTATTATTACTAAAATCTTTTCTACGAGATAGAAAACACCTTGTCCAATATGCAGAACATAATTCCATCCCCCTTACGTAGTTCGAGGAATGGTGTAAGGAATTAGAAATGGAATTGAACATTCAAAAATGCAAAGTAATTACATTCAAAAGAAACCCAGAACCCATTCTGTTTTTGTTTCGTTCTATCTAAGTTAAAATATGTATCTTAATCTCCGTTCTCCTTTGAAATGCTAAATTTATCTCCTCGAAGAAATTTAAAAACGCTCGTTAAAAATACGAGTATTTTAGAAAGACGAAACCTATCCTCCGAGTGTTAGTGAATACAACAATTTATGTGTGCGATTTAACGTGTTCACAATTTAAGAAAGGCACATTTTTCTCTCACTTTCTTTTGTATTTCAGTTACTTAGGGTTATGATAGATTGCCCTGAATTACTGAAATTAATTTCGTTTAAGTACTACGTTTTAATTCTAGATATGCAGATTCCGAGATAGCGTATATACATGCGACAACGAATCCAGCGATGTATTATTCTCCAATCTATACAATATTTCGCGATCTGAATAGCATGTACGAAAAGTGCTCATATAATCTAGATATATTTGGTTGTTCACCTGTGAGTTTTATGAATTATGCGAGAGAGTATGTTTTGTCTAATAGTGACATTCAATTATAATTTGAATCAAATAATCTTTTAATTAATTCTGGCAACCTGTATACAAATTATGGCCCTGTACTTGAATTTGTGCTGGGTCTACGTGAATAAAGATACAAATATAGATAAATAAAAATACAGATCACTTACGTCCAACTCATTTGACTTTATCAAAAAGAGACAACAGATTCACGTTCAACCCCAAGACATCATAGGGAGTTTCGACATCGTATTTCTCTTTAGGAAAGTACCAATCTCTGATACAATTGATATTATTTAATTTTTTACAAACTTTCCTTCCGAGTTCATACCTTTGATAAAACACTGTCTCAAGAATATTTACTTCTCTTTTAATAACCAATTCTACTAAGAAACCTCAGGAGCAGCAATGGGATCCCCAAACTCACCTGCTTTAGACAGAATCTTTATGGAACATCTACAAAATAACATATTTTACCAATCCAAGCTTAAACCAGAATTTTGGTTCCTTTACGTTGATGAAGTTTTTGTCACCTGGCAACATGGAGTAGACGAACTGAAGAATTTTTTCGATTTCATCACTTGATTACATCGTAATATCCAGTTTCACAATGAAAATTGAAGAAGACGGAAAATTGCCTTTCCTGGACGTATTAGTTCGCAAAAGCTCTGATAATACATTAGGACGTGAAGCATACAAAAAAACCCACCCATACGAACAAATATCTACATGCCTCCTCCCACCACTACCTATCTCAAAAACAACCGATCATTAACTCGCTTGTGTACAAAGATGTCTCTATAACAGATAAACATAGCTTACGAAAGTAATTACAATATGTTAAACAAATCCCAATACAAAACGATAACACAAACGAATTGATAAAGCAATAAGAAAATACACTCAAAAAACAAGTCAGTACAACCTACGAATGAAAGAGAGAGAAAAACGAGCATCCTTTTCTACATCCAAGGTGTCACTGCAAAAATAGGAAGAATTCTTAATAAACACAACAGAAAAACCATATTTAAACAGTCTGCGGAAATAGGGCAAGAACTAAATAACACCAAAGACAAAAAGGCACTCCTCAGTGATCCAGGAGTATATCAAATCCCTTGTTCTTCTAGCAAAGACTATGTTAGGGAAACCGCGAGAACGGCGAGCCAACGTGTAAAGGAACATAAGAGGAAACTCAGACTAACGTATTTCACGCAATCAGCACTAGCTGGACGTTAAATCGAAACGTGACATAACATTTTATTTAAAAGAAAAGACTTGATTCGCCAATCAGGTTCGACCAGTCCACGCGATGGGGTGCTCTAGCCAATCATGTGCATCGTAGAGAGTATACATAAAAACAACATAACACAATCAGTAATCCCAGATCTGAAACGAGACGTGGTCCAATAATATCACAGGTCTATGTTCGTGTGAATATAGTAGGAGACGATGTAAATGACTGGTTTGCGCGCGCAACCCATTTCTCCTCTTCTGAATTTGAAAACTCGAAAGTGCACGATTGACGGTCGGAACACTTCAGTGGTTCTATTTATATCTCTATCTGCTTTGAAATAAAATGAAGATATTGAGATTTTAATATTTCCAGATTTCGATGCTGGCGATTCTCATGATTTGAATACTTCGCGCGCCTCTTTATATGCCTTAAATTTTTAGGTTACGTTATTTCAGGTATAAAATATAAATTATATAAATATTAATACTATTATATATACATACATAAATATATACGTATATTATTGATGATAATATTATAAATATGTTATATTAAAATAGTCTTATTTATACTATATATTGATCCACATTTGAAACAAATTAAAGAAATTGGCGATTTTTAGAATTCTTATTTCTTTGTGGAAACTATATTGTTTTATGGAGAATTTATACTTTTAAATTAAAAATTACATTTTTCGGTTGAATTATCAACTGTAAATATTTTTTTGTTGCAAAGTCATTTTATTCTAAATCCAAATATATTGATAAAAATTTAAATCATAATTTTTGGGTGGAAAATTCGATTATTTACTTAAAGTTGAACTACTTAGTAAAAAAATTAATTTTTTCTTATTGAGGATTCATAATTATAGTTGAAATTTCAACTATTTGCCTTTAAATTGGTTTGAAAATTCAGCTTTTTTGTAGATAATACTCTTTTTGAATTTAAAATTAAATAATTTCGTTGAAAGTTCATGTATTTTGTTGGAAATTAACCTTGTTTGGAAGAAATTTAATCTTTTTGGTTGAAAATGTAACATTTTTGGTCAAAAATGCAATTGTTTGGTTGAAATAGCAACTCTATGATTGAAAACTCATATTTTTTTATTAAAAAATTCAACTTTTTGTAGATAATTCGTCTTTTTGACTTTAAAATTAAATAATTTCGTTGAAAATTCATGTATTTTGTTTAAAATTTGTCTTTTTTTGTAGATCATTCATTTTCTTGGACGAACATTCATCTGATTGGTTGACAATTTTACAGATATGTTGAAAATTAATTTTTTCGGTTAAAAATTATTTATCTTCATCTAAAAATTTAACTATTAAAGGATTAATGAAAAATTAATCGTATATATTGGTTAAGTTGGAAAATCGTTTGTTTATAGAACATTAATCTTCTTGGTCAAAAATGTACCTTTTCCCTTGAAAATTTAACAATTTTGTTGAAAATTAGTTGTTTTTCTTCTCGTTCAATTCAATTTTTTATCACAGTTTTTCTCTGGAAATTGAACTATTCCATTTTTTGTTGAAACTTTATCCTTACATTGTATTAGTCAAAGCATCAACTATTTGGTAGACAATTAATTTATTTGTTTCGATTATGATTTTTGTTTTTAAGTGAAAGAATTTTAAAATAAAACTTTTTTTTTAATTTTATTTAAGGTACTAAAAATTGAAAAATAATTGATTTTACAAGATGATTCTGAATCCGTTCAAAATTAAAGAATTAACTGTTATGAGACAGATAACTGTTATGTATGAGTTAAACTTTCAACCAAATAGTTCAATTTTCAACAATGATTAAAAAAACCTTGTTACCAAAAAAATATATTTTAATTACAAATTAGTTCAACTCTTAGTGAAATAATCGACTTTTAAACCCAAGAAGATGTACAATTGATGTTTCATGATTAAATTTCTACCAAACCAGATAAATTTCCAACAAAATACATAAACTTTCAACGAAATTATTTATTTTTGAAGTAAAAAAGAGTATTATCTACAAAAACGCTGAATTTTTAACACAATTTAAAGGCAAAAAGTTGAATTTTCAACTATAATTATGAACTTAATAAGAAAAAATTAATTTTTTTACGGAGTAGTTCAACTTTAAGTGAATAATCGAATTTTAAACCCAAAATTTATGATTTTAAATTTCAACAATATAGTTGCATTTACAATAAAACGACTTTGCAACCAGAAAATATTTACAGTTGATAATTCAACCAAAAATTTGTAATATTTAATCAAAAGTATAAATTTTCCATAAAAAAATATAATTTCTACAATTAAATAAGAAGTTTTAACAAAATACATGATTTTTTAACCAAATGCGGTATAGATTAATTGTCAATTTAAAAAATGTAATTTCAATGAAAGAGATGAACCTTCAAATAAAAAAAAATAAAAATTTTAACATAGTAGTTGAACTTTTGATAGAAAAGAGGACTTTTTTTACAAAATAGTTACATTTTTAACAAAATAATTAATTTTTCAATCAAATAATTAAGTTTTTGTCCAAACGAGAATAAATCCAGAATCGCCAATTTCTTTAATTTCTTTCAAATGCGGATCAAGGTATAAATAAGACTATTATAATATAACATAATCATAAAATTGTCATCAATAATATACGTATATATTTATATATGTAATAGTATTAATATTTATATAACTTATATTTTATAATTGAAATAACGTAACCTCAAAATAGAGATATGAATAGAACCGCCGAAGTGTTCCGACCGGCAATCGTGCTCCTTCGAGTTTTCAAATTCAGAAGAGGAGAAATGGATTGCGCGCGCAACCCAGTCATTTACATCGTCTCATACTATATTCACACGGACATAGACCTGTAATATTATTGGACCACGTCTCGTTTCAGATCTGGGATCACTATACTCTGTTTGCGGTTGCAGAGTTCAGCTCACACTTCGACCGTATACCTAACGGCGAGCGTCTTTCTGGTGTTTCTGGTTCGAGAGCTTCTAATTCTTTTGAAACATTTGATAGTACATTTTCATGCATGCGGATAATCGTTTTTAATTTTTTTAGGTTTGCTACATTTTTAATATTCTTAATTCTGAAGTTGATAACTTTTTTTTCTAATTCATAGACTGTTTAGACACTGATGTAATGTTGTTGCGATAACTACTAAGAATAATTAATTTTTAGTATATTTTTAACGAAGGTACACTGGCAGCCTGAAAGAAGAACGAAAGCATTAGGTGTAGCACCAGAGTGTGCAATTTTGAAAGATGTTGATTCAAAACTTTTGCAATACATTATGAGGTTACTAAACATACACTGAAAACCCCAAAAGAAACTTTGGATAAGTCTCCCAAACACCTAGTTGCCCCTGTTTTAAATCTATGTTTTAAAAAATAACCTAATTTGCAAACGTTCTGGATTTTTTGTAAAGAATCTAAGCTTCCTAACGAAAGACCAAAAAAATTGAAATCAAATCGGAAACTATTCTTCGGTGTTTGATAAAATTCTTAGTTTTTTATGACTGATTATGGAATTGTTAGATCTATATCTGGCACTACGCAAATAAACGCTTAATTTTTCTCTAATTAACAAAATAACCGTTTACTTAGAGAATATGATTATAAAAAGGACTCATTTAGATATTTCGGACGCAAATCCAATAGCATTTTTTGTTCTTCAATCGGATGCTTAGTTTGCTTATAATAATTGCAGAACATTAAAAAAAAATGTTATTTTGTATAAAATGGTTTCAAAACCTAAAGGGTGACATCTATATGTTTAAGAGACGAACCAAAGATGCATTTTGTTATTTGATCTGACGCTTAGTTTGTTTATAATGAATTACAAAAGCTTGTAATACATTTTTATGGCAAACTTAAGGATCGCTAAATGTATCAACTAAATGGCTGAGTATCTCCGACGTTAGGCGCTTCGAGTTTGTAGCTTCTTTAGATATATTTTTTAAATTATACATACATAAAATTTTTAAGTACCTTCTTTGAAAAAAAATCCACTGTTTTAAACTGTATACTATGAAATGATAATATGTATTACAAAAATTGTATTACAATTTCATTTCATTTACTTTAATTATCTCTTTAACAATTTATTTGATTATTTATTATAAATTAATTATTTAAATAATAAAACCAAGTTTTTGTACCCTGAAGACAACAATTATGTAAAAAAGAGGGTTTCTTATTGACGGAGGGCATTCTCAATGTTCGGTTTTGCACAGTTCTCCAAACAATGGAAGGGTAATATGCCTTACATGCGGGAACTTTCTAATTCCGCAATATTATAAACTGTTTGGGAATTTTATTATTCGGAAATATTTTAATTCTGGAATTTCATTACTCCGCAATTTTCCAATTAGAAAATTTTATTATTGAAAAAATGTTCAATTCGCGAATTTTACAGTGTCAGTATCCATAATCTTCTGTGGGCTATCTCGCGAATAAGAAGAACAAAATTTCACTTCAATTTCACTTTAACCTACACTGGCTCGCACATTTTTCGCTAAAAAATATTAAAATTTCCAAAAAAAAACTTCTTTCGAACCTTATACAGCGGGTAATTAGTATTCGAGTTACAACTGGAGCCATTCTGAAAAATACAGTTTCTAGAAAAACTCGTTTGCAGTTTTGAATACTGATCCATACCTACAGTTGTTCTGCTATTCTAGGGCCATATAATTCGCCTTTCTCTTGCTCATAAAATGATTGCTGCTCGGCTGCAGCTTTTGTACGAGCTGTTCGGGCCTCCTTCATGACCTCTTGGTGCCGTTTTTCAGCCAGCTCCGTACGCCTCATCTCGCGCCTCTCGGAATATTCCCATGCGTTTAGTATACTCCTATTTCCAAATTATTTATGATACGGCCATATAACTCCAGAAAATTATTGTTAGAAGAATATACTATCGAAATATGTAGCAACAAAAAAATTGATTTTTCGAAAGTGAGAAACTGGCGTTCCCACGACTTTCCGGAGATGGCCCCCAGGATCATGGTCTCACTAACATCTGGAAATTTACTATTTTAACTGATACTTTTTATGGTAATTAACGCTAATTCAATCGTTTTAGTGTTATGCAGTCGAATTTTCATCCGTTACGGCATTAGACGGATTCTTCTATAACATATAAAAATTTTCGCCTCTGATCAGAAAAGAGCCTAGGCTCGGTATGCTGCTTCAGATTGGGCTCCAAAACTCTCTGCTAATAATACAATTTTTCATAAAATATAGAAACTTATTTTCGGAATTGTAAAATGGGCAAAAATAGAGTAGAGATATAGAGAAGTTCTTGTAAATTAAATTTAAATAGAAATCCTGCACGCCCTGACTAAATTGAAGGAAATGTATAAGTAGAAGATAAAAGTGTTTTTGATGTAAAGTCGTATCAATATCCTGCAAATATAAATAATGGGATTAAGTTTTTATTTGCGGAGGTAATAGATTGTGCTAAAATTAAGAAGTTGACTAAGTCTTATAAAGAAAAACCCTTTAATATAGTAACTCCCGTTTCGAAACACAAAAGTGCCATTTATGTAGAGAATGAACCATACTCAGACATTACTAAAAACAAATTATCATGCTTTTGTAGGTCGTTGGCCGATTTGAGAATCCCGGGAAATCAGCAGTCATCTGCATGGCTTTCCACTCATTTTTTCAAAAGAAAACATGAGTGAAAGATCTACGAGATGAATTGCCGATTTGAGAATGTTTTCTAACTACGAGTTTGCTCGTCCTCTATTCTCCGCGCGTTTTGCCTCTTCTTTTTTAGTACTTTCCATCTTTTACGTTCTAGCTTTCATTTCACTCAAGCTCATTGGCCATTGCCGGGGATCTCAACCGTCATGTAAAAACATTTTTTGGAAATTTTAAATATACTTTCCCCCAGTGCTTAAATAAACTAGTAACAACCGATTAGAGAAATCGAAAAAGGGCGAAACATTTCCTATCTTTTTTAGAGTTTAGTTGAGTTTAAATCGCCGTTTTAGAAACCTTAAAATCAAAACATAAAAAATGTCTCTCTGTCAAATAATTAATAACATAATATCATATATATTATTAGCCATTAAAAATTAACCCCGAAAAATCGTTCTATTGAACTTATTACCATTTCGCTTTCGGGCCATTTAAGCTGAGGTATTTCTAAGTAACCTGTTCAAATTTCATCAATTTTCAGCAAGTCTTATTATATTTGATTCTTAGTTACAATTTTTATTAGAGATAAGAAATTTTAGAATTAAGATGACACGGACGCTCGAAGTCAGAGGTAGTGGACGCGGCAGATAGTCCCCACTGCCATGCCAGGCTGCAATCCCATTGGCATCTTTCGACTAATCGGCGCGCTCGCTGCCGTTCCCAGTATCGCCGCGAGCTCTGCGCCAGTCTGCCGAGAGCAGCGAGAAACGCATTCTTTCCTAAATGAATAAACGCATTAATCTTTCGTATTTCTTCTGTACATCTTTAACACTTGCGGATGTGCTACGAAACTATACTCTGTTCCCTGAGAGACGATCCTCTAGGCGCTCATATGGATTGGCGTTTCTGGATGGAGAAGTGTCCTTACCCGTTTTTTTTCACACGTAGTTGATTACGTTCTCTTCTCATTGGTCCCTCGGTCTTAATTTAATATTTATTACTTTCGTTGAGTTTGTTTCTAAAATAGTTTGAACGACTTTTACGAAATGTTAGCCATAAAAGAAAAAGACCTCACCCCGCGTAGGGCCCGTGTTACAGAGGTCTGCGGTAGACACTTGAGTTTTGGACTCAGTCGCTCTTTTTTGTAATTGAAAAGTGAAAAAATTATAATTAATAATTCAGGAAAACCCGACTTGAAAGTAATATATTCATCATGTTCGAATTATTTCGATTCCAACGATACGTAATTTGGCTATAAAATTTGAAAATTGGGGAAGTAAGCAACGTCTAATTAAATATTGAGCTAAAGTTTCTGCGATTAAAGTTCTTCAAATTTTCAACTTTCCTGAGCAAGCAATGTATCGTTCGAATCGGAAAAATTCTTAGATGCGGATTATGCTATTTTCAAATCGCTGATTGCAAAGTTTAAATTCTGTAAATTTCCTTATTTTAACCTGCTGTGGACCAAAGAACCCTTCTGGGGTATCCTTATTCACACTGAGTTTGGTAAGCAAACACACAAGTAGGAGAAAACATAAAGCCAGCGTTGCAAGTCAATCAAAGAAAATAGTTTCTAATGAATTTGAAGAGGTTCACTCAAATTGGCCAAAACATCTAAAAAAATCCCTTCTACTTGACAAATTAAACAATGGGCTGCGAGAAGAAAACCAAAATTGTTCGTTCTAGAGGATCTTCTCTCAGGGAATAGAGTATAGAGAGGTAAAGTGCAATATAGTTTTTCGTTTTGTTTTTAATTAACAGAATAAAAGAATGATGTTGTTATTATGACGTTGTCCATTTAGCGGTTAGCTTCCTGGTACAAGGCTGACCTGTTTCGATTTGTCTTTTTATGTACTAGGAAGAATTGATAGGATCGTGTTTACTTTTTTTCTTCTTCTCCCGTAGTGCGAGGCTTGATTTTCGCTGAAGATTGGCCATCCGGTTCTTTGACGAGGGAAGGAAGAGGAAATCGAACGGAGGATAGATCCTCTCTTCCTTATCCTTCCTACACCCCTAAAAAACAGAAACAAAGCAACAGCACGCGAGCCGCTCTCTGGCATATGAACGGACTGACAGCATGGCAGTGATCAATCAAAGCGACATCAAAAGGAACGCTTGGTCCGCGACAAGGTCAAGAGGAAATAATACACCACGACCACCCAGGATCATAAATCGCATCATTCTAATCGATTCCGAGCAAAATGTAGAAGTTAGACGTAATCTGTATTTGCTAATAGATGCTAATACAATAACAATCGGTCAAAGAATTTTGGTTTGCGGGTTAGATTCACGCCTCGAAATCTGCAAGAGCCTCTGTGGCCCATGTGGTGAACCCTAGCCTAGCAAGGGAGTTGTTCATCTCCGGAGACTCGTGGGACCAGAGTGACCTCTAGAGAAAAAGGTTCTCTAAGTACATAAAGCTTCTGCCCTTGGTGGTTCGGAACACACCGTAAACTGTAGGTCCTTCTATCACCACCAAGGAAGTGTGTGGTGGATGTGTAAAGGAATAGCGAATAAGGTACAAGAAAAATGTAACTCCTCAGGGAACACATTAGAAGCTTCCATCCCATTCCATGTCAGCATCTAGGGTAACCACTCAAATTCAGAAATTTATATTGTCCGAGACTAGATTTTTATTCTAGATTCGAATAAAGATTCCTTGTAATAATCCAGTCATAGAAGTCATGATATGACATTTCTTAGGCTGCATCATTTCTGATGCTGCCTAAGAAATGTCATTTCACGGCTTCGTTGACTGGACTATAACTTGTGGCTCACGATTCATAGAAATGTTGCCCTGCATAGCGTACCTAATTAAAAAGAAAGGTTATTCTATCGATTTCTTCACTTTTCAAACTGCTCTAGATGCCATCATCGTGGTCGATACCACTACCACAGGTGTCACAGAACTGCTTGTTTAAATTTCCCAAAGCCCCTAGTAATTGACAAACTGTTTTTGACAGCCAATATCATATACCTCATTGTAAACGTAGTTGGTATTTATGCGAAGATGCTAACGAATTTATCACTCTGATTTGAAAATTTTAAGTGGATTCTTCCATATTTGCTACTAGCAGATCAAAAGAAGCTTAAACTGCTAAATTTTATAAAGAAACATCTTATATCGTGGCCTTGGTCGGGTTAGCTCAATATAGCCCTTATCATGGCTACTGTTTTTCCTGAGCGGGAACGCATCTCGCTATCCTCTGTAGATAAAAGTTATTTTGAAAATTAGAATTACTTGAATTTTGTACTTTGTACTTTGAAGTTCCTTTAAGTTATGAAAATAAATGGAAAATTCCTTGACATCTTTTAAAAGGTCCTCAAATATTTTGAAATCCTTCAAAATATTTGGAAATCTCTTGAAATTTTCAAAAGCTCTCTAAAATATCTTCAAATTTTAAAAATACCCTAATATATTTCAAATCCTTTAAAATCTCATATTAAATTTCTGTAATAAATCGAAAATTCCTTGGGATATTTTAAAATTCTCTTACATTTTTCCAATCCTTTAAAATCTTTTGAAATACCTAGAGCTTTTTTTTAATGGTTCTAAAGTACTTTGGAATGTTTTAAAATTACCCTGAGATATTTTAAATCCTTTAGAATCTTACATGTAATTACTGTAATCAATTGAAAATTTCTTGGAATCTAGAAAATTTTCTCCAATTTTTCGAATCCTTCAAAATCTTTTAGAATACCCAGAACTTTTAAAAGAAATTTTTGAAGTACTTTGGTTTTTAAAAATAATCTTTCTAAAATTTTCCAAATATTTCTAAATTTCATATTTGAGGATGTTATAAAAGGTGCCAACGAATTTTCCATTGATTTGAATTTAAGGATTCTCGCTTCAACGTCAGAATTATTCTTATTATGGCTATATTCCATTTCCAACTATAAATTTGTAAAAAATTCAAAACACCCTATGAAAACTAAAATGTATGTGAATCATTTTCATTTAGAATTGTTTAAAAATCCTTAAAATGCTTTGAAATATCATTTAAAGATATTGAAACGTCTACGTGCTTTTTAAAATTTTTTTAATTATGTTTTTTTTAATCGGAAAAATCAAAGTAATTTTCTTAAAATATTCCACATTCATTTTTAAAAATATTGTAAATCGTTATTAATCTTTTTTAATATTCTTTTAAAATAAGTTTATTGAAATATAAAATCATTTTCGTATGAAATGTTTTTTCATTTCTCTGAAGCCTGTAAAAAATCTTAAAAAGCTTCTAAATTTTTTGTTTTGAAATCTGCCAACATCTATATTTCAGATATGCCTAAATATTAAGTAATTGTTCGTTTTCTTAATGGAAAAATCGCAAAATGCATGGTTTAAAAATAGAATATTTTAGAGTGAAATTAAATTTGAAATTTAATAAGATCCTTTGATTATAAACATATAATTTTGAAGTAATTTTAAAATTAAAAATAGATTATAAATGTCCCATTGGGCGTTCACGTTTGTTTAAACCAGTAAGACGTTCCAATTAAAACAGTTTAATTTATGACGTAAAAATCTGGAAATGATAAAATCGTGAACTGATACCGAATATTCTTTTACAATCAATAATTATTTAGTTTTTAAACCTTAAATTGTAATTTAATTTAAATAAACATTAATTAAAAAATACACGCAGTTGATAAACTAAAATTCTTTTAACAGCAATTTTCGATTTTAATAGATTATAATTAGTAATTGTTTAAGTATTGTAAAGATCAGATAGCACTTCAAATGTTAATAAAAAAGTTAATTTTAAACCGTAAAGGTTTATTTTTCTACCACGAAAGAAGAATTTTTAACGGAATAGATGTATTACCAATTAAAAAACTGAACTTTCAACCCAACATATGAATTTTTCGACAAATTAGTTGAATTTTTGATAACAAATATAATTTTTTGCATTTTTTTTTAAGTTTTGAAGAAAATTATTAAATTAAAAAAAACTAATGGAATTTTCAACTCAACGAGATGAATTCCGAACCGAAAGTATAATAGTAGCATTTTTAATATTTTGAAAACTTTTACCCTGAAATATTGTTAGATTTGCTTATTGTGTTTTAACCTAATTCTTTAAAAGAAACAAAATAAACGAACAAAAAATTAATATTAGGTAACCTAGAGATTCTCTAGGTAGAGTTTTGCCGCAACTTCCTACCGTTTTCATTGGCTACGATTAAACCGCAACCAGAAGTGATGATAATCCTGTGATTTTCAAACCAAATTTTGCAATAAATTAAAAATTTTGAAGAATAAAATGAGGAAGAAAATAAAATATAAATATATCAGAACCTTATGAAATATATGAAAATTAGAAATATTGAGAAAAAAAAGCTATTCCATTTGGTGTTTAAAAGTTAGTTTTGTTAGTTGAAAGTTCAGATAGTTTGATTAAAATACGTATTTTTCAAAAGAAAATTAATCTTGTTACGAAAATTTAAGCATTTTGTTAAAATTTGGTTTTTCGCGTTGAAAAATGATCTTTTCAATTGAAAATTTTTAGGGAAGGTCCGCAAAAATTGGTATTTTTTTGGATGAAAATGATTTTTTGTTTGTTTGTTAAAACCTGAACTGTTTTGTGGAAATTCTTTTTTTGATGTTTGAAAATATTCTCAATTGTTTTTCAAGAAAAAGAATGTTCGTTTTTGAAAATTCATTTTGTTCGGTGAAAGATTAATCGTTTTCGTAAAAAATTTCTTTTTGTGACAGGAATTTTATTTATTTTGTTGAACTTTTTGGTTAGAATTTCAATTAATTTGTTAAAAATTCATATTTTTTAGTTTTAAATTGAACTTCTTCATTAAAAAATCGTCATTCTAAGTTGAAAATGAATATTTTAACTAAAGAAATGTACTATTTCACCTTTGGTTTACAATATAAATTTTACCTTATTTTTAGTTGAAATTCTACTTTCTTGATATAAAATTAATCTTTTCGGTTGAAGGTTCATCATTTTAGTATAAAATTAATTTTTTTATGTTTAAATTAATTTTCTTGAATGAAAATATAAATATTCCATTTTTGGTTGAAAGTTTAACTTTTTCAGTTAATAGTTCATGCATTTTTTTGAAAATTCGTCTTTTTCTATCGAAAAGTATTGTAACTGATTAAAAACTCGCATATTTAGCTAAAAGTGATTTTTATTGAAGATTCACCATTTTAATTTAAAGTTCAGTTTTTTGCTGGAAAAAATATCTAAATCTAATATATTTACTAATTTCGTTTTGTTTAAAAATATTAATTCTTTTAACCAAAAATTTTACGATTCGATTTTTTGTTTGAACGATACCTATTTTCGTTAAAAATTCATGTATTTTATTGAAAATTCATATTTTGTATTTTGCATTTTTTGGTGCATGTTATCTAAAACCGAGCTAACAATCCTGTCCCCTCTATAATCGTGTATCAGTCGTATATCTTTCAATGGATGCATCACACAAATCAAACTTTTTCGCCCTCTATGAGGACTTCTGCTTCCGGACTAATCGCGATGCGCAGTGAAAAATCTGTTTGAGCCTGTGTGAGTTTGCGCCTCAACTCTACCTAGAGGATCACTAAGGTAACCAAAATATAAAAGGTATTCTAGTCAGAAAAACGTAAACCAAAATTTAAAAAGACATTAGGGTGGATTTAAATAATAAGCATCAGTTTATTCAGCATTGAAACCTAAACTAATAACAGAACATTTGCAATTCCAAGATATGTAGATACTCGTAACAAAAAAATGATCCCGAAAATATCAAATAGAAACGGTAAAACACTAGTCTTAACCTATTCCAAAAATTAAGAGAGGGATTGCCATTTAACTTTTGTAAAGTATAAAACACAATAGGTTATAATAAAATGACATAAACAGTGACCATGGCGACTTGCAAACCAAGTGTCAATTTAGCGATACATTTTTTCATTGACTTCATCTTTTTAAGTGCTTTGCACGCGGAAATATATTATAATTCAATATTTATGGCCACTTCTTTAAATGCAAAGTTAGCAAGTAGTACTTCGCCGTTGTTACCCTCGTGCAGGATGAAGACAGTTATACTTTACCCACTTATCAATTACCCTTTTAGACTTTACCCTCTACCCTAGCCGACATTACCCAGAGTTAACGATTACCTCTAACATTTCGTGCCCCTAGTTTTTTTTGTTATTAAAAGCATAAGAATATACAAGTAATAGTTATGTAGTAATATAATTAAATTGAGATGTGGAAGAGCATTCACTTTCAAAGTCCATTTTCAAGAGACAATTCTGTCCTTGCATCCAGTTTTTTTTTAGGGTGATTTAATTAAATTTTGCAATTTACTACAATAACCCGTACATTTAGTTATGAAGATTTGCATATTTTTTGTCAACATAAGAAGAAACTGAAAGAGCCTACAAATTTTAAGGATCGACTGCGATCATATTGATTGCTAAGTAAAATATAATAAACGAGATTCTAACATTTTTTGAAAACTTATATGAAATCTAGAATTGTAAAGAGCGCTTTTTTACGGATGGATTTCTATATCATAATGGAACAAAATATAAATAACGATCTGATTATTTTTCCTGAAATAATGTAGCTGATGCGACATAAATATCTCGGAAGCACAAGGTTGACACTCCTTATCTATAAAATCACGAGCGTACAATGTACATTGCGTAAGTTGAGAAAACGCTGGAAAATTTATCAGTTACAGTGTTAGTTAAAGTGTCCTTGAGTAAGACATTAATAGCTTTTTCCTCTCATTAAAAATATGAGGATTTTGTATATACTCTTCATATCCGTGACCATTATCCTCAACTCTATTGGTAAATATAATCATATAATACATCAATAATTTTAAATACATTTTTTTCACATTAAATGCAAATTAGCATTTGTCAAATTTAATCTGAATTATATCCTTACAGCTATTTTTTTAAACCCTTTGCTGGAATTTGTCAGAAATGGGTACGAATTGAAGCTGATTCATTCACGGGGAATCCAACTATTGCAAATTGCACAAACAATGCACAGTTCCGAGTACCTCTGCGATAGTACTGTAATTATTTATATGTTTAAACAATAGTGCTGACAATAAAAGCGTCGAAAAATCACATTCCGGAAATGAGAGATCATCTTACCAGATCCCCCTACTTTTGCACGTGCGAACTTTTTTTAAAGTTCTCAGTAAGTTTAGGATAGTTTTAAAGTTGCTGCTGGTTTTGGGAAAAAAATTCCGGACAAACTTTGAAATATTAACTTTTTCCAAAAATAAATTTTCAGAACCCAACTTTTTAAAATTTAATTTTTTGCAGAATAATTCACATTTAAAGATACTGAGGTTTTGTAAAAATAAAATATCAAAAAATCAATAAAATAATTTGAAAATTTTTATATTTTTAGGGACTTTTCATTTAGAGTTCCAAGATTCGTATTCAGATTTCTCGCCGGCGCCAGAACAGTTCATCGAAAAAATCTCTTGCGACTTTTTAAGGAATTTCAAATTCGAAGAACAAAAAAGTTTCAAGACAATCCCTCTATTTCTGTCTAATATTTCAAATTGGCAGAAGGTATGACTGGAAGGTGCATCATGTTTCGCTTCAAGAAACAGTAGAAAATGAATTTCGTTTCATTTTTTGAAGAAACTTTCGAATTTATGGCGCTGCACCTTACTCGCTACGGCTTTTGTTTCCTTGTAAGCTGAAAATAGACAACGTCACAGATTTAGAATTTGGTTGGACCCAGAATCAGAATGTTGTTTCCTTTTTTACAGGGCACTTAAAGTATTAGGTCCACGCTAAAAAAAAGTTAAAGCAGTAGTCTATGGGGTTATAGAAGTTAATATTTGTTTTTTCAGAAAATTAGCGAAATGTAATTTAATTCGGAGAGAAAAGAACTCTTCTAAAGTACACATCCAAGCTTTTGTATTGTTACACATTATACAATGTACTCCTGTAAAATCTAATGTAGAAAATGAATATCAATTAAAAGAGATGGGGATAGCGAATATAAATCCCTTCAGCTCCCATCAAGTTGATTGTTTTCCGCTGGATTTTATTTAGGCCGATTTCAGTTACAGCTAAAACAGAAATTAATATTTCAGTTACAGCACATCAGGCTATCACAACAGAAGTCTTGCATAAAGACCTCATCATGGCTCATGGCAAAAGCAATAGATTTCCTTTGGCCCAAGCTATATAAGAAAACAACATTTGCGTCAAGGAAGTTCTATTTGGTGCAAATAGTCAGATGAAGGCTATAAAGGCGTGAGATCAAGTAATACTCTTGCTACAAGCTGGCGGTTTTTATTTGCAAGACTGGGCCGCAAATGACTCTCAACTATTTGAAGATTGTCTCTCGGGAAAACATAAACGTGTTATCTAATTTTCTCTAGCGGTGGATGCCCAGCTAAAGGTTCCAGGTTTATTTTGGGATCCTGAGCCTGATTCATTCATTTTGAAAGTGATTTCTTTTTCAGTTGAAAATACAATATGCTTAATTCCAGCATAATTCCAGTCATAATAGTGGCAAAAAATGTTAAGATAAGAACTTTGGCAGCGTAACCTTCACTGGGACGACGTACTACCCGATGATCTCAAAATTCAGTGGTTAAACTATCATGGTTCGCTGCAAAAATTAGAAGCCTTTAAAGGTCTGGGAGGACGTTTTGTTAAAAGATTATTCAGTTTCCTTTTACATTAGATATCTTTTTGAAGATTTAAAGGAGATTCATGTTTGCCTACTAATGGAAAACTCCAAAATAGGGCTGCTTTACTACCTAAGACACTTAAGTTTGTCATAGAAAGTATGTCGTCAGATAAAATACCGGTTTACTGTCACAATGATTTTTTAACTTTTTAGGCTTGGATAGGAAAGCACCCTTCCAATTGACATGTTTTTGTCGCCAATACAATGTCCCTATTTCTTGAGCTGGTACTGCGCGCCAAATTGTGACACATTTCTACCAAAGATAATCCAGCTGACTGCTCTGCTCAAAAAATCACACCCGAAGCATTGCTAAGCTATTCTGTATGTACAAATACCTAAATTGGATAGCTTTGCATTGCACAAAATGGCCTGCCTATTGCCACGCAGCCCCCGAAAATCAAAATTAGAACACTCGACACTGAAAATCCATCACGTTTTGAGTGTGACCAAAAGTTCTTTCAACTTAATGTTTACATTCGCCACTTGTTCAAAATTGATATGCGTAACAGCATATTGTAAGATGTTTGTTGACGCTTTTATTTTAAAGCACCCAAAATTTACCAAGCTTAATCCTCAATTTTAAACCATTTCTCTGAATGCGATTTAAAACAAACAAGCATATTGAATTAAATTTGTCTAAGCTTATTTAATTTCTCTTAAGATAATAGGCCCAAGCCGAGATAATAGGGTGCTTGCAAAAAACTCCATATTAAAAATTTCAAAACCATTTTTGCATTCCAATTATCTCTTAAGGTTATGTAGAAGACTAACGAATGCTCCTATCAGTCTTAATAAGAAGTATCCTATCATTTGGACTAGACACCTCATAAGTGAGCTAATCTCCAAGCATGCTAACATTAGATCTAAACATTATGATCAGCAATTAACGCTACATACATTTAGATAGCGTTAATGGATTCTAGAAGCTCTATATTTACCCAAATAATTAATTAAAGTTTGCCTTGAATGCCAACATGAGAGGGCGGCTTTATCGCAACGACTTCAATACTCGACATTTAAAAATGTACTCAGGTCATACGTTCCAGGTAACCTTGAAAGTCACTTTAAGGTCATTTCAACACAAACGATATTTTAATGGTTTTAATAATAGCATAATTGGAAAATATTCTATAGCGCACAAACTTATGTAAGTGTCACGCGATAGTGAGAGTCTATACTTTGACATTGACTCTGACCTGACGGCCGTTTGAAGGTCACGATCGCTCAGAATGAGTAAGAGAGGTCAACTTCTAGTACTAACGAAAAACATGACCTAAGGTATTTTTGAAGACGGTAAGGCTGAATCTGTGTCTCATGAATGTGAATTTTGTTTCCAAGTTGGGAATAGCTTTGATAAGCTTCAAGCGGTCGCACGGTCGGTGTCCAGATCGAAGTTTAGACTCTCATGAGCGAGTGGTACTTTCATAAGTTTCTTCAATATGAAATATTGTCCGATAATGATGTTCTTATAGGCACCAAAACATTTTTTGAATTAAAATGACCTTCGGATTACCTTTGATGCCATCCGGAACATATAACCTAAGTAAATTTTTAAACGTAAAATTTTTCGTTCTTTCGATTTCAGGTGTCAAAAGCAGTTGTTTCTATTTGAAAAATGTGCACTTAAACTAACCACAAAGGTCATCCTCAAGGTCAAAATTAGGGTCACCTTCCTTGTCATCACTGCTCGCGCGTTGTCGGTCATTCCTGATTTTCGACTTGGGGATTGCATATAGTTAATACAAATATACGATTGTGTACTTTACTAAAGAATGAATAACCTGTTTCTTGTTGCAGAATTGAGTTCACAGTTTGAATGCTTACCTAATGGCGACCCTATTCCTAGTGGTCATCGTCCTGGCACTTCTTCTTCTGATAATAATACTCTTCCTTCTGGCAGACAAAATTCCTCTTCCAGCTCTCCTTCTCATCTCGAGCCTCTAATTTGTGCTAGCTCCAAATCTTCTCCTCGCAGACATCCTTCTATGCTCATACTTGGATTTCAACTTCACGAACGGAGATTCATTAGGCTTATTCCGAACACGAATCCAAACACGGTATTCGAAATTCGCAGATATACTTTCCCTGTCGATAAACCAATCGAACTCAGAGCAGTACGTGGTGTCAATGTTCCCATGCCAACCGAGGAGCAAAATGTTTTAACAACATCCACTGGTGACATCGTGGCAATATTGGAAAGTAAAAGATCAGTTCTTCGTGGAATATATACTCGTGTTAAGGGTGCTCAAAAACGGGCAAAAATGAACATGGATAGCGGCGCCATTGCTGTAATGAACCAAAAGGAAGTGATGGAAACTCCAATAGGAAGCAATCAACGAATACCACAGTTTTATAGAGTGGTACACGTAAACGAAATGTAAAGAAAAATCCTCCACACCATGATTCAATTTAAGAAAATTTAAAATATAGAGGAGAGTACTCGAATATGAGATATTCTCGTAATATAAGAAAGCGGTGTATCAGCTAAACTAAGAGACCCACTCTGTTGGTTCTATCACTAACTTGTAGCCCTTGAAGAAAGAGTAATTTCATGGTATAGTCAATTTTTCATTCGGCTTCTAAAGATTTTAGGCGATCTTTTTGTCAAATCGATGGTAGTCGAGATCTTGGAAGGGAATTCTTTAAACTATGTTTATTATTCGTTAAATATGTATTCAACAGTAGAGTTTGTCTTTAGTGATGGGGATTGAATAACAAAGTAGGAAAATATTGATAGTGTTGAAGTTTTTCATTGTACAGGTCCGGCATAGTAAGTGCATAGTTGCACGGTGTGGTTCTCATAATATGAGATACCTGTGGTTTTTTATAACACTGTGGCTGCGCGGGGGAAATTGGTTACAAAAGTGTTTGTGACTACTGCAAAAACTAAATATATCTAAAGAGCATTAAATTTATACTTCGGAAACATAGAATAAGGTTTTTCATTAAAATGATACTTTATTTTGCATTTTATTGGCTATTTCCTGAGGTATCTCATATAATGAGAATAGTTTGACGAGTTTGGAAAAAGCACTTTTTTGTAGGTTTAGCAGAAGAAAAATTTGTAATAAAATTTTTTATTTGAGCTTCTTATGACAAACTAAATTTCCTTTAAAATGACCTATATTACTTTTAAATTCAGTACATAGAATTTCGACAATCACGCCAAACAGAGTTGGTATCTCATATTTAGGTACTCTCCTCTAATAGTATTTATGTTTGGAAGTTGCATCAGAATCCTACAAATAACTGAAAATTACAATAAAATTTCAATATATTACCAGTCTAAATGTTTTAATCTTTCTTCAATACACTAGTACCTACAATATTTTTTCAATAGGTGAGACCACAAGACTTTTTGTAGAAAAAAATGTCTCAAAGTTTGATGACATCAGTTTGCAACAATAAAGAAACATTATTTTGTGTTTTAAAACGATGTTGGCCCATTAAAAACAAATTTTAACAAAAAACAAATCATTTTGTTTAGAATTTCCATCTTGTACAGTGAAAAGACATATTTTTGAGAAAAATGTTTTTATACAAACAAATAAATATTTCATTTAAGTTTCAACGCATTGTAAGCTTAAATAAACTTGAATTTATGCTCGTAGCTAAAAATTTTATCCAGATTATTCAAAGAATATGAATAATAAACGATTGGAATTATAATGCGAATTCTAACCTAACTTTTAGAATAGAGTTTTAAATATTTCAAGTATAAATTAATAAAAATTTATTTGAGGTTTTCTCAAAATAATTACATTTAAGTTTATAATTTGTTGAAAATCATAATAAATAGTACAATAATTGTTTTGTTTTTTAAGATAAGATGTAAATTCCGTTTAAACCCTTTGTTTCAGATAAAGACTTATTTTTATTAGCTAATAAATAATTTAAACTGTCTACGTGCTTTTTTACATTTTCAAATTAAGTTTTATTTAATTCTGAAAAATTAAAGAAATTTTCTTAAAATCCTCCACATGCATTTTTCAAAATGTTGTAAATCATTATTAATCTTTCCAAATATTCTGTTAAAATAAGTTTATTGAAATATAAAATCATTTTGGTATGAAATGTTGTGTTATTCCTCTAAAGCCTGTAGAAATTCTTAGAAAGCTTCTAAAGTTTTTGTTCGAAATCTGCCAAAAATTATATTTTAGATATTCCTAACTATAAAGTAATTGTTCATTTTCTTAATTGAAAAATTAAAAAATGCATGGTTTAAAAATTGAATATTTTAGAGTGAAATTAAATTTGAAATTTAATAAAAGCCTTTGATTATAAATGTATCATTTTGAAGTTATTTTAAAATTAAAAATAGATTATAAATGTCCAATTAATCGTTTACGTTTGTTTAGTTAATAAGACTTTTCAATTGAAACAGTTTAATTTATAACGTGAAAATCTGGAAATGATAAAATTCTAAGCCGATTCCGAATATTCTTGTACAATCAATCTTTATCTACTTTGTAAACCTTAAATAACAATTCAATATGAATAATCAATAATTAAATCATTTTCACAGTTTGCAAATTAAACATGCTTTTATCAACAATTTTCGATTTTAAACGTTTATAATTAGTAATTGGTTAAGTCTTTGAAACTTCAGATAGAACTTTAAATGTTCACAAAATAAGTTCATTTCAAACCGAAACAGTTTATTTTTCTACCGCGAAAGATGAATTTCCAAAAAGTTGAACTTTCAACAAACAAGAATAATTATCTTTCTTTTTTAATAATTATTTATTATAAAATCTTGTCAATCATTTTTGAATACTTTTGTGACACGAAAGACTTATAATTAATTAAAAATTTCACATATAATTTTTATCAATAAGCAAATAGTTTTTTGTAATTTTTGTGACAATACCTGCTAATGAATACTTTTTTTGCATTCAATTCCCCACTTAAATCCAAGGCGCTTGTAATTCGCAGTATTTTTTGTATATTGTACCAAATTTACTTTGACAATTTTTTCGCATTGAAAATAATTGATCACTTGAAAGTAATGACATATGAAATGTAATTTGATAGTATAAAAAATTTCAAATAAATTATTGAATTAATACTTTGTAGGAAAATAAATACTCATTTCCACGTCATTCAGAAGGTCAAGTTTTTGGCGCGTCTGATATGTAATTACTTTCAAGTAATTAATTAGTTAATTATTTTCAATGCCAAAAAATGGTCACAGCATATTATGCACAATTTACGGAAATCACTGAGAATTACAAGTGTCGTGTAGTTAAGTACAAAATTGAATGCAGAAAAAGTATTTATTATAAAAATATGTTATAAACAATCAATAAAAAAACGATTTGTTTATTAATAAAAAATATATATCACATTTTTAATCAACGACAAGTACTTTTTTGCCACAAAAGTAGTCAAAAAGTACTCAACAGTGGTTATAGCAATATTTTTTTATAAACAATTATAAATTGCAATATTTTCTTATGGATAGAAAACACATTACACATTTTTAATCAATTACGGTGACCTTTTTAGCACAAAAATGATAAAAAATGGCCAAAAAGTAAACATAAGTAGTGATAGCAAGCTTTTGTTATAAGCGATTATTTGTTTATTAATGTCAAAAGACGTATTATACATGATAAATGAATCATATACACTTATTTGTGACGAAAATTCCGAAATATGACTGTAGTTCTACTTTACGGTCCGCTCAGGTGCCTCTATGCAAGAAGAGTGCACTTTCGAAGATCATATCTCGTGACCTATTTGGGCTATGACACTTTCTTTTCGATCTTACGCCAAATTGACTCTATTTTTCTAAATTCCAATTTGAAATATAAGTTTAATCCATTTTGTTTAATGCAGGATGATCATTGACATACAACTGACGGAAGAGCAGAAGAAAGATAAAAAAACTATGAAAAACCGTTAAATAAAAAGGGCTGCTCGTGTTACGAAATTAATGCAGGGCGTAACTTAATTCAGCTCGATAGAATGAATGTTTTAATCGAAAATATATGATTGTTTGTCATTGCAGAATTTTGTAATTTTCCATAATTTTTAATTTTAACTATATTTGCAATTTATTTTTGCATTTTATATTTTTTCTAAAATCGTTGTGGAATTTTTCCGAAAATATTTTGGGGAAGATGCACAAAATATGCGACAATTTCACTGAAATAATTAAGAAACTTCACAAATTTTTTTCAACGGAAAATTCCAAAAACCCTGGAAAAATTACCGAAATCGATGTGGAATTTTCCCTAAGATATTTTTAGTAAAATTACCCAAATTTGTAAAAACATCACCGAAATTATTAGGGAATTTTACCGAAAAATTGTTGGGGAAAATTCTCTTAACTCTGGAAAAATTATGGAAATCGATTTCCAATTTTCCCAAACATATTTTGGGGAGAATTCCCCAAAAATATATGACAAATGTACATAAATAATCAGGGAATTTCACCGAAAATTTTGTAGGGAAAATTGCCTCAACTTTGGAAAAATGAGCGCAATCCATGTGGAATTTTCCCGAAGTTATTTTGGGAAAAATTCCCAAAATATAAAAAAAATTTACAAAAATAATCAGGGAATTTTACCGACCACTTGGTAGGGAAAATTTCCTAAACTTTGGGAAAATTACCGAAATCGATGTGGAATTTTCCCGCAAATATTCTGGCGAAAATTCTCTGAACTCTGCAAAATTTACCAAAATCAATGTGGAAGATTATCAACATATTTCCCTTACGCTTCTATCATATTTATTTCACTTAATATTATACAACTGTAATCCTATTACATATTAAACAGAGTATTTAAATTAAAACTGAATGCATACGGGTGAAAACTTGCGCGAAACTCTACGAACAAACTCGAACGTAGTTATGAAACCTACTTCTAACATAAACATTTCATCAATAAAAAATTGCTCTTTTGCCGTCTTTACTTTTCTCTTTTTCCCTTGATTTTCATTTTTTTTAGGCACTCGTTTGCACTTCTAAGAAAGCTTCCACCAAATTATAAATGTTTAAGTTAGCACTTCTAAAAAAATAATTTAATTTCAAATGGTAAGCCTCACAACTATTTGTTGTTGAAATCTACAACCCCCTATAGCAATGTAATTAATAAAAACAGAACAAATATCCAAACGAATGCGAATTATAGAGTCTACGTAAAGTATTTCTGCATTAAAGACAAGCACACTAACTTCTTGAAATTCTGAAGCTAAATGAAGAAATGAAGTAGCAATGGAATCCTTTTTGTTTGTCGACAAGTGAGAATGTAGTTAAAACCATACATACATTTTTATGCATCCCGGGCATCGAGAAAATGTAAATAAATTGTTCAGGACACCTGTAAAATTTTCGATCGACAAAAATAATTGCAAGGTTGCACAAAAAAGTTAAATTAAAAATGGCAGAAAACATAACTAATGGTTTTCGAGCATGGCTCATATTATTGTAAATGCAAGTTATATCATGAGTGGTTAAATCTAGAACATAATAAGATTTTAATTTTTCTTGTAAAAATTGGAATTTACTTCCTGACAGATTATTGACTGCTTTTCGTTTTATTGAATTGCTAATTTTTTGTCACCCACCACACGTATGAGACACCATAAGCCACTGCCAATTATCATGAAATTCTATACTTATATACATACCCATTTCGTATCTATTGAAAATCCCCCTCCCCCTGTCTATACTTACCTGAGATCGTAGCACGGACGGAGGAAGAGAGATCAGAACGCAACTTCTCCGACCTAAAGTGACCGAGGGTTTCAAATAAAGGAGTTACCTGACCGTGAACCGCAACTCGAGTGCAGCCGCTTTTGGGCTACTACAAGTATCTATTGGAGCTCCAGTTCTAAAGGATCACAAGAAATCTAATTTTTCTTTATTGATGCTTGAAGTAGAAGCTCTTTTGATCAGAAATGTACTTTTTTAAAGTCAAAATCGAAATTTTTCAGGATGGGGATTGAGTATGAGAAAACAATTTCAGTAATCGTCATGCAAATTAAATCATAACACCGCTAAATAGTTATATACATGGGAAAAAAGTAATAATAAAGCTTGAAACTGATTCTAATCAAATGTAAATATCTCATAAAAACAGGCTTGCTGCTGATAATCTATAAGATAATGACTAGAATATGTGACTTACATAATATAGGAAAGAACGACAATGTTCTTTAGTTACTGTACTGATAAAACTCTTCAATGATACTTTGATAAGTTCTCCTCTAATTAGTAAAGATGAGGATTTTTTTCACGCTCAACTTACCCTGGACCTGGACAGTTATACTCTTTTCTATTGGTAAATATAACACATAATTTATCGAAAAATGTCGCTGTTGATACAAACTTTGTGCAAATTTTGAAACAAGAAAGTACCCTGAGTTCACCTTAGTTTAACTAGGGTACCGGTCGTCTTCTCATGGAGAAACTTTGCACGTATTAAAGGAGTACAAACTTTGCACGTTGAAATTTAGACGGATGTCATTTTTACATGTGCACAGTTGAGAGGGTTCCATCTGTTTACTTCGTCCGTGCGAAGGCATACCATTTATTTCCTTATCGTACGTAAGTAACACAGCACCACAAAAAAAGTGGTCTGTCCCAGAAGCGAGACCAATGTAGCCTAATGATTTTGGGGTAACTGAAACGGAATATGACCTCCGAATTGCTTCATCAGGTCAGGGTTTTTTCTACCCTCAAAATAAGGGCACAAATTTACTGAATTTAAGATAATCCACTAAAAAATTCTAGTTTTTCTTTCCGAGAAACGAGACTAATGTACCCTTTTGTTTTCTGGGTCGCTGAAACTGAATCTGAACTCAGAATTACTTCATCAAGTCAGCATTTTTTCTAACCTTAAAATAAGAGCTCAAATTTGCTGGATTTAAGGTATTCAGAATTATAACAATCCCTGCAACAAATTAAGACGTTGAATCATCACAAAATGCAAGAGAGTGCAAAAACCTAATAACTCTTCACGGTTTAACTCAAATATGACCAAAAAATTTCGCACCCTTATTCATCTCCGTAAAAAGTACCCCACACAAAGGGTTGTATCTTTAAAACATGTATATCTTTGTTAAAGGATGCATTGAAAAATGTTGTATATTATGAATATGTTATCCACCATCCTATTTTTACCAACCTTACCAAAGCATACAATATTTTGAAATTTGATGTTTGTGAGAATTAAGGAAATGAAAAAAATTCTGCACTCGTGTCCTCTAGTAAACAATCGCGTATATTTGTGCTTTTTTGTCTGCGGAACAGACATATGATATATCCACTCGGGCTAAAAATGTGAGGCAAGCCCTGCCTTAAATACATCGAAAGCCGAAAAATATTTTCATCAAGAATTCAAAATGTCGAAAGGAGAATCCTACTTTGCTTTTCATGCTTTCCTGTTGTTTTGTAAAAACAATTCAGGGATTTACGGTAATTCGGGTAATCCGATACAGGCTACCTCCATGAAGTTGTGGGCGATGACCCTGCCCTGAAAAGGGATGTGCGGACGATTCGCTTTGCGTTTCCTTAAGGCATCGAAGCCAGCGAAGGAGCGCTGTCCTGCAGCGGGGCATTAGGCTGAGAGAATAAAGTCGTAGTCCGACGATGAGTTGACATGGTCCTTATCAAAGTGGGAAAGCCCCGGTACTCAGCTGAGTAGGTTATCACTCCGAGAATGGTGGAATCATCTGCGATGGGAACAGAATCCCTCACCCGCGGGGTTAAGCATATCGGCGTCGGAATAACGAAAATATGAAGAAAATTTATAAAAAGTGTTTTAATCTTGATGTAATCAATCAAGATCAAATCTGGGCACCCCACGTTGTACGTGAATCCTGTCATAAAATGTTAGATTGTTGGAATAGCGGAAAAAACACTCAAATTTTTGAAGCCCGTGTTGTGGAAAGAACAGCTGAATCGAGAGGAATGCTAGATTTGCATGACAGACACGACTTGTATCAATCGAAAAAATAAAGCG
This sequence comes from Belonocnema kinseyi, assembly GCF_010883055.1. Classification (NCBI taxonomy): domain Eukaryota; kingdom Metazoa; phylum Arthropoda; class Insecta; order Hymenoptera; family Cynipidae; genus Belonocnema; species Belonocnema kinseyi. The sequence goes on from NC_046657.1 coordinate 147,603,223, forward strand.
AAACTATGTTATGCAATAGTACCAACAGTAGAAATGCCAATCATGACAGGAGATATCACGAACGAAAGCTTAGGAGAGATGGATACGAGTGCTGATTATGCACCTCAGAGAATGGGAATCGATGAAATGAGTGATGGAGCTATCGAAAGTGCTAGGACTGCTAAAAGCGATATCGAATGTGAAGAGTGTAGCGATAGTTATATCGAGTCTGAAGAGAGAGGCCGCGACTTCTACCCACACAACACTCAAACGAAAGAAAATGGAGAGTACATACAGAAGGAATTAAATCATTTAGTTAGAAGTTTAGGATTATCGAAAGAAGCGGCAGAAGTTTTAGCATCTAGCTTGAAAAAAAAGAACTTATTAGCCGAAGGTACGAAGGTTACATTTTATCGAGATCGAGATAAAGAATTTCAAGCATTTAAAAAAAATGAGGCATCTTCTTTGGTATTTTGCTGTGATCTTCCCGGTTTAATGAATGAGTTAAAAAAACTGCTGTGTGAAAGACTGCTATGTGAAACACTGCTGCGTGAAACTGCTGTGTGAAAGAAAGAAGATTCGTGAGGCTTTAGTGGACAAAAACAAAATCTTACTTCCACCTCTGCATATAAAACAAAGTGTAATGAAGCAATTCGTAAAGACTTTGTATAAAGAAGGGGAATGCATTCAATACCTAGACAAGGTATTTCCACAAATTACAAATGCCAAATTTGTAGCAGTTATTTTCGATATACCGCAAATCCGAAAAGTCATGAAAGATCCAAATTTTATAACAACTATGATAGAATTGCAAAAATAAGCTTGGTTGAGCTTGAAGAAGGCAACTGAACATTTTTTAGGCAATCAAAAGAGCGCTGAATACAAAAAAGTAGTTCGAAAAATGGTTAAAAACTTCCAAAAAATGGGATGCTACATAAGTTTGAAGTTGCACTTCTTGGATTCCCATATTGATTACTTCCCTGACAATCATGGTGCCTACAGCGAAGAACAAGGTGAAAGATTTCACCAACACCTGAAAGTAATAGAAGAGAGATACCAGGGGCATCATAGAAAAATCTGAGCCATGACAAGCATTCGAGACAGCATCTTCACCATGAATTGTGGAAAGGGATATTTTTCTAGGGGTCGTTTTTGAGAGTGTAGAGGGATTTAACATTTTTGTAGTTGGATAGCAGACTAGTTAGAATCTACCTGTACAGGAAAATAAACAGTAAATGAATTTTGAAGCATAAAATTGTGTATACTTTGAATATAAGATACCCAACTCTATCCGGGGGTAGTTTCTGAGAGCGTAAAGAAGTGGAAATGCGTGTAGTTCAATAGCTGACTAGTCATATCTAGCCATTGAAAGAAAAAAAGTTGAGCGCCAAATCACAAAAAAATTAATTTTTCAAATATGCAACGCTTAATTCTATCAGGAGATAGTTCTAGAGATGTACAATATCTAATTTTTTTTATTCTACAAAAAAAAAACGTAAAACAATTGTGCGTCCACAAATTTGTTCCTTAATGTCATAAAAGTAAAGGATAAATTTCTTTAACTTTCATCCCTTCGGAAGGGGTGGTTTTTAGGGGTGAAAATTTTGAACTTTTTCAGGGACATAGACTGAAGAGCTCGTATCATATTCATTAAATACAACGTTTTTTAATGCATCTTATAACAGAGATATGCATTTTTGAAAGATACAATTATTTGAAGTGGTAGTTTTTATTGGGATGAATAAGGGTGCTAAATTTCTTTGGTTATATTTGAGTTAAACAGTGAACAGTTACTAGGACTTGGCACTCTCTTGCATTTTGTGATAATTCAAAGCCGTAATTTGTTGTAGGGATTGATATAATTCTGAATACTTTAAATTCAGCAAATTTAAGTTCTTATTTTAAGGTAAGAAAAAAACGCTGACCTGATGAAGCAATTCTGAGGTCATATTCGGGTTCAGCGACCTTGAAAACATAAGGGTACATTGGTATCGTTTCTGGGGAAAAAAGCATTTTTTTAGTGGATTACCTTAAATGCAGCAAATTTGAGCCCTTATTTTAAAGTTAAAAAAACACTGACCTGGTCAAGCAATTCTGAGGGCATATTCGTTTTCAGCGACCCCAAAAACATAAAGGTACATTGGTCTCGCTTCTGGAACAGACCACTTTTTTGTGGTGCTCTGTAATAAGTAAAATTTTTAAGGTTACGGTGTACCGGGAAAAAGATCGTTTTTCAGATTATGATTTATTCTATTAGTGCTTTAATCGATATTTTGAGGTACGAAATCAGAAATTTTGTATATGCATTATTTTTCAAGATATATATTATTGAAAAATAGTCTTTGTACGCGTTCAGAATGGCAGGTTGACGCCTCAGCTACTTTTCTTAGCCGCAGCCCCTGTCTGGAGCTCTGCCTTCGATGATTGCGCAAACTAACAGCAAAGATTCAGTTACACCTGAAACGAATATTGGCAAATACAAAACATTATTGTTTACCTTTCTTACACTTTAAGTCATTGTCATAATATTATACTAAAAATACATGTTGAATTCGCGCAGTCACCATTTCGCCGAAGACTACCTGAGATCTCTTCCCCCACGAAAGCGCTTAACGGCGATAAATTCCCCTTCTAAGCTGCCGGCTAGAAGAATGGTCGATATATTCACCGAGGCAATGCTTCTACTTACTGCACATGTTTCGTTTAGAGCGGGCCTTTTCAATATTTCGATTGCTTCTCTATGCCTACTTGGGAGGATATTAAGTTTTCTTGCGATGACTGTTGTTTTGTCAAATAAACTGTTACGTCCCGTTTTGATATAATCCTCAGCTAGTGCTGATTGCATGAAATGTTTTAGCCTAGCGTTACTTTCGTGTTCCTTAACACGTTTTCTCACCGGTCTCCCGGTCGGCAAAATTCATAGTTTTGTATACGCGTGAAACCCGAAATTTCTCTTTTCAACCAAATTAATCATCGTGAAAGCATTAAATCTGTTAGTATAGCTTCTAGTACGTGTGTATTTATCGGTCGTTTGGTAATTTATGTCATAGCTCACAAGAAAGTCAAAATTGAAGTCTCGGAAGAAGGATGAGGGACTATGTCACGGATTTAATGGCACAATTGTGAATAACTTCTTGCATTGTATAAGATGTGGTACTTTCTACCACCCAGGATGTACTAACGAAGGAAGGAACCTTCATCAAGGTGTGTTAATAAAATGTTGTGGTCCGAGAGCAAAATCACCTACCGCGATCTTCATGGAGGAATAAGAAGAGATGCTAAAAAACAAAATAGACTTTTGCGTAACAAACACAAGGATGAACTGAAAGAACAACTCAAAATGGACTTCTCTGGCTGTCTCCAAGAACTAAAGGATGATATTATGAAGCATTTAAATAGAGTGAATGATAAAGCTGAGGAAAATAAGAAAGATAATAAGGCTATTAAGATCAGATTATATCCAGAAACAAAAGCAACTTCATTATATCTAAGTGCATCAAAGAAATAAATGAAAGAATTAACAGAAAGAAGATCATTCTAATATTTGGGTTCCCTGAATATTCCGACCATCATAGTGTGAATAATCTGGATGTAAGTGCCTAGTTACCCAAGAGTATAAGAACGGAGCTGTCATCGGACCTGCCACCCGAGATACATAGTTACAGGGTGGGACTATTTTCACAGGCCACAAGCAGACCAAGGCCGATTCGTATCATACTCTCTTCAGAGATCGATGCAATAAACATTCTGAAGAAGTATGCAACTCTGACAAAAAAACACTTCCAATAACAATGGCAACAATGCTCATTCGAGTAGACCTCACGAAAATCCAACAGGGCGAAATCAAGGCAACACTGGGTCAGCTTAAATCGAGATCAAACAATGGAGAAATAAATCGTCGACTTGCCTGAATCAACGATCAACCAAAAGTCATAACTTCGAAGAGGAAGGGGGACACAACGTTGAGTCAAGTGGAGGCAAATTAAACACTCGGAATTTGATAAACATATTTTACTGGAATACACGAGGCCTAACACAAAAACACAGCTACTGAAGTTATTACCGGATTTATTTAAATATAACATTTTGGCTCTTACGGAAACTTGGCTAAAATTTCACGTAAAGTCCTCAGAGCTTTTTTATGACTATCATTTCACTTGTTATCGAAATGATCGAGTAATTTTGATTGGTGAGGGGAGTTTTAATTGCAATCAGTAATCAAGTAAAAATATATTAAATAAATTTAGATATGATTAGACAAGAGTTTCTATTGGCTAACATTGTAGCAGTCAAAGTGATCACAAAAAAGAGCTCGGTTATTATTGGGAACATTTATACGCCACCAACTATGAAGTTAGATGATTTAAAAAGAAAGTCTTACTCTCAAAGATTTCTTCATATCTTATGATGCTCCTTTGATTGCGATGTATCATAAGCTGATCCATTACTATGTGAAGATTTATATGATCCAGCAATTTCGATTAGTGTAAAATTGAAACTATCCAACAATGGGCAAGTTAATTTTGTAAATGAAAATTCAAATAAGAGGCGGTATAATTATAAGATGGCAAATAAGGCCTAACTTTCTTTGGAATTATCTGGAATTGACTGAAATGAGCTTTAGGAATCTAGTAATGTAGATGCCGGTATAATGGTATAATGGTATAAGATCTGAAATAAAACGGCTAATAAAAAGGAGTTATATCTTACATACAAATGACTCTAAAGAAGCATTGCGTAAAGTTTCAAAAAAATTCTGAAAATTTTGTGGGTATCTTGAGAAATGAATCCAGGCTGCCTGGAATTATGCACATGAATGATTGAAAGACAGGCGCTCCTTAAGTAACTGTTAACGATTTTTATTAATATTTTAATAGTTTTTATACCCCCTGTAATAAATTTCCGAACGAATTTACTTTTTCACGAGATAGATGCAAGTGTTATACATTTAACATTTATGTGGTAGACATCAAACTTGCACTGGACAAATTTCCAGATAACCTTACCTCCAGGATTTGTCTTATCCCCAGTTTTTTGTATTCGAAATATGCGCTGACTCTCTGGTTAACCCTCTTTGCTTCATTTATAACTTAACGCTAGATAAAGGCACTTTTCCGAAAATTTTGAAGGTGGCAGTATTTAAAGTTGAAGATAAAAATTTTATTAGTAACTATCGTCCATCTCTATTAGGAAAAATCTCTCTGAGGAATTTGAGGTTTGTATTGCGAGTTTTACGTCCTACTTCATCAGCTAAAAAGTAGTAGAAACTTAACAGGGATTTGTTATTGGCAGATCTACTTTAACAAACCTAGCCGCTTATACGCAGTTCATAGCTAGAGCCTTAAATCATCGGAAACAAGTTGATACAATGTATTTAGATATAGCTAAATGCTTTGAGAAACTTAATCATAATATCCTCATATAGAAACTTCATAAAACTGATTATGCCTGGAAAGGTAGTATTATTACTACAATCTTTTCTACTAGATAGAAAACACCTTGTCCAATATGCAGGACATAATTCCATCCCCCTTACAGAATCATCTGGGGTGCTGCAGGGCTCTAATCTAGGACTAATTCTTCCTAGAGTCTTTTTAACGAAATAGATATATTCAGTAAGACTAATAAAATCATTTTTGTTGATGATACAAAAGCATATATGCAAACTGACTGTGCCGTAGACTATATATGTCAGGAATTGAACATTCAAAAATGCAAAGTAATTACATTCAAAAGAAACCGAGATCCCATTTTGTTTAGCCATGAACTGGAAAAAGAACAGATACAAAGAGTTTATATTATCAAGGACCTAGAATTTAATAGTGATCATCATTTAAGATATAAAGAACACATTGAAACTATTATAAAATCCGTTAACCGAGTTCTATGATTAATTTTTAGGTGTTATGAAACTTCAGAAAATCTAGTACCCTTATTGTGGCATTAAATTTTTTCGTTCTATCTAAGCTAAAATATGTATCTTTAATCTCCGTCCTCCTTTGAAATGCTAAATTTATCTCCTCGAAGGAATTTAAAAACGATTGTTAAAAATTCGAGTATTTTGGGAAGACGGAACCTATCCTCTGTGTGGTTGTGAATACAAAAATTTATGTGTGCGATTTAACGTGTTCACAATTTAAGAAAGGCACATTTTGCTCTCACTTTCTTTTGTATTTAAGTTACTTAGGGGTATGATAGATTGCCCTGAATTACTGAAATTAATTTCGTTTAGAGTACTACGTTTGAATTCTAGATATGCAGATTCCGAGATAGTGTACATACATGCGACAACGAATCCAGCGATTTATTATTCTCCAATTTTTACAATATTTCGTGATCTGAATAGTATGTACAAGAAGTGTTCAAATAATCTAGATATATTTGATTGCTCACCTGTGAGTTTTATGAGTTATGCGAGAGAGTATGTTTTGTCTAATACCAACATTTAATTATAATTTTAATCAAATAATTTTTTAATTAATTCTGGTAACCTGTATACAAATTATGGCCCTGTACTGGAATTTCTGTTGGGTCTACGTGAATAAAGATACAAATATAGATAAATACAAACACAGATCACTTACGTCCAACTCATTTGACTTTATCAAAAAGAGACAACAGATTCACATTCAACCCCAAGACATCATAATGAGTTTCGACATAGTATTTCTCTTTAGGAAAGTACCAATCTCTGATACATTGATATTATTCAATTTTTTACAAACTTTCCTTCCGAGCTCATGCCTTTGATAAAACACTGTCTCAAGAATATTTACATCTCTTTCAATAACAATAACAAACATCTAGAAAATAAAATCTTTAACCAATCCAAGCTTAAACCAAAATTTTTGTTCCTTCACGTTGATGACACTTTTGTCACCTGGCAACATGAAGTAGATAAAATGAAGAATTTTTTCGATTTCATCACTTGATTACATCGTAATATCGAATACCTACATGCCTCCTCCCACCACAACCTATCTAAAAAAAAAAAAACGGTCATTGACTCGCTTGTGTACAAAGCTCTCTCTATCAGCACTATCTGGACGTTAAATCGAAACGGGACATAGAATTTTGTTTAAAAAATAACAGTCATCGTAAAAAAACCAAAATATCTTTCCAAGAAAACATAGAAAAGCAATTCAAATCTTCGAACAACCTAATAATATCAATAGGGACGATAGATATATTACCAACCCGATTTGGCCTTCCATCCTCCCAGATTAAAAAAAAAGACTTGATTCGCCAATCAGATTCGACCAGTCCTCGCGATGGGGTGCTCCAGCCAATCATGTGCATCGTAGGGAGTACATATAAAAACAAAATAACCCGATACCTCAGTTTCAGGTCAGCCCTGAAGAAGTGAATAGCAATGTTCACGAAACGTCTACGAAATTCGTAGTATTGTACATGACTAGAAACCGATATATCTCTTTCTATCAAAATGAATCACCGTGAAAGAATTAAATCTATTATTAATAATAAAATTTTAATATAATTTTAATATAAACAGGTTGTCGATTCGGCAGACGATTTCTAATTCCCGGTTATTTCACGGTTTATCCGGTCAGTTTTTTTATGTTCCTGGACAGCTAAGAGTAACATTTATATTTTCCGCCAAATGCAAACATTTATTTTAATTCATGCAGTTTATTTGGAACATCCTTAAACACAGCAGAGAAAAGCTTTGCAATATGAATTTTCAACTAAAATGATGTATTTTCAACTGGAACACTTAAATTTTCAACAAAAAAAATATATTTCAAACAAGAAGATCAATTTTCAAATAGAAAAATTAATTTCCTGCCAAAAAATATAATTTTTCAACAATATACATGAATTTGAAGCAAACAGTCGAATTTTTAATTGAACAAAACACATTTTTATCCAAATACAGTTTTTACAAATTTCAAATTAAAAAAAAAAATTTCAACTAAAACAATTAATCATCAATTGGAATAGTTAAATTATCGAATAAATAAAGTACTTTTTCCTAAAAAGATAAATTGTCAATGAAAACTTAAAGAATTAAATTTTAAGTTAAAAAATTACTACCTAACTGTGCAGATGAATTTTGAAACGAACAATGTAAAATAATTAGCATTATAATTCGAAAATATTTCTTCTTTGGAACAGTACTTCTATTCTACAAATATATATATATACAAAGAAATTTCTTTTCCACACCGATTCTTTTGGATGGAAATCAAAGACGAATGTGTTCGAAACGTAAATATATCGCGTCCTCGAAACGTTTATTTTCATGACCAAGTGACTCCAAGTAGAAAATCAATTTGTAACTATTGAAAATGGTGTCTCAAAATTAAAAATTGTAGACGATATAGTAGTTTTTGCACATAAAAATCAATTTCTCACAAATTCACGTGCAAATTTGTAGAATGGTGTTTTGGAGGCCGCTGATTACGAATGCGAGATAAAATTTGCAAATTCAAAATGGCGGGAAAACAATTAATTACGCGTATTGGTATGATTATATACACTACGGGGTTTTGGAGGTCGCTGATTACGAATCCTAGATTAAATTTAACATATTCAAAATGGCGGATACAAAATCGCGGCCAAAAAATTTTTATCACTCTTATTGGTATGATAATGTACATTAAGGTGTATTTTAGGTTGCTGAGGATGAATCTAACGTCAGATTTGGAAAATTAAAAATGGCTGCTCCAACATGGCTGTTGAAAAAAATTGAATTCCATTTATGTGAATAATAATATGTACCTTAGAATCTCTTGGGTCGCTGATTACGAATCCGATGTCACAATCAATAAATTTTTAATATTGAATCCAAAAAGTTGTATAAAAAAGTAAAATAATAAAACAAATAACTTTTGTTGTCTGTTGACAGATTTTTTGCTCATAAAAAATATTGTGGAATAATAATCAACAATTATGATATGTAATAATGCTATTAGGCCGTACTTAGGTTCTATTAAAAAATTGTAGAATATAGTGGGCCATGCAATCCGTAACGATACGACATCATACAGCATCTATCTGTTATTGCTAAATTCAACTTTTCGAAAATTTCCGTTTATGTGATCTAGAATTTCGTCATTTTCATAAACAGGAATTTCACCCAAAAGCTCGCAAAGAATCGTTTCACATACTTTTCTTAAAGCGTGTTGGTTTTGTTTTTTGAACCGCAGATTCGTAATCGGCAACCCAAGAGACCCCTTAGTATACATTATTATACTAATACGCGTATTAAAAAATTTGTTGGGCCGCCATTTTGGATCCCCCATTTTGGATATGTCAAATTTTATCTCGAATTCGTAATCAGCGACCTTCAATACCCCTTAGTATACATTATCATACCAATACGTGTAAATAAATTTTTTGGCCGCCGTTTTGGATCCGCCATTTTTAATATATCAAATTTGATTTTGGATTCATAATCAGGAACCTCCAAAATCCCTGAGTATATATTATCAAACCAATAAGCGTATTTACATTTTTTCGTCCGCCATTTTGGTTTCGCCATTTTGAATTTGTTAAATTTGATCTTGGAATCGTAATCAGCGACCTCCAGAACCCCTTAGTATACATTATCATACCAATAAGCGTAGTAAAATTTTTTGGCCGCCATTTTGAATTTGTCAAATTTGATCTCGGATTCGTAATAAGCGACCTCCAAAACAGCCTTCTACACAGTTTCACGTGAATTTGTGAGAAATAGATTTTTATGTGCAAAAACTACTATATCGTCTAAGATTTTTAAATGTGAGACGCCATTTTGAATAGTTACAATTTGATTTTCTCAGTGGAATCACTTAGACACAAAAGAAAAAGATTTGATGACGCGATATATTTACTTTTCGAACGCATTCTACTTTTACTTCTATCCGCAAGCATCGATTTAGAAAAAAAAAATCTTTGAAACACGAATTTTCGCTAAAAAATTGAATATAGCCCATTTAAATTAGGGGTTTTCTCTAAAACCAATGGCAGCTTCGGAAAGATCGTGAAATTCTACGTAGATATTAATCTATTAAAAAGAATTTTTGACAGTTTTCATTGCACTTAAGAAGGCTCAAAAAATGGAAAAATACGTCCCGTCAGGGCGTAATGGGTTAATGGAAGGAATCTTGTAAGGAGGTTAAAAGTTTCCTTTATTATTTAAAAGTTAACTATTTTGTTGAAAAAGCAATTAAAGTTTAGTTTGAAATTAACTTTTTGAAATAAAAACTTCACATATTTCATTTTTATTTGAAAGCTTATCTTTTTAGGTAACAGTTTCACTATTTGGTTGGAATTTTATTATAAGTCCATGTTAATCAATTAATTGCAAATTAATTAAATTTTAATTCTCAATTATTTGATATTATTGGGAAAAAATTCACAAATTAATAAATGATAATTTAAACAAATTCAGCATTTAACTACAATTTGTTGTCACAAGGGGAAAAAAGTAATTCATTTATTTTGAATAAGCCCGCGCTCAACGACACATGCGCAGTGAAAAGAAGGATTGCCTCGGAGAATATACCGACCATGCTTCCAGTAAGCAATGCAGGAGGGCAATTTGTCGCCGACGAGCGCAATAAAAGAGGACGAGGTTCCAGGTATTCGTCGGCGAATTGACGATCGCCCGCTAAATTTACTTGTGAAATATGATAATAATATTAATTTTGTTTATCTTAGTTTAATTTTGAATGTTTCAATTTCATCATTTGGGTTGCAGTGTGTCATTTCCAAGGAAAGACTCATATCGAAAAATGTTTTCCATAATTCACTTTATAGAGATGTAATGTTATACAAAATATATTACAGTTTAAGTCAAAAATAATCAAAGTTGCATTCTTCAAATCTATGGTTGAACTTTTAATTTCATATTTCAATGTTTTTAAACCATTTTCACATTCTCGTCATTTATGATTGAGATAATAATCAGAAAAAAAGAGTTCTTCAACGGATCTTTATGTTTAGAGACTCCCTAATGCCGAAAAACTAATTTTGACGATGGTGCCTGCCTGTCTGTTTGTTCGGCTGTTCGTGCGCCCGGTCATCGGTAAAGACGATAACTCTCGACAAAAATTATGACATTTTTGAACAAGCGACACAAACTAAGTGAAATAAAAAAAGTTGTTTAATTAAAAAGGAGCTATAAATTTGGTTAAAATCATTTTGTAAAATGATGCATAGTATTTGTTTTAATTTTGAAGAAAATTACATTGAAAATAAAAAAAATTACATTAAAAAAAACAAACCCAGCGATTAAAAAAATGAGTGAAGAATATTGTGCACCTAAATCACATCCAGAAATTTTATATAAATGAGTTTATAATAATACACATAGTTTTGATTTTAATCTTAAACAATTACCTCAAAAATAAAAGTGAAACGTTTGTTTAAAAACGACAAATGGTATGAAAAACAAAACGATAGACAAAAGTCTGAAGCCGAAAACCATGTTTTGGAAATAGCGTCAGTCTGTCTGTCGGTCCGCCCTTCCGAGAAGTCGACAACTAAAAAAAAGGATGGGATCAATTCGAGGTTTGCCCAAATGTTTTAGGTCATAAAAAAGGAATAAGTTCATTAACCAGCATTCTCTGACTAACGGTAATGGTTTTAACCATCAGAAATGCTCTTTAAAAATCGAATAATTGTTTTTGAGCACGAAGCAAACGATCGTGGACGTTTGTCGTGTAACTTGATTCTTACGTTTAATTTGAATAAACGCTATTGCTTAATTTAAATGTGGTGGTAAGTGAAAATAAAAGTGATCTTGGACACTACGCAAAACTCCACCACGCCCAGTTTCTAGAAAAAATTAAAAATCTCTTTTAATGGAGAAGATCAGCAGAACCCGCACAGGACCAGAATTGAGAAGTTATTTTGATACAGCCACATAATCCGTTGAATCTCAGGCCACCTACACCTTTATCACTGGAAGGAAATCTAGCTGAAAATGGAAAAAGTGGAAGAAGGAATTTTTAATCTACATGGAAGCTACATAGAGCTCCTTGAAGCCAGATGAAGCGAAAATCTCAATCCTTCTCTATACCATAGGAGATAAGGCCCAAGAAGTCTACGATACTTTTGAATTTACTGAGCAACAAGAAAGGAATTACAAAGCCGTTATTGTAGACTTGGAAGCAAATTGTGTACCTATAATAAATTAAAGCGTCTGCAGACACATTTTTCCAAAGATTGTGGAGGGACGGAGAAACAGTTAAATCATTCGTCACCAACTTAAGAAGGCTCAGCATGAATTGCTCTTTTCGAGTTATAAAGGACAACCTGATTAAAGATCAAATAAAAAATGAAATACAGAGTACAAATTTGAAAGACCGCCATCGTAGACGGACACATCTAACTCTGGAATCATGCATGCGTCTTTGCAGAGCTGCTAAACTAGCAAATCAGCAAGTTCAAACGTTCAGAGAACATAAAGGCTTGATGCTGGTGAGTTTAACAAATAAGCTAAAAACTTGAACCAAAGGAGAAGAGGTCAAATGACAAACCGAGGACTTCAGAGCCTAGACAAAACTGATTCATTAGAATCATCCTACATGCAGCCGACTCAACACTCGAACAAATGGAAATATAAACAAGCAGCGAACAAAGGAAATCAGAAGCAGTAGTCAGCCTGTAGTAGATGGGGATACAGTCTAGGAAATCAGAATAGGAACAGATGATAATACGGGGGAAATCTATTTTCTAGGCGAAATTAGTATAGAAAATTTAAACGTAGGCTGGACAGAAAATGTAACTTTTATAGAATCTGATAAAAATATCCCTTGTAAGCTAGATACTAGCGCGGAATGTAATATCATGAACCTTGAAGGTTTTAAAGGAAACGGTCCGCAAATTCAATTGCTAAATACTTACGCGAGACTTACAAACTGAAATGGAACAAATATTCTAGTTGTATGCAAATTTAGATTACCTTGTCAACTTATAATTGCTAATGTCCAGCTAGAAATGATTGTAGCAGATTGCCCTAACAAAAGCCCGACATTAGATCTCAAGACTGTAGAAAAATTAAAACTACTACGTAGAGTATCATGAATAGACATTTTATGATAAAGATGATTTAGATCTAAACTATGTAAAGCAATTAATGGATACGAATAAAATCTTTTTCGAGGAATCGGTAAACTCGACTATGTGTACGATTTTTAATTAAAATCGGCATATACGGGAAAAATTAACCAAAGTTTTAATTATTCACTAAAAGTACCTACTTTTCATTTTAGTTTTATTTATTGAAAATACGATGGGAAATCCAAAATTCAGATTTGCAACTAAGCGATGCAAAATACGATAAAAAGTTTTGAAAAGCAATTATATGTCTTAAAAATTACTAAAAAGTGTCTGAAAACTCTTTTTTGATAAAAAATTGTCATTTTGGTTTAATGCCGTGAGACACGGAAACTATTTCAAAAAGGAGTTGCAGCTATTACAAATTTCTAAAATATTTATTCAAACATTTTTTATTGTACGTATGACTTTGGTTGTATGTATTGAGAATATTATGAAAAAATCGAAAATTCAAATTTGAAGCACAACGAAGCAAAATACGGGGAAAGTTTTTGGAGCAATTTCAGCGTTTGAAAATTACTTTTTCTTTTTTTTGAACAACTTTTTGGCAGGACTCCTCGTTTTTAATTTATGTTTAAAAACTGATACAACGCCAGATAGATGTTCCATGATTGTGGCTCGTTATTTGAGGGTAATTCTGAAAATAAATATACGTTTAGAAATTTTAATCAAAAATCGAGCGCGTAGCGCGAGTGTCACGCCGAGAATGTGCATTTTAAAGCCTACAGAGCATTAAGTAATTTTATCATAAGTATAAACTTAATGACGTAGAGAATTCAGAATGTCCCAGTGGGGACAAAATTTGGCGACGTCTTTATGACATCGTTGCGACATCTTTACGCCCACTTTACGGCATCCTATGTCCGTGTCGTTATAGTGTATTTACGATATCTTAAAGACATCGTCAGATCATAAGACATATTTACGATATCGTAAGGATGACTTAACGGCATGGACATAGGATGTCGTAAAATTGTCGTAAAGATGTCGTAACGATGTCGTAAAGACGTCGCCAAATTTTGTGCTCAATGGGGTGAGTTCTCTTCAGTTTCAAGTTTAATTCATTTGCGTAGTTTCATCAATAAAGTTTAATTTCTAGGATGTAAGTTTATCAAAATTTTATTTGGAAAATACCATTTGCAAAGTTTGATTATACAAATCACACCATGTTCATGTTTCTTCTTTTAAATATTCTCAAACTTGCATTTTCACATCTGAATCACAAAAATAATTTTTTTATTTCCGTATAAAAAATATAGGGTTTTCCTTTTTCTATATTGCGTGTGTGCTAATATTATACTCAAAATTATCCAACTTTCTTTTTGTTGTTCTATTTTTTTTATTGTAAATGTAAATGAAAAGAGTTGTGTAAAGTTCAAAAGGTTTTTAGTTTAAATGAAGAAAATGTTTGCTCGCTTTAACCGAAAATTGAACCAGAGTGATGGATCTTATAATAATAAAATTAATTTTCAACAAAGAAGTTAAACTTTTTACGAAGTGATTGAATTTTCAATCAGAGCGGTGGCTCTTGAAATATCAATCTGAATTTTCGGAAAAGTGGTTGAGCTTTCAACGAAGTAGTCGAATTTTCAATCAATAAAAATAATTTTCTGTCCAAAAAGATAAAATTACAATAAAATTTAAACGAAATTGTTGAATTTTTAATCAAAAATATACAAATTAAATTTTCAATTAAAAATATTAATTTAAAATATGTAACGAATTTTCAAAAAAATATTTAAATTTTCAACCAGCGAGTTGGATCCTCAAACAATAAAATGCATGTGTGGAAAAAAGTTCAAGTTTCAAGCAAATAATTGAATTTTCAATCTCTAGAAATAATGTTTTGCCAAAAGGAAGAATTTGTAATAATATACATTAATTGTCAACCAAATTGTTGAATTTTTATTCAAAAATGATCATTTTGTTACCAAAAATAGATTAATTAAATTTTAAGTTTAAAATATTAATAAAAAGAGATTTTAAAAAATTGTTGAATTTATAATCAGAGCGATGATTATTGAAAAACGAATTTTTAACAAAGAAGTTAATTTTTCAAACAAGTCGTAATTAAATTTTCAACTCAAAAGATTTATTCTCTGCCAAAAAAGATAATCATACAATAAAATACATACATTTTCCACTAAATTGTTAACATTTTTTCCAAAAATATATGAATGAAATTTTCAGTTATAAAATTAAAAAAAAATCCATTAAAAAAATCGTTGCATTTTCTGCTAGAGAGACTGCTCTCCAAAGAACAAAAGGAATGTTTAAAAAAGAAGTCTTACTTTAAACCGATTAATTGATTTTCCAATCAAAGACGAACTTACAATAAAATACATACAATTTCAGCGAAATTATTAAAGTTTCGACTAAGAACGGTCAATTTTGAACAAATAGTAAAAAATAAAATCCTTGTTTAATAATTATTTAGGAAAAACAATTTTGTCATAATTAAATTTTCAATTTAAATATGAAATAAAAAGAACAAAAGGAATTTTTCTCCGTGAGTTTGATCTCTAAATAATAAAATGAATTTTTGACAAAAAGTTAAACTTTCAACAAAGAAATTGCTTTTTCAATCAATAAGATTAATTTGTTACCAAAAAAGACATGAGTATAATAAAATACATAAATTTTAACCAAATTTTAGACTTTTGAACTAAAAATGATCAATTTTCAAACAAAAATAGAATAATTAAATTTTGAATCGTTAACCAATATAAAATTAATGTTTGCAAATTAGTTCAACTTTCAACCAAGTATTTAAATTTTTAACAAGAAAACGATAAAAAGATTAAGTGTTAATGAAAAATTGTTTCATCGAAGTTTCAACTAAAAACTACTCAATCATTGCAATTTTAAGAAAAACAGATGAATTCAAAATGAAACATTGTACAGGCGGATTTTGAACTCAAAACGATTCAATGTTTCACTAAATATTAGAATTCTTAACTGGAAGAAAGTAATATGATAGACTTGAAAATTAAAGCGTATTAACCCAATTACCGTGTGATTTAGTTTTTTATTAACCTCTTTGAGCGGCTTTTTTAAAAAGGAAAGTTTAAACAAACAAACCGCTTCTGTGTAGAAGTTGTTGAGAAATTCAATTTTCAGCGTTAAGTTAAATGTTATTCTTTCAAATTTTCAGGAATGCTTTAAACCTTTACCGCCATGCTGCAGCATGCTCAAGTCGTCAGATACATTCAAGATGAGTCCAGCGGTTGCAGTTTAACCATAACATGTTTGAACAATTTTATTTTTCGCCGAAACTACTTACGGTAAAAAAGAGAAGTCACAAGTTGCACATCTATGTAACGAAGCGACTCTTCATTTAGCTCGAGAATCCATTTTCTGGCTGGCAATGTTATCTCGAATTATTTAAACTTTTCAGGATTCTGAAACCTATATAAAACACATGAGTTCCCAGCAACAGCAACTTTTGCTGTCATGAGATACCTACTGAAGTATATAGTGATGACGAACCAAATTCCGAAAATAAACTCATGGGAAAATTGAGTCCAGATTTGGATTTAGAATGTGTTACATCAGCTTCAAATTACCAGAGAGGGACCGAAAAAGGAGAATCAGCTGTAAAAGTGCTAGAAGATTAGTTGAAGAAGCACTGCTCAGTAGAGAGGATTTTTGGATCATGATCGCGACAATAAGGCACGCGCAGCTGAAGCGATTGGTGGGAGAGCCTAATCAACTAAAGGTAACCAAACAGAAGAGGAATTTTTTATGATAGGAAGCCTAGAGATCAGTCAGAATTGAAAATTGGGCTTAAGACTGTGTCAGGATACCGTATGATACCTGATGGTTCATCTGACCTTTCTTATTCTCAGGCTTTTGAACTCCAGCTCGAAGTTCGACGGGGCGTTGTGGTGCTTAACCGGAGGCTACTGTGTTACGTTACATAATAATCTCTTTTCCGCATTACGATGCAGGTCAATTCCAAGGCGCGTTCTTTTTGCATGGATTTCTCCAGTAGGCCTAATCCACTTGGCAATAACGCATGCGGTTTTTTGTTTTGAATATGAAAGAAGTTCTTTAGCGCGCTCATCTGAAATATTGATTGAAGAGGCGGTACAACACAGGAACTCCACAAAATGCTATCACAGGTTAAGTACCACAACGTTCCGTCAAGCTTCGATCTGAGGCTCAAGCGACTTACATTAAGAAGGATCGAAGGAGCCATCGGGTATCATTAGGTACCCTGACACAGCCTTAAGCAGGAAATTAGACATACTGCAACTGTGAAATGGATTCCTAACAAAAACAAAACGAAGAGAACTTTGGTAGAGCCGCTCACACTACGCTTAAAATTGTCGCGCTAATCACACAGTGATTAGCACCACTTCTATTTAGTAGAACGGCTCCACTGATTCAGATGAACCATTACCTCAAACAAGTCGAACCCGTTTGAATAACAGTATAATCGAGACTTTCTGCACACACAGCGGTTGCAGCAAATTTCCGCACTGGCACAGTTGAGAAAAATATAGCACCCACTTTTCAGAGCGGCTAATCGCCGCAAGTTCGGGGTAACTAGTGCCCTGATTCTACCATGTGAACGTGAAAAACAAATTGTGCAGATGCATTATGGTGCAATAAAAACCCTTTTCTGCCGAATTATCAGGGAATGCTGCTGAAAAAGAGAACGGATCGAAAAATGATTTATCAGGTAGACAAGCGATGGACTCTTGTGGATCAAAGCAACAGTTCCAAGTGGTGGTCTGGTCATGGTTCCAAGGAGTCCGAATGATCAGGGCGGAGTAGAGCCTTTATTAGATCTATCAGCGAAGAGACCCTTAAGAGTTTGTGTTAAACCAGCAAAGTACAAGGCCCTTATTTCATAAAAGTGAAACTGGTTATCTAAATGCCTCATATTACATTCGTTTTTTTATATAATGATATTCAAAGTTTGTTAACAATTCCATTTTAAGTTTATTTTTGAAACTCAAATTGTTTTTCCTATCCTTCATTATTGTTTTCTAATCAAAAAAAGATGTTAGGGATATAAAATTAGAGAATTGTGTATATATTGGGCGCACATTCGAGAAAAAGGAAAGGCAAACGACGCCTAAAGTCACAATGTATCTTGTGCATTATAATTGATAAAACCAGTTCATTAATCAGATTTCATTATTTTGATCCACATATAACAATCCTCTTGACTTTTCTCTTTTGCAACTCAAAATAAGTGATACATGTGAATATGAAATATTTTAAAAATTGTGGTAATCTTATGAATTCATTTTTCATTTAAATTTAAAGTTTGGGTTAGATGCGTGACAAGTCATTTTGCGTATTTTTTTATTACTAATTTCTATACAAAATTTGGATAAATGGAAAACTTCTTCTTTACTGATCAATAAAGAGGAAGGTCTGTTAAGTAACAAATGATTTTTTTTGCTTTTCAAAATCATAAAAAAAAAACCAATAATACTTTAAAAAGTTTAACTACTGTGAGTTCTCTTTCGGTTCATCTGTTCGTCGGATTACAATTTTTTTAAAATTTTTATCAACACATTTTTTTCTACAACAATTTTTTTTATACGGGTCCCAAAATGCTGAAGAAAGGGAAATAACTAAGGTCTAAAAGAAGTTTCATTTTAATACTAAGTTTCTATATGCAATAGTTTCGTAGAAAAATACTTTTAAACAATTTTCTAGAATACCATTTCATAAAAGCTGCCATTTATAAAAAAAAATGGTGAAACCAATAAAATAAGGTTCACAAAGTTTGTAGAATACTTATTAGTTTGGCAAAGTTTCAAAGAGGCCGCTAAAGAGGACACGATAATTTTTTTGTGTGAACACCGGATTTCTTAAACGTAAATGATTGTATCAATTGTTAAACAAGTTTTAGCGAATCCATCAAATAATTTTTTCCTCTGAAACTGACTCATAAAATGCAAATATCTACAAGGACAAGCCTGGCGCTTATCATCAATGAGGTAACGTCTGACGAATGTATCAGATATTCGAAGATAGCGCTCAAATATCCAATAGTTACAGTTTTGGTTTGTTTGTTCTATTATAAAAAAGAAGTTTTTTTTAATTAAAAAAATGAGGATTTTTTATACCCTTGTCATATACTTGGCCATTATCCTCAATTCTATTGGTAAATATAATGATATAATACATCAACAATTTTAAGTACATTCTTCTAAACTGCTCGCAAATCAGAACTCGTGCGATTTGATATGCATTGTCGCCATATACTATTTGTTTTCAAACTTCAATCGAAAAGTGGACTTTTTTAGATGTCCTGAGTTATTTTAGCGTAGTTCTAGAGAACCTGATGCTTTTAAAAACTAGTTTTGGCCAATGCAACAAAGAAAATTTTTGGAATAAATAAGCAGCCTTCTACTTTTGTAAAATCACACATTTTTCTACACAATCCTTCACTTTTAAAGGAGTTGTGATGTTCTATTATAGTAAAACATTGGCAAAATAGAAACATTGAAAGATACGTTTTCCAAATTGGAAATTGTCGACGAATTTTTTGTGTGCAGTTCTGGTTCGCCCCGGAACAGTTCTACAAAAAAGTCTCATACTACATACATCTTAATGTAGTTACATCCCAAAACACTAGGACACTGCAAACAATACCTACAACCCTTGAAAAGAATGTGTTATCACACAAAAGTTAAATATAAAATTTGAAAATTACATTATTTCCAGATCCTAATTCAGCTAAGCTTGACGGATGTCGCGTACTAAGTACCTTTAAAAGAGATACATCGATTTCACTCTTATATAGCGTGGCCTTTATCCGACGTGGTAATATCTAGTTTGATGTAGCTGTACACGGTTTTTTACATTTTATAAATAGCTCAGTCAACAGAATTTCTAACATTTTTGGCCATCTTGTTTAGTTTTTGATATTGCACCCCATCTATATGATTAATATATAATATTGCGGTTGTATTCTCTACTCTAATAAGAGTCCGACACAAATATTTGTCTAAAACAAAACATCCTAAACGATCAAAGGCCATCTTTAATTCCAGCAAATTGATACAATCTTTTTGGTCCTCTTGATTCCACCAGCCATATCTTTTCTGAATATTGCAACATGCAACCCATTTCGTTGGAGACGAATCTGAAAATATTTCTATATAAAAACTTGAAGTTCTAATTGGATTGCTGATTACGGAGACATTTTTAATCCACCAATCGAAATAATTGGTTACATCGTCGACTATTTGCAATCTAGGGTCAAAATTATCATAAGCAATTTTTAAAGATGGACTTTTTTATCGTTCCATTGATTTTTTGCAAAGCCAACCATATTTTACCCCTAGACATGATAAAGCCAAAATTCCAATACACTGAGCGAAATTCCTTATTTTACATTAATTCTTTGAAAGGAAGTTTTTGGTTAAGTTTAGTACGCTTATTCTCTTTTCCTGTGTCAATTTTACTATAAATTCTAGGCTGTTATAAAGGAGTCTTGAAAAAGTACACTACTGCGAACGATTTAAGAACGACTTCTCAATATTGAATAAAATTAAAAAAAAGACCAAATAGCAATTAGGGGTTTATACACTAATTACTGCTTTGTGGTCTTCTAGTATAAAATGGGAATACCCTATACATTTCTTGATTAATTAATTTAAATTTGGAATGAATTTTCTTTGCTTATTTGGCTCGTTTACCAAAGAATAAGACGAAATAAATGGAATTGTGGAGGTTTGACATTCTTTGATAATGCCCTTGGCAATGAGTTCATCAAGAGCTCATTTGCATTGACGGTACTCATTCCCTGTTACTACATTAATATATTTATTTCTTTAAAAATAATTCTTAAAAAACTGCATTTCATAACCTTATTTATATTTAAGGATAAAATTATTAGTAGTCAATCCTTTCCACACACCTTGTAAATATTGTATTTAACCAACCGTCGTATCCTCTCTTCGGCCCGGCCTAGTGACCCCTGTTCTGTTTCCTGTTCTGCTCTGGCCTCTTGAGTTTAAAAATGGCTTATAGTCAGAATAAAAAAATCTTTTTTCCTTAAGAAAACTGATTCTGCTTTCCAGACTAATTCAACAATTTTTTGTGTTTGTGACTTGAACGATTTTTGCGTTCGCGCCTTAAAGGGTCTCTGGTCCGCCATGTGGACGATATTTACCTTCGCCGTTTAAACGGTCTTTGCATTCTCCGTATTAACAGTCTTAACGGTAATAGCTTTTGGCTGTGGCGAGAATTATGGCCGCCATTATGCTTAACTTCACTAGAATACCTTGGATCGAGACATGTACGATATGTGCGGACCCATTTGTTACGATCTTGATCGTAATGTAGGCTACGGCTGCGTGAGCTGATTGCTCGATCTAAGAGTAATCGAATCTTCACCATGAATAGCTTCCGTTTTAAAAAATAGACGAATAAATAATAAATCACTGGAGAAAGCACAAAAGACAACGTCTTCAGATCGCGAAAAAAAAATGAGTGAGGGCTGTGATTCAATCAAGCAGGAAGGGTATGGCTACAAATTTGATCCACAAGAATCAGACGAAAATGATGAAAGACGAAAGGAAGGCAAGTTAACGATAATGTGCTTGATAGAGGTAGGAGGAATAAGGTGACGGGCGATAGAATTAAGATTATAATAAGAGAAAAGGAGGGTGTTCTTTAGTTCTAGATACGTAGAAGACGGGACTGGAGCAAACTACAGATGATTTGGAAGAAGGGAAAACAATTAAGAAAAAGATGGGGATGATTGAGCAAATTATAATAAATGGTATAAAATGATTAAATAGTAAGGAGTACCAACGTATTTAGAAAGGGTGTGGTGAAAGAGAAGATGGTCGAAAGTGACAAGATTTAGTCTGGGAAGCAAGGTAAGGAAAGGGATTTATTGGAAAAAGAGGAAGTTTTGGGATAAGATCCAAAACACGAAACATTATATAATATTAGGTTGAACAATATTACTTATCGTATAAATGCATCTATTTCTAAACCTGCGTCTGGGAATACTTATTTAGATTTTTTAAAATGAAGTAAACACTTTAGTATTAATTGTATCATTACTAGTTTTCCAATGATCCTCATTAGCCGTAAAGCTTAAAATTAATTGCCTCACAATTGAAGATTTCTTGCTGAAATCGTTGGAGCCTGTTTTTCCACAATGACTATTGATATTTTTAACGACAATTACCGTAAAAAAAGAAAATTGTTGAAAACTTTGAATTTTTGTATAAATTTCGTCCCCCAACCTACAAACCCCAAATAAAAAGGCCTCAAACCTACAAACTAACAAGCCCTAAACCTACAAACCTTAAACCTTAAACCAACAAGCCCTAAACCCACAAGTACTGTATCAACAAACCCACAAACCCCAAACCAACAAACTTCAAACCCAGAAGCTCCAAACCCACAAACTCCACATACAGAAGCTCCATATCCACAAACGTACAAACCGAAAACTCACCAATCCCCAATTTATATCAATTTCTTAATTGGTATCATAATATGTGAGGTATTTGGGTTTGTGGAATTGAGGTTTGTGGTTTGGAGCTTTTTGGTTGGGGTTTAGTGCGTTTGTTGACATCGACCTTGTCGGTTTGGGGCTTCTTGGTTTCGGGTTTGTGGCTTTTGTGGGTTTGAGATTTGTTATGTTGTCGGTTTGGGATTTGTTAATTTGGGGTTTGTAGGTTTGGGAACGTAATTAATGCAGAAATTCCAGTTTTTTTTTAAATTTTTAGAATTTTACGGCAAATTATGACGTGCTGGCTCAATTTTGCGAATAGATTCGTGTTCAGCGATGCCAAAAACATAAATAATTCCTATTAGAGTCTAAGTAGACTCCCAAAACCATTTAGTGGTCTGGTGTAATTAATGAGCTTTCGTGTAAATATCAATTTCCTTTATAATCATAAACATAACCTCAAATTCTTTAAGCTTCCCGGTAAGAAGGCTTGCATTGATATGCATTTGGAAATTTTCTGCTAATCCTGAATATAATGGTGACATGAAAATTATTCCATTCATTTAATAACCGTTTGTGTCTTCATTTTTTTAATGCTCATGGGTGTTGAATTTATACCTTAAATTTAATTTCTTTTTGTAATCATTGGCGGCAATATTTTTTTGTATACTTCTGGTTCCGCAAAGCAACATAAAATAGAAAAATCATAGAATCTGATAATTTCACACATTTAACTGCTCTTATTGACTGTTTTTGTATAATTTTACGCAAAGAACATTTTAAAACAAAGTAGTGGCAATTTTATGTTAGCAGCATACATTTCTACACATTACCCGATATTTTATTTTTCTCTACATCCTCAAACTAAAAACGTCTGACTAAAAACAGAAGGTTATGTATGTCCATGTCGACAAGCTATTTAGTTTGTGCAAGTATTGCTGTCAATACCTAATGTTAAAAGTATTTACTCTGCACTAAATTATTTGAGTCAATAATAAATTATTCATAATCAGCCTTTTACGTCCGCTTTCAAAAAAATAATTTGAATGATTTTACTTTTCACATCTAACTTAAATTCTGTCATACAAAGAACATAACAATTGGTTCTATCATCGCCTCCTAGCGCGCTGTAAGTTATTTCGATATCTATATTTGGGAAATGCACGTAGTGCTTACCAATAAAGATTATGTACTTTAGGAAAAAATTAACACTTTTATTCTTGTTGCAGATTTAAGTTCACAATTTGACTGCTTACCAAATGGCGATCCTCTTCCCCGTTTTTCTCGCCTCGCACCTTGTAATTCTCCACCTAGATCTCTCCTTCCTGTGAGACGTAATTTTCCTGACGAGATTGCTTCGCCATCCGAGCCTACTCTTCGCGTAAGGTCCAGGTCTCCTGCTAACAAGCATCTTTCTTCAGGCGTGTTTGGACTTGAAATTGAAGAACTTAAATTCATTAGGCTTATTCCTCACATTAATCCACACCGAATATTTGAAATTCACAGGTACACTTTTTCTTCGGATGCGCCAATTGAAATGAGAGCAGTACGTGGTGTTACTGGGCCCATCCCAACTGAAGAGCAAAATGTTCTAACCACATCCACTGGCGACATAATGGCAATATTTGAATGCAACGGTAAATGGCTTCGTGGAATATATACTCGTGTGAAGGGTGCTCAAAAAAGGGCGAAAATGAACATGAAAACAGGCGCGGTCGTCGTAATGAGCCGAAAGGAAGTCGACGATACCTCCATAGGCAAAAATAACCCAATCTCACAGTATTTTAGAGTAGTACATGCACACACTGTTTAAACTAAAATCCTCTCCGCTATAATTCAATTTAACGAAATTAAAATGTAAAATAAAATATTGTTTGTGATCGGATGATCAAAATCCTACAAATAACTGGTAATTACAATAAAAAAGGTTAATATATCATTGTTCTCAAGGTGAACATGTTTTGAAAGCATCCCAGTCTCTCTGGTTCAGAATGTCTCAAGGTCTCAAGGTCTAATGTCATCAGTTTGCAACAATACAACAATATTTTCGTATTCAGATAACGTTTGTATATTCAGCTAGCTACTGCCAAATCTGTTGCCAAATTTGTTCAATCTGCTAACGCTTTTGAGCATTAATATTCCCTCCACATTCCTAGAACGGAAATAGGTTTATGATTTATGCGTGCTCATTCAACATTTTGCCTAGGTCATACAAAGTGATAAGCGAGCTGGCACTGAGTAGAATCCTATCATCGTGCGCGATTAAAAAAGTAGATGCATTTCGGTTAACTTCATGCGTAAAACCTTAAACGTACTGATCCGAATTTCCCTAATTTCCGAATTCAAAGTCCCAACTGAAAAGAAAAATGATAAAAGAGAGCTTAATTATTATAATCGATTAGTAGCAATTCATTATTAGTTTCTCTAAATATAGGTTAAAAGAAAGAAAGTGTAATCAAAATTCTAAATAAAATAAAGATTTTCAATTATCTTGAAAACGGTGATAGATGCGTGAAAACAGAACAAATTCGCAAAATTTTGAATGGGATTTTGGATGGTTCCACCTAAACCAATAAACAAATCTTCAAAATACCAAAACATATTTGTATAATTATCCCTCAATTTGAAGTAACACAATAGCCAGATATTAGGAATTTAAAAAAATTGTGTTGTGTTGGAAACGGCCAGAGATACCCGAAAACTGACAATATTATCAGGGTTTTCTTGAGAGATCCTCGTGAACACTTAGTAAAAAAGGTGGGTTAGTAAGGCCGCTTTTTGGGCTATATATTTGATGGTCTCACAAGTGATTTATTTTATTTATCCAACTAGGTCTCATAACCCTTTAAAATAATTTTTTCTGCAAACGATTTGATTACAAGAAATAGACATTTTTAGGTAAGAGTTTTATTCTTTAGAATCGTTTTGTTCAGCTGGAGATGCTGTTTCTTCTCCTCCATCGTCTGACCAACACAATGCATCATTCACACGGCTTTCGAATTTACGTGAAAATTCTTTTTTTTTGTCATATCCAAAGTAACCAAGAGACCTCACAACACTGGATATGTAAGCGCCAAGATCCTATCACTTTTGCACCACTTTTGCACTGGCATTACCATCCAATTATCGGATTGGCTCCAGCATTAGTTTCTATCGATAAGTCATAGACTTTGAAAGATGTATGTTGCAACTGGATTTTGTGCTCACAGAATTCCTTCCTCCTGTTTTTGTATAAGTAGGAAGTACATTCCAACATGCGCTAAATGTTCCTAGGTCTACGATTAAGCTTGCTTGAGCTGATGATCGTCTAAAGATGTGAGGTATCGCAAATTATCAAGATTCAACCTAGGAAAATCAGGTAGTGTCCCTTGAGTTATAGAAAGCCATGGTGCCTTTCTTTTTGCCCACATTTCTTTTTCTACTCGCTCTTGAAGGCGATTAGGCTGCGAAGCCAATAGCAAAATTCTGTAAGCGATCAACTGATTATTGGAATTGTTATGGATTCTGGAAGGTCGTAAGGCATTGCTAAAGGCACAGACTGACGTAATTCCCCATGCATGGGATTTAAGTATTTGGAATACTATCACTCAAATCTCTACGTTTTTATCATAGTCCCGAAATCCGCAATCGACAACAATAAAAGACTTTGAGCGCATTAATATACGCAGTTTCATTTAGTTTTGTTTTAAAAGATTGCCAAAGATACTAGGGTCTTTGTTTTTGTCATCAGCAAAATACGGAATGAAAAAATCGACTATATATCCTCTTTTCGTTACAAGCATCATAGGCCTAACCAGATTTCTTCCTTCATGCATGGAATAAGTCGGTCTTTGAAACCATTAATTGCTAGTTTTTTTTTGGAAAAACGTGTATGTATCATCAGCCACAGGACTACGAACATCTTGTCCATTTGCGAATATCGTTTTTGCCGTTGACGTAGCATGAGTTTTAATGACTGACTCGGGAGATATTTGGTTTATAACAAGATTGAGAGAAACAAAGGAGAACATCAGAACTGTCCTTGCTATCGTAATTTTTCGGCTAACTCTTCGGTTTTCTATGCCAAAAAGAGTTGATAAAATCGCATTGGAAAGACACCTGCGCCACTTGATCAACAATAATGCTAAGCACATATGCACAGAACGACCTTTTTTCGACGTACTTCAATTGAAAAACACTGTGCAACAACATTAAATTAATTTTTCGCCAATCCGGTGAGTCTATGATAATGTTCATCCTTAAGCGCATATGGATCATCGAATATACACCCTTTTTTTCTTCACATTCTCATGAAAATCATTGAGAAGGTCAGAAATCGATTCTACATGCATGTAATTAAAATCAGAGGTGGCTGGAATTAACATGAGAGCCTCTTTCTTTAAAACATTATCACTTAAGAGAGAAGCACAGGATCTCTCTTTTCCAGGAATCAAAATACCAGTATCGACGTAAACTCTCAATGCACAAAAAAAGGATTGATTATGACGATTGCTCTTATACGTGGGTAGTTCAATAAGTCCTTAGAATGACCAACAGATGGCGCGCGAATCGCTCCAAATAATCTGTTTTTAGTCAGCACCACTCCCGACTAGATATATGGTGCAGTCACAGTCCACATCTTCTGAGTTTACGTGTTTTTATAACCAATTGAAAAAAAAAATTGTTCGTTAAGAAAAATGGAAAAAAACGAGTTCAGAGCGGTAATCAAACATTTTCATTTAAAGGGTTTAACTCCATATGAGATAAAAAATGAATTGGACTCAGTTCATGGCACATCTGCCCCTGCCTTAGCAACGGTTTATAACTGGGTAAATGAATTTAAGCGTGGTCGTACATCAATAAGTGACGAACCGAAATCATCAATAAAATTCACGATATGGTGTTGAAGGATAGAAGATTAAAAGTGCGTGAGTTAGCTGAGGCCACAAGGATATCTATAGGTGCAGTTATGGCTACAGTTTTTTGGGATGCACGTGGAATTATACTTATTGACTACTTGGAAAAGGGTAAAACATTTGGTGAGAAAAAAATTCTCTTTCATCACGACAACGCCCGAGTTCACACATGCTTCGTTTCAATGGCTAAAATTGAAGAACTAAAATTCGAATTGGTCGAACACCCACCGTATTCACCAGATTTAGCCCACAGTGACTTTTTCTTATTTCCAAACTTGAAAAAATGGCTCAGTGTACAGAGATTTCCAGACAACGAAGACGTCATTGCCTCTGTAAGTGCTTATTTTGAGGAACTTCCGAAAACGCACTTTTCTGAAGGATTAAAAAAACTTGAAAAGCTATTGACCAAGTGTGTAGAGCTCCAAGGAGATTATGTTGAAAAATAAAAAAAAATTTACCCAAAAAAAATTGTTTTTTTACTTCATTCTAAGGACTTATTGAACTACCCTCGTAATGACAGGCAGTGCAGATGAATTGGAAGATTATACATCTTCTAATTAGAACTTTGATATCCTTGCAGTCAGAATCTGAAGTTTCTTTTTCACCGGAACATTCTGGATTTAAAAAAATCTTACCAGATAGACGAATAAATGAAGGTAAGAAGGTTATTGGTAGAGCATGTCCCCTTATCAGAAGTAAAAATATATCAAATAAAGCTAAAATGGCAATACATAATTCTATATTTTTACCGACTGTACTATACGGTAGCGAGACATGGACTTATCAAGAAAAAGATAAGAGTAAAATTAACGGAATTGACATGAGATTCATGCGCATAATATGCGGGAAACCCCTGATGGACAAAGTAAGTAACGACATAATTCTAAAAGAATGTGGTGCAGAAGAGACGCTAGTAGACGCATGAGAAAGAAATCGGTTAAGATGGTTCGGACATGTTGAGAGAATGCCAAATGAACGACTAACGAAACAAGTGTATCAAGGTAAAGTAAATGGCAGCGTGCCCAGAGGTAGACCGCGGAAAGAATGGTTAGAATGTGTGAATGAGACCCTAGTTAGAAGAGACAAAAGAAGTCACAGAAACACGAGAGCCTGCATGAAAAAATTCATGGACATAAAAGAAGCTAGAGAAATATGCCAGGACAGGAAAGTATGGCGACAGATAGTTAATAAAAAGAGTGTCAGTAGAGTGAATGACACCTGAAACAAAAGACCTTGGCCACTAATGGACCCAAGTGGGAAACCTTACATAATGAATTCGTGAGGTTCTTCACTTGAGGTGATTGTTAGAGAGATTGATCAGCAACCTGGGTCGGAGCAGTGTTGCGGAACGTACGTGTTATTTACTTAAATAGAATGAGAATTCTATATCAATCTGAAAAATTTCTATCCCTTCCACACACTACTCCCTTCCCCTACCGAGTTAGTCACGCCTACCCCGAAAGGGAAATGGCTTAATGGTGTAATAATAATTGCCCTTACCTGGTTGTAAAATATTTGATAATTCATTTTCAGAAAAACTCGTCTCTTTCACATCTGTAGTCCGACGTTTTTAAATCGAAAAGTGTCGACAACTATCGCAAACGTTCGACGAAATGGCTAGTGTGCTATTAAAAGCAGTTTTGAAAACATCTAATGCCCGTTTATCCTGAGTTAATGATAGGTGTCTCATTGGATTTAAGAATTCGAAGCAATAAGAACAGCATTTTTTCCAGCATATTAAGTAATAATTGAAACTTTATTTAAAAAAAATTATTTCACCAAGAAGAATAAGGGAGAATAGCTCAAAGCATCGACAACAAACGCAAATACCGTTTGGAGGCAGGGAAACAGTTGAATGTAGCGCAGCAGCAGTCGCGTATGAACGATAGTATTTTGTTTTCTATTCCATTGATTTCCATTCATTTTAATCTCTTTTAATGTTTCCAGTACCGGCCTTTGTGGAGTGGGGGGGGGGGCAGGGTGACTTCTCAGGGCTCCACGAAAGTGCAAGAAGTTCGTTAGTGCGAATTATTTCTCTGAAAACTAATTTATTATTGCCTCGCTTAAAATGAGAAGTTTAAAACGAGTTAGGAAATCTGAAAAATCGGCGATTTTCTGGCGTTTTTTTGAAAATTTAGCAATTAACTTTTTCGGGAATTTGGGAATTTTATCAATTTAAAAATTCGAATTTCAAACTTTTGTTGAAGAAGATGCTCAATCCTTAAGGATCGTCGGCCCGCGGCCTCGCCGGATGACACTTGTACTGCTAAAAAGTAGTGAGCAAGAATAAAACAAACTCTATGGGACCGAAGCTCCAAGGCCTGCCCTTTAGATGATATAGGCTGATAAAGTTCCATGTCTGTAGAGACTCAAATCCGAAACTACAAACAAAAACATACAGTTTTTCCGATAATTTATGCTCTAAACTATTTTTTATGAATTCAATTTTTCACATTTTATCGCCTTTGTCCGATTCTTCAAATACCGCAAAGATATTATTCAAGAATTTTGCAGGTTCTTTCATTTCTGACTGAAACTTACCCTATCCTAAGAACCAAAGGACTGTCATTATATGTACATAGCAACCGACCGTCTTTCAGCATTTTTTTCCTAAAGAAATTTCTCTGAGTTTGCCTCTGGGCCAATTTAATCTTGCTCAATGAGAATATAAATTAAATATTTTGCACCATTATGTTAGCGAGATTGATTGTGGACAAAATTAACATCCGGACACTATTAAAAATACCATGAGAGTTTAAAAAAGGGCTCGAACATTTCTGCAGACTGGAACTTTATGACCTGCAACAAGGCTCACATTTTCAAAATAATACGATTTTGCTCGCTTGAATTAATCAATTCAATAGCCAAAATTCGCAAGCCGTCCTGCGATAATTTTAAGAAGTCTTTCAAAGAATTCTGATCCATAATGTGAAAATTTGCAGACTGCCTATTTAGTTGTTAGCTTTCGACTAATAAGGCTAGTCGATTAGGCGCTGAGATCTTAGAAAGTATAAACAAAGCGGTTTTCTAGTCATCGATGATATCTGACTCAACCCTCACCCCGCGCAGCTCCTGTTTAACCACCCTGCTGCGCGACGTCAATTATTGGAAAAGCTATAGAAGGGGGAGCCTTTAAAGGGTTTCAATTTATCTCTATGGCAAGTCACGTCTGCGGCATGGAACATGTGTGACATCGCCGATCTGCGGCATGTATTATTGGTGACATATCACTTCCACAGCATATCAAAATCCAAAGAAACTCAAGACCAAATAAAAACGACAAAACTGCAGAAAGTCTTGCAAAACTGATTGTATTACAAATAGCATTAGTCGTCCAAATAGAATGTTTAAGACCATGGTAAAATATTGAAACTGTGGCCAGCCGGAGATACATCAATTCACATGCGACAAGCCTCTCTGCCTCTCAGATCTGAGGCATCTAATACGCAGCAATTCCTTGCAGTGGAATCTCTTATCCGCGGAAAAAATTTCAAGACTACATCAAAGTATCAGAACTGCGGGAAGTCTCCGAAGACTAATTGTCACAATCTGCGGCATCTCTTACCTGCGGCAAGACGCCCCAGCAGCATCTGCCGGCCAAGAAAATTTTCTAACTAGTTCCAAAGATGTCAAAACTGCGGCAACTCTCCCGAGCAGCATTTTTAGCTCAGGAAAAGTTTCTAGCTAGTTTTAAAAATTACCAAACTGCGGAAATTCTCCTCAGCGGCATTTTTTCCCTACGAAAATGTTCTAAATAGTAGCGGCATCTCTCATTCAACAGAATTTGCTAAGTAGTTTTGAAGATGACACCATGCGATAAGCCTTCTTAGCGGAATCTCTTGCCCAAGATAATTTTCTAAGTGATTTTAAAAATGTCTTACCTCGGCAAGTCTCCTTAGTGGCATCTCTTGCTCAAAACAATTTTTTTAGTAATTCTAAGGAATGCAAAATAGCAGACGTGCTACAGTTTGACTATTTGGCCGCAAATGTGACAATTAGTCCTGTGAGATTTGCAGCAGCTTCGCAGCTCTGATGTGGACCATAAATTAAGTACACGAGCGGAAAAAGGGAATGGAAATTAAAGACGAAAATAAGGTAGGGTAAGGGAGGGGAATTATCGAGAATCTTTTTGATATAGGTAAAAAGAAGAAATGACGAGCGATAGAATTAAGAAGATGGGAATAGGATGGGAGGGTGTAATTTAATGCAAGATATATTAAGATGGGACTAGAGTAAACGATAGAAAATGATAAAAAAGGGAAAAACAATAAATAAGAAGATAGGGATGATTGAAGAATCAAAATATAATAAATAGTATAAGGTTATCAAAAAATAAGAAGTACCAAATTATTTAGAAAAGGAGTGAGAAGAGAGAAGATTGTCAAGAATAGCAATATTTAGTCTGGGAAGAAAGGTAAGGGAAGGGCATTATTGGGGTAAAAAAATTGACAAAAAGCCTTTCTCTCTCTCTCTCTTATTCGGTTAAACTCACGCTTTCGATCGCTTGCTCAATCGTTCGCTAACACGTCCCAACTTGCTCTATCGAAAAAATATAAATAATTAATAATTTTTTTTACCACAAATTTTGTTAGTTCTTTTGACTTATTCTTTGTAGCCTAATGTTATTACAATAATTAGGAAGAATTCAAGCGTCTATTTATATAAATAAATAGATTATTTAAAAAATTGAAAGTAAAATTTATTAGAGATAAAACATCAGCCATGGGAACAACTTTTATGAAAAGTTGCCGCTCAAAAATGGTGCCTTCGATATTTTTGTTTATAAATCAATTATCGATTATGAAATACGTGAGGACGTTTTAGGCTACATTTAAATTAAAATTCAGATCTCGATTATTTTGTGGAACATCTTAGTTCACACGTTTCCTAGATGAACTACCCTAAACATCTTAGAGATTGTGTTTGTGCCGCCTACGGGAATTTCCTTGAGTTCACGATGGTTCATTACGACAACTAAGCCACTTTCCATGTTCATTTTCGCCCGTTGTAGAATGCGATCACCACTACGCTTATATATTCCACGAAGAATTCTATTATTACGCTCTAGTAATGCAACGATGTCACCAGTGGACGTTGTTAAAACCAGTCGCGCTTCAGTTGGCATGGGAGCAGGAACACCATGCTGTCCTTTCAGTTCAATTCCTGCACCGGCAGGAAAAGTGTACCTGTGCACTTCGTATACACTTCGCGGATTGCTATGGGGAATTAGCCGAAGAAATCTAAGTTCTGAAGAATAATATCCAAGTATAAGTAAATGGCGAGAAGTAGCAGGCGGAGAACTGGACGTGGCTCTAGGAACGGGCTCTTCAGATGCAGCAGACGTGTCAGGTGAAGTATTTCTGTCAGGAGAAGTGCTGGAGCGAGGAATAACAGGAATAGGTTCTCCATTAGGTAAACACTCAAAATGTGAGCTTAGACCTGAAACAAGAAACGAAGTATTAATTTTCACTTCAGTTACACATTCGTATGTTCATATTCACTGTGTGAAAATGTGTAAAGAAATTGTTTTTATTTTCACTTTGTTGTTAACTAGAAATATACGTATAAGTTTGGCAGAGCTTAGGGTTTCAATAGTTCATTAGAACGTTCACACTAACATTCTAAGCAAATCATATTTCAGGATGAACTTATTTCAAGAAAACATCGGAATTGGACTAGACTATTAGCGTCTCGTGCCGTGCAAAAATTCGAAAGTAGGTTAGTAATGGGATAGGCGAGGGAGGCTAAAGTACTGAGTGGGTCAGGATGTTAAAGCCTGGCAAATATTTATTGTGGGATCGCTGTTACTTTGTCAATCCTAAGGGGGTTGTTTTAGTTATAAATCTACCAAAAAAGTAATTAATGTGCAAGTAGTAAATATATATTAGAATAAAATAGTAGAAGATACAGTTATAGCAAATTAAATATAAAATGTTTACGCTCCGTACCAGTTAACGATGGATGCAAAAAGTACGAGACTTTATACAAGGCGGTTTTTCATTCAGAAATATTTCTCATATGTTCAAAATATTGTGATTTAATCTAAGCGCTTCGTACTTCGAAGTTCAAGTTAATAGTATGACTGCTAAAAACGTAAAGACAACCAGCAGTTGTAAGCCTTGTTTTTATATAGGAATGGGCTTCTTGGAAAGGCACGTACGAGTATATAAATCAATAAAACTCGACGAGGCACACGCCGATGAAGAAAACTCGACTTAAACCAATATTTGTAGAAGTTTCCCCCTAAATTTCAACATAGGTTGCGCGCGCAGCTCGCATGCTTGAGCGCGCCTAGGGCGCGCGCCTGTTGGGACTCGCACTTCGCGCTAGAATACATTTTGGGCAATTATAATACTTTTTCAATCAGGAATGCTGAGAATGCAATAAATTATTACATATTTGTAGCTCTTTTTTTCGTAACCAATTTTTGTTAAATCTTATTTTTTCTGTAACTTTGGTCATTTTTTCCCAAATTTTCTATTTTTTATTTTCAATGTTATTTTTCACGCATAACACAAAAAGAACGGGTCCTATGGAGATGTGATCATTAACGAATTTATAGACGTTTTCTGGGATCAAAATAATGGCTAATTCTTTTTTTTTCGTATCCTGCATTGTTGGACCATAAAATGAAATTTTTAATTATTTTTTGTGCAATTAAAACTTGAATTTTTGATTGCCCTAGAAAATCCAAAAAGGTGTTGTAATAATCTTTTAATGGTTTCAAAGATCAATGT
Organism: Belonocnema kinseyi; assembly: GCF_010883055.1. NCBI lineage: Eukaryota > Metazoa > Arthropoda > Insecta > Hymenoptera > Cynipidae > Belonocnema > Belonocnema kinseyi. The sequence continues at coordinate 147,637,347 of NC_046657.1, forward strand.
TTTTATTCTCTTGACTTTCTTTTCATATTTTGCGTTTTTTCCTTAAAATTCTGAATTTCTATTTATTTGAAAAAAATTTAAATGCTATTTCTCGAAAAATTTTACTATAAATAAATGCACATGAAACTTTTAAATATAAAAGAAATGCTCCCAGAATTTTTGAAAATGCTCTAGCTTTTTGAATTTGTATCCAAAATCGCTGGTTAGCGAACTCGACCTTACTTTCAGGACCTATAAAAAGTTTGCCGAAGATCGATTTCACCCGTTCATTATTTCGAGATTTATCGTGTTTACGGACGGATGGACGGACGGATCTTATTTCTGATCACACAGACACCCATCTCTTAATCCCCCAACAATTTTGCAACTTTCGATTACATCCTGAATTATCAGTCCAATTTTTTGAAAATCTAAAAATTTCCCCATGTTAGATATGTGACATTTTACTTGTCCGGTGGCACGTGTTAATATTAGAATTTCGATTAAAAAACAATCGATTTTCTTTCTCTGGAAATGGAAAGTTGGTGGGAGGGAGGGGGGCTATACCATTTGTTCGAAAAACGCCAAAGAATCCCCGAAAATGAATTCAGATTAAATTCGTACTCAGTTTTTCGAATTTATATGATTACATTTACCAATATAATTGAGAAGAACCAGTGGAGATATGAGAAGAGTATTAAGAATCTTCATTTTTTCTTCATTAGATGGAAAACGTCTTATTGTATTATTGATTAATTTCATTAACACAACTAATAGCTATTCTACTGCTTTCTTAAATTATATGATGTACTCTACATTTCTTATCTCATGTATTAGCAACCTCAAACATGTCCTTCTGCGATATTTACATTTCATCAGAGTAAAGACACCGAAACGACATGGACATAGGATGTCGTAAAGTTTTCTTAAAGATGTCGTAACGATGTCGTAAAAACGTCACCAAGTTTTGTGCTTATTGGGTTTGTTTTTAATTATAATTTGACTTTTAAATTGATGAAAAAGTATGATAAGCCTTTTTAGTAAAACTGTTCAAAGGGGACCAGAACTTCGATCCGAACTCTTGCAACTTACGCAATTTTAAAACTTTATAAAACGAAGTATTCTTTTAGGGGTTATAGTTTATTAAACGTTACTTCGTTGAAATGTATGTCCTATAATACTTTTTTGTAGAACTCTTCAGGGGCAATAGGAGCTTTGATTAGCACATTTGGAACTCTAAACGAAAAACTGGACATTATTTTTCAATATTTTTAAGGTTCTATCTTTTATTAATTTTTTGTTAATTCTATTTTTATTTCACTCTAGAAATACATTGAAAACAAAGCATTTTGTAAAAAATTTAATATATGACAGAACAGGCACTATCTATTTTTTCAGATAATTTTCTTTTCATGAAATTTGGTGAAAGTGTTTCTCAAAAGAATCAGGAAAAGTTATTACTTAAAATTACAGACGTGTTATATGAGTCATTGTTTATTATACATAGCACTAGTATCCAGCACTCTTTCAAAGAAAAAAAAATTATGTATTACAAAACTCACATATGTGTACACGCGCATAAGCCAGATGGTGAGCTCGCGTAGATCATAAAAAACAGTGGGTCTCAGATGCTTACAGCCTGGGACTGAGTCACTGATCGGATTGATTCGTGCGATCGAATGAGTTACTTTCATGAACACTCAGATAGATTAGACAGGTTGACGTAAAATGATTTTTGTTTACATAAAGACTAGACCATTTGAGCTTCACGCAGAAAAAAATAACAAAGAATGCAAAGAAAAGTGATTAAATTGTGTTATTCGATGGATAAAGGGTATGGTGTCTGAAGTTTTCCTATGTTTGTTGAATCCGAATTTGAGCTCAGATGCAGTCTTGTACTGCTTGCATATGGCTGAAAAATGACTATATTTAACTATTAAATTGGGATATTCTTTAATTTCCCGATCTGTAGGAAAATCTTGAAAACCAGATTTGTTTTCAGCACAGCCAAATCCTATGGGTTTACCTCATCCGCTTTTTGGGTACAACCGTTGTACGCCGATGTTATCTAAAATACATTCTACCGTCGTTATCTTATCTATTATTAGCACAAAGCTAATGTTTCTGAGATACTTACATTTTACAAGAGTCACTCTTATAAGTTAAATTAAGAATTTAAATTCGTACAAACATTAAAACTTGAAAAAATTGATTAAAATACGACAATGTATGTTAACCTTATACTTATTTTGTGCCAAATCCTGCACTCTCCTAAGCTCCTGTAACACCTACCTGCAGCAAGGTGTCAATAATCGGAAAGGCTATAGAAGGGAGAGCTCTGAAAGGGTCTCATTGTATATCTGTGGCTTGTCAATCCTGCAGCATTTTACATCTGCGTCATGTCTTATCTATAGCACAGCTCAACTGCAGCATGTTAAAATTAAAAAAAAATTTAAGTCCAAATGAAAACTGCAAAAGTCTCTTAGGAAGACACACCTGTGGAATGTCACATCTGCGGCATGTCACACCTGCGACATAACTTATCTGCAGTATATCATAACTGCGTCGTCTATTTCCAGCGACTTCTTTTCTGTGCGGACCTTCTGACAGCGCAGTTGACATTTTTGGCCATCTCTCACCACACTCCCGTGACTGGTCACACGAATAATGTTGAATCACACTCCTTCCCCTGTTCCAATGTCTCGTGGACACGACAAGACAACTCTGTGACTGGTGACAAATCATACTGATTGAATCCTTTTCTGCTAGTGAGAGATGCAGCAAAAATCTTAATTTTACTGTGATAAATGCCACTGTTGTGAAATTCCGTAGATGTGACATGCCACAGATGCTTTCAGCGACTTTCCGCAGCGAAAATTGTCGCATGTATCATATGAACTCCGACCAGGATCCCGGGACTAATTGTCCGATCTTTGGCATCGTCTAGCCCCGGCAAGTCTTTCTAGTGGAATCTCTCATCAACGGAAAAAATTTCAAGTCCACATAAAATTAGCAAGAATGCAGTATGTCTCCTA